>NC_064647.1:178658523-179264304 GCF_023864345.2 Schistocerca serialis cubense | reverse complement strand
ACCCTCTGACAAATCTACAAAAGATGTCAATCAGTATATGAACGGAGCTGACATCCACAACTAGTGCCTCTTGGTTAATCATTAGATCTAACACAACAAAAATCTAACTGCCATTACTATGCAGAACAATTCTCCAAATACTGTGATAACAAAACACAATCTCTATCAAAGACTACTTTCTCTGAAACAAAATCACTAAGTACAATTACCAAGTATCCATCCAATTTGGTTCGGTCCTACGCTGGATTGGTTGGCAGCTCAGCCCATGCTATTCCACACAATCGGTTCCCGTCGTTCTCACACGGCATCTCACCGAGAGAAACAATTGTCTCTCCAAGTTATAGTCATTTAATTCTCACAACAAGAGAGAGTCTTCTGTGGGCTCTTTCTTCTCACATCTAGTCACAAACGATGCTTTCACCTCAACAACTTATCAGCTCAATTCAACAGCAGAAACAAGTTCCATGTATTTCGATCCTCCTCAGGTTATTTTGTAATATGTGGCTCGCATCCACTTTCTGTTCAGCTCCATGTGCAATCCCATCATTACTGAAAGGAGTAATTGATTGATCAACAGTTGCACATACTGGCCAACAGGCAAGGCATTAAGTTGACAGCACATTTGCTGTCATGTATTCATATTATCATTTAAACAAATGAACAACCGAATATTTTCTCACTATTATCCATAGAAGCATACACATTTTCTGATAACATTCCTACACTTTTGTAGTACAGTCATTAGCATGGTGTAACACAGCAATTGTCTTTCGTATTAAAACAATAATCACAATACTGTAAATAGGACAAACTATCCAAAAATTAGCAAGACACGCACGTACCTCGAAACTTCAACTGTCACTCTGACACTGTCACATTCAAATTTACCCTCCCCAACCTTGCATAACTTCAAATACAACATGCACAATTAAATTTCAATATCCCTCTCATTCTTTAAATAACTTTAGGACTAAACTTTTGTATCCAAACACTATTCCTTACCTCATCAACAATTCCTTTTGGTACTTCAATGTGCAGAAAATATTCTCCACTGCAAGTCTGCCTTCAGCATATGCTAATGATAACGCACTGCTTTGCTTCTTCACCGCATACAAAATAGTAAATGGACCCGGCTCAAGAAAAGCACCAAACTATGAAATACGACTTCCCAACAAGCTTCAAAAACTCTTAGCTCTGCTCTCTCAAATTTCTCCAACGCATCACTGCATGAAAACCTCACTGTCTTAATCCGCTATCGGTGAATTCGTTAATATTCACTAGCATCGATCATCCTGCCAAAGCAAGACACGTATCACCAAGGCATGTTATATGTAAAACAAATGTTTCAAGCATTGCTATAATAACAACACACTGTACTCTAAACTGCCACTTATTTACAACTGCAAATGACAGTTACTAATTCTTCTCAAGAATTTCAAACACTCACCATATACCTAATCAACACACATATCCCGTGTCTTAAGTAAACTATGTCATTTTTCATAGTAGCTTTCTTCCCCCACCTAGTACTCAACTATTCATGAACACACAAAATACTGAACTCTGAGAGAACAACGCTATTCTCCACTAACTCTGTGCCACTTCTCACTGTATAAAGATGCAATGCCCTGTGCTTAAGATAGTACACCCAACTGCAAATAATCACACTAAACAGATCTGACTATATCAAAAGTACAAATTTAACAATAGCTAAGGACAACTAATAGTGATCCTTCACAATTTACTTAGCTCTTACACTAGTCAACGAATTCGA
The DNA here is from genome assembly GCF_023864345.2 of Schistocerca serialis cubense. Lineage (NCBI taxonomy): Eukaryota > Metazoa > Arthropoda > Insecta > Orthoptera > Acrididae > Schistocerca > Schistocerca serialis. Next base: position 179,262,530 of record NC_064647.1, on the reverse strand, counting down.
CAAGCAAACTGCAAACATATTCACAAACCTTTACTTCCAATGGGAGCTGACGCCAGTAGATACGTAGCTTCCCAACACATTGCAATTTGTGAGTCAACCTTCTATACAATTCCAATGCACAGTAATTGTAGTATCACTTGAATATATTCAGCCAGACGTCTTCTAGAAAACTTCCATTTCAAGTCTCGCTCTAGTGCCACATGGCATTTTCACATTCAATTATGGGATTGCGTTCATTTGTCTATATCGATATACACTGAAAATAGCTGCAATGAACATGTAAGACCCATTACGTTAGTAGCACACTGAGAAAATCTTCTCACATGGCCACCAGTTTAGTCTGCTCACTCAAAAAGTACATACTCACTAACCTTCTGTGCAACAGCACTGTAGTCTGTCAGCTAATGTCATACAAATTCCAAGTGCCAGCTTGCAGACAATGTCATGACATTCAAGAGCTTGGGATTACCAGCAACTTAATCTCATTGCCATTCCACTAACACTTGCCAAATGAAATCTCCAAAACTCAACAGGATATCTCTCTTTTGTTCAAAACTCATTTCCAAGCATTCATGACATAACTTCTTTCAAATCTCTGTCCAATAATGTGTGTTCTCAAACAAAGCATTGTATGTCTTTTTCTGGAAGAGGATATCAATACACAAGCAAAACTAACACAAATTAGCCTGCATCAAGAAAACAACCACTGTCCCTGTGTGAGATGTTTCATGCATCAGGAGGCAACCTGTATTCATACTGCTCTTCCACTTGTGCCTCTAACACACGGTGCAAAGTTACTTGTGTTCTTCTTCTAACTGGTCTGATGTTTCAATGCCTTCAGTACAGCATCACTTTTGTATTTCTTCAAATGTCCATTCACACTTCTACCATCAAGGAGCAACATCAAACGTCTTCTTCACATTTCCACAGTAGAGATTCACTTTCCACCTGTTGTCAGACAGTTGTTTACCATGGTGCCATTTGCAAGTTCTTTCCAACAGCTAATGATGCAGGTGCACTCCATCAGACATGAACGTTATTCTCACAACACAGACTCACTCACGAAAAAATATCCGTTACTTTTAGTTATCACACGAGTAGCAGCAAACACATTAACAATGCGTATTAAAGAACTTGCCTAAACAAAGAAAACAGAAGAAACCTTCACACTCGCCATTCTATCACGTACTGATCCTTAAATCAACCAAAAATCCACAAAAATTACACAGCAAAAATCCAAGAAGTAATGCAAACACACATTATTTGCCATACCTAGGACTTTCAAAATTCTCAACTCAAAATACATTCAGCCTTATCACCTGACACACACACACACACACACACACACACACACACTCTAACACACTTAAAATTCCATCGCAACGACAACTGCTGATGTATCACTGAGGGGTTACACCTTTGAGTTGAGCTACCCTCTGACAAATCTACAAAAGATGTCAATCAGTATATGAACGGAGCTGACATCCACAACTAGTGCCTCTTGGTTAATCATTAGATGTAACACAACAAAAATCTAACTGCCATTACTATGCAGCACAATTCTCCAAATACTGTGATAACAAAACACAATCTCTATCAAAGACCACTTTCTCTGAAACAAAATCACTAAGTACAATTACCAAGTATCCATCCAATTTGGTTCGGTCCTACGCTGGATTGGTTGGCAGCTCAGCCCATGCTATTCCACACAATCGGTTCCCGTCGTTCTCACACGGCATCTCACCGAGAGAAACAATTGTCTCTCCAAGTTATAGTCATTTAATTCTCACAACAAGAGAGAGTCTTCTGTGGGCTCTTTCTTCTCACATCTAGTCACAAACGATGCTTTCACCTCAACAACTTATCAGCTCAATTCAACAGCAGAAACAAGTTCCATGTGTTTCGATCCTCCTCAGGTTATTTTGTAATATGTGGCTCGCACCCACTTTCTGTTCAGCTCCATGTGCAATCCCATCATTACTGAAAGGAGTAATTGATTGATCAACAGTTGCACATACTGGCCAACAGGCAAGGCATTAAGTTGACAGCACATTTGCTGTCATGTATTCATATTATCATTTAAACAAATGAACAACCAAATATTTTCTCACTATTATCCATAGAAGCATACACATTTTCTGATAACATTCCTACACTTTTCTAGTACAGTCATCAGCATGGTGTAACACAGCAATTGTCTTCCGTATTAAAACAATAATCACATCACTGTAAATAGGACCAACTATCCAAAAATTAGCAAGACACGCACGTACCTCGAAACTTCAACCTGTCACTCTGACACTGTCACATTCAAATTTACCCTCCACAAACTTTGCATTACTTCAAATACAACATGCACAATTAAATTTCAATCTCCCTCTCATTCTATAAATATCTTTAGGACTAAACTTTTGTATTCAAACACTATTCCTTACCTCATCAACATTTCCTTTTGGTACTTCAATGTGCAGCAACTATTCTCCACTGTAAGTCTGCCTTCAGCATATGCTAATGATAACGCACTGCTTTGCTTCTTCACCGCATAAAAAATAGTAAATGGACCCGGCTCAAGAAAAGCACCAAACTATGAAATATGACTTCCCAACAAGCTTCAAAAACTCTTAGCTCTGCTCTCTCAAATTTCTCCAACGCATCACTGCATGAAAACCTCACTGTCTTAATCCGCTATCGGTGAAATCGTTAATATTCACTAGCATCGATCATCCTGTCAAAGCAAGACACGTATCACCAAGGCATGTTATATGTAAAACAAATGTTTCAAGCATTGCTATAATAACAACACACTGTACTCTAAACTGCCACTTATTTACAACTGCAAATGACAGTTACTAATTCTTCTCAAGAATTTCAAACACTCACCATATACCTAATTAACACACATATCCCGTGTCTTAAGTAAACTATGTCATTTTTCATAGTAGCTTTCTTCCCCCACCTAGTACTCAACTATTCATGAACACACAAAATACTGAACTCTGAGAGAACAACGCTATTCTCCACTAACTCTGTGCCACTTCTCACTGTATAAAGATGCAATGCCCTGTGCTTAAGATAGTACACCCAACTGCAAATAATCACACTAAACAGATCTGACTACATCAAAAGTACAAATTTAACAATAGCTAAGGACAACTAATAGTGATCCTTCACAATTTACTTAGCTCTTACACTAGTCAACGAATTCGACAAGCAAACTGCAAACATATTCACAAACCTTTACTTCCAATGGGAGCTGACGCCAGTAGATACGTAGCTTCCCAACACATTGCAATTTGTGAGTCAACCTTCTATACAATTCCAATGCACAGTAATTGTAGTATCACTTGAATATATTCAGCCAGACGTCTTCTAGAAAACTTCCATTTCAAGTCTCGCTCTAGTGCCACATGGCATTTTCACATTCAATTATGGGATTGCGTTCATTTGTCTATATCGATATACACTGAAAATAGCTGCAATGAACATGTAAGACCCATTACGTTAGTAGCACACTGAGAAAATCTTCTCACATGGCCGCCAGTTTAGTCTGCTCACTCAAAAAGTACATACTCACTAACCTTCTGTGCAACAGCACTGTAGTCTGTCAGCTAATGTCATACAAATTCCAAGTGCCAGCTTGCAGACAATGTCATGACATTCAAGAGCTTGGGATTACCAGCAACTTAATCTCATTGCCATTCCACTAACACTTGCCAAATGAAATCTCCAAAACTCAACAGGATATCTCTCTTTTGTTCAAAACTCATTTCCAACCATTCATGACATAACTTCTTTCAAATCTCTGTCCAATAATGTGTGTTCTCAAACAAAGCATTGTATGTCTTTTTCTGGAAGAGGATATCAATACACAAGCAAAACTAACACAAATTAGCCTGCATCAAGAAAACAACCACTGTCCCTGTGTGAGATGTTTCATGCATCAGGAGGCAACCTGTATTCATACTGTTCTTCCACTTGTGCCTCTAACACACGGTGCAAAGTTACTTGTGTTCTTCTTCTAACTGGTCTGATGTTTCAATGCCTTCAGTACAGCATCACTTTTGTATTTCTTCAAATGTCCATTCACACTTCTACCATCAAGGAGCAACATCAAACGTCTTCTTCACATTTCCACAGTAGAGATTCACTTTCCACCTGTTGTCAGACAGTTGTTTACCATGCTGCCATTTGCAAGTTCTTTCCAACAGCTAATGATGCAGGTGCACTCCATCAGACATGAACGTTATTCTCACAACACAGACTCACTCACGAAAAAATATCCGTTACTTTTAGTTATCACACGAGTAGCAGCAAACACATTAACAATGCGTATTAAAGAACTTGCCTAAACAAAGAAAACAGAAGAAACCTTCACACTCGCCATTCTATCACGTACTGATCCTTAAATCAACCAAAAATCCACAAAAATTACACAGCAAAAATCCAAGAAGTAATGCAAACACACATTATTTGCCATACCTAGGACTTTCAAAATTCTCAACTCAAAATACATTCAGCCTTATCACCCGACACACACACACACACACACACACACACTTAAAATTCCATCGCAACGACAACTGCTGATGTATCACTGAGGGGTTACACCTTTGAGTTGAGCTACCCTCTGACAAATCTACAAAAGATGTCAATCAGTATATGAACGGAGCTGACATCCACAACTAGTGCCTCTTGGTTAATCATTAGATCTAACACAACAAAAATCTAACTGCCATTACTATGCAGCACAATTCTCCAAATACTGTGATAACAAAACACAATCTCTATCAAAGACCACTTTCTCTGAAACAAAATCACTGAGTACAATTACCAAGTATCCATCCAATTTGGTTCGGTCCTACGCTGGATTGGTTGGCAGCTCAGCCCATGCTATTCCACACAATCGGTTCCCGTCGTTCTCACACGGCATCTCACCGAGAGAAACAATTGTCTCTCCAAGTTATAGTCATTTACTTCTCACAACAAGAGAGAGTCTTCTGTGGGCTCTTTCTTCTCACATCTAGTCACAAACGATGCTTTCACCTCAACAACTTATCAGCTCAATTCAACAGCAGAAACAAGTTCCATGTATTTCGATCCTCCTCAGGTTATTTTGTAATATGTGGCTCGCACCCACTTTCTGTTCAGCTCCATGTGCAATCCCATCATTACTGAAAGGAGTAATTGATTGATCAACAGTTGCACATACTGGCCAACAGGCAAGGCATTAAGTTGACAGCACATTTGCTGTCATGTATTCATATTATCATTTAAACAAATGAACAACCAAATATTTTCTCACTATTATCCATAGAAGCATACACATTTTTTGATAACATTCCTACACTTTTCTAGTACAGTCATCAGCATGGTGTAACACAGCAATTGTCTTCCGTATTAAAACAATAATCACATCACTGTAAATAGGACCAACTATCCAAAAATTAGCAAGACACGCACGTACCTCGAAACTTCAACCTGTCACTCTGACACTGTCACATTCAAATTGACCCTCCACAAACTTTGCATAACTTCAAATACAACATGCACAATTAAATTTCAATCTCCCTGTCATTCCATAAATATCTTTAGGACTAAACTTTTGTATTCAAACACTATTCCTTACCTCATCAACATTTCCTTTTGGTACTTCAATGTGCAGCAACTATTCTCCACTGTAAGTCTGCCTTCAGCATATGCTAATGATAACGCACTGCTTTGCTTCTTCACCGCATAAAAAATAGTAAATGGACCCGGCTCAAGAAAAGCACCAAACTATGAAATATGACTTCCCAACAAGCTTCAAAAACTCTTAGCTCTGCTCTCTCAAATTTCTCCAACGCATCACTGCATGAAAACCTCACTGTCTTAATCCGCTATCGGTGAAATCGTTAATATTCACTAGCATCGATCATCCTGTCAAAGCAAGACACGTATCACCAAGGCATGTTATATGTAAAACAAATGTTTCAAGCATTGCTATAATAACAACACACTGTACTCTAAACTGCCACTTATTTACAACTGCAAATGACAGTTACTAATTCTTCTCAAGAATTTCAAACACTCACCATATACCTAATTAACACATATATCCCGTGTCTTAAGTAAACTATGTCATTTTTCATAGTAGCTTTCTTCCCCCACCTAGTACTCAACTATTCATGAACACACAAAATACTGAACTCTGAGAGAACAACGCTATTCTCCACTAACTCTGTGCCACTTCTCACTGTATAAAGATGCAATGCCCTGTGCTTAAGATAGTACACCCAACTGCAAATAATCACACTAAACAGATCTGACTATATCAAAAGTACAAATTTAACAATAGCTAAGGACAACTAATAGTGATCCTTCACAATTTACTTAGCTCTTACATTAGTCAACGAATTCGACAAGCAAACTGCAAACATATTCACAAACCTTTACTTCCAATGGGAGCTGACGCCAGTAGATACGTAGCTTCCCAACACATTGCAATTTGTGAGTCAACCTTCGATACAATTCCAATGCACAGTAATTGTAGTATCACTTGAATATATTCAGCCAGACGTCTTCTAGAAAACTTCCATTTCAAGTCTCGCTCTAGTGCCACATGGCGTTTTCACATTCAATTATGGGATTGCGTTCATTTGTCTATATCGATATACACTGAAAATAGCTGCAATGAACATGTAAGACCCATTACGGTAGTAGCACACTGAGAAAATCTTCTCACATGGCCACCAGTTTAGTCTGCTCATTCAAAAAGTACATACTCACTAACCTTCTGTGCAACAGCCCTGTAGTCTGTCAGCTAATGTCATACAAATTCCAAGTGCCAGCTTGCAGACAATGTCATGACATTCAAGAGCTTGGGATTACCAGCAACTTAATCTAATTGCCATTCCACTAACACTTGCCAAATGAAATCTCCAAAACTCAACAGGATATCTCTCTTTTGTTCAAAACTCATTTCCAACCATTCATGACATAACTTCTTTCAAATCTCTGTCCAATAATGTGTGTTCTCAAACAAAGCATTGTATGTCTTTTTCTGGAAGAGGATATCAATACACAAGCAAAACTAACACAAATTAGCCTGCATCAAGAAAACAACCACTGTCCCTGTGTGAGATGTTTCATGCATCAGGAGGCAACCTGTATTCATACTGTTCTTCCACTTGTGCCTCTAACACACGGTGCAAAGTTACTTGTGTTCTTCTTCTAACTGGTCTGATGTTTCAATGCCTTCAGTACAGCATCACTTTTGTATTTCTTCAAATGTCCATTCACACTTCTACCATCAAGGAGCAACATCAAACGTCTTCTTCACATTTCCACAGTAGAGATTCACTTTCCACCTGTTGTCAGACAGTTGTTTACCATGCTGCCATTTGCAAGTTCTTTCCAACAGCTAATGATGCAGGTGCACTCCATCAGACATGAACGTTATTCTCACAACACAGACTCACTCACGAAAAAATATCCGTTACTTTTAGTTATCACACGAGTAGCAGCAAACACATTAACAATGCGTATTAAAGAACTTGCCTAAACAAAGAAAACAGAAGAAACCTTCACACTCGCCATTCTATCACGTACTGATCCTTAAATCAACCAAAAATCCACAAAAATTACACAGCAAAAATCCAAGAAGTAATGCAAACACACATTATTTGCCATACCTAGGACTTTCAAAATTCTCAACTCAAAATACATTCAGCCTTATAACCTGACACACACACACACACACACACACACACACACACACACTCTAACACACTTAAAATTCCATCGCAACGACAACTGCTGATGTATCACTGAGGGGTTACACCTTTGAGTTGAGCTACCCTCTGACAAATCTACAAAAGATGTCAATCAGTATATGAACGGAGCTGACATCCACAACTAGTGCCTCTTGGTTAATCATTAGATCTAACACAACAAAAATCTAACTGCCATTACTATGCAGCACAATTCTCCAAATACTGTGATAACAAAACACAATCTCTATCAAAGACCACTTTCTCTGAAACAAAATCACTAAGTACAATTACCAAGTATCAATCCAATTTGGTTCGGTCCTACGCTGGATTGGTTGGCAGCTCAGCCCATGCTATTCCACACAATCGGTTCCCGTCGTTCTCACACGGCATCTCACCGAGAGAAACAATTGTCTCTCCAAGTTATAGTCATTTAATTCTCACAACAAGAGAGAGTCTTCTGTGGGCTCTTTCTTCTCACATCTAGTCACAAACGATGCTTTCACCTCAACAACTTATCAGCTCAATTCAACAGCAGAAACAAGTTCCATGTATTTCGATCCTCCTCAGGTTATTTTGTAATATGTGGCTCGCACCCACTTTCTGTTCAGCTCCATGTGCAATCCCATCATTACTGAAAGGAGTAATTGATTGATCAACAGTTGCACATACTGGCCAACAGGCAAGGCATTAAGTTGACAGCACATTTGCTGTCATGTATTCATATTATCATTTAAACAAATGAACAACCAAATATTTTCTCACTATTATCCATAGAAGCATACACATTTTCTGATAACATTCCTACACTTTTCTAGTACAGTCATTAGCATGGTGTAACAGAGCAATTGTCTTCCGTATTAAAACAATAATCACATCACTGTAAATAGGACCAACTATCCAAAAATTAGCAAGACACGCACGTACCTCGATACTTCAACCTGTCACTCTGACACTGTCACATTCAAATTGACCCTCCACAAACTTTGCATAACTTCAAATACAACATGCACAATTAAATTTCAATCTCCCTCTCATTCTTTAAATATCTTTAGGACTAAACTTTTGTATTCAAACACTATTCCTTACCTCATCAACATTTCCTTTTGGTACTTCAATGTGCAGCAACTATTCTCCACTGCAAGTCTGCCTTCAGCATATGCTAATGATAACGCACTGCTTTGCTTCTTCACCGCATAAAAAATAGTAAATGGACCCGGCTCAAGAAAAGCACCAAACTATGAAATACAACTTCCAACAAGCTTCAAAAACTTAGCTCTGCTCTCTCAAATTTCTCCAACGCATCACTGCATGAAAACCTCACTGTCTTAATCCGCTATCGGTGAAATCGATAATATTCACTAGCATCGATCATCCTGTCAAAGCAAGACACGTATCACCAAGGCATGTTATATGTAAAACAAATGTTTCAAGCATTGCTATAATAACAACACACTGTACTCTAAACTGCCACTTCTGAAAATGACAGTTACTAATTCTTCTCAAGAATTTCAAACACTCATCATATACCTAATTAACACACATATCCCGTGTCTTAAGTAAACTATGTCATTTTTCATAGTAGCTCTCTTCCCCCACCTGGTACTCAACTATTCATGAACACACAAAATACTGAACTCTGAGAGAACAACGCTATTCTCCACTAACTCTGTGCCACTTCTCACTGTATAAAGATGCAATGCCCTGTGCTTAAGATAGTACACCCAACTGCAAATAATCACACTAAACAGATCTGACTATATCAAAAGTACAAATTTAACAATAGCTAAGGACAACTAATAGTGATCCTTCACAATTTACTTAGTTCTTACACTAGTCAACGAATTCGACAAGCAAACTGCAAACATATTCACAAACCTTTACTTCCAATGGGAGCTGACGCCAGTAGATACGTAGCTTCCCAACACATTGCAATTTGTGAGTCAACCTTCTATACAATTCCAATGCACAGTAATTGTAGTATCACTTGAATATATTCAGCCAGACGTCTTCTAGAAAACTTCCATTTCAAGTCTCGCTCTAGTGCCACATGGCGTTTTCACATTCAATTATGGGATTGCGTTCATTTGTCTATATCGATATACACTGAAAATAGCTGCAATGAACATGTAAGACCCATTACGTTAGTAGCACACTGAGAAAATCTTCTCACATGGCCACCAGTTTAGTCTGCTCACTCAAAAAGTACATACTCACTAACCTTCTGTGCAACAGCCCTGTAGTCTGTCAGCTAATGTCATACAAATTCCAAGTGCCAGCTTGCAGACAATGTCATGACATTCAAGAGCTTGGGATTACCAGCAACTTAATCTCATTGCCATACCACTAACACTTGCCAAATGAAATCTCCACAACTCAACAGGATATCTCTCTTTTGTTCAAAACTCATTTCCAAGCATTCATGACATAACTTCTTTCAAATCTCTGTCCAATAATGTGTGTTCTCAAACAAAGCATTGTATGTCTTTTTCTGGAAGAGGATATCAATACACAAGCAAAACTAACACAAATTAGCCTGCATCAAGAAAACAACCACTGTCCCTGTGTGAGATGTTTCATGCATCAGGAGGCAACCTGTATTCATACTGTTCTTCCACTTGTGCCTCTAACACACGGTGCAAAGTTACTTGTGTTCTTCTTCTAACTGGTCTGATGTTTCAATGCCTTCAGTACAGCATCACTTTTGTATTTCTTCAAATGTCCATTCACACTTCTACCATCAAGGAGCAACATCAAACGTCTTCTTCACATTTCCACAGTAGAGATTCACTTTCCACCTGTTGTCAGACAGTTGTTTACCATGCTGCCATTTGCAAGTTCTTTCCAACAGCTAATGATGCAGGTGCACTCCATCAGACATGAACGTTATTCTCACAACACAGACTCACTCACGAAAAAATATCTGTTACTTGTAGTTATCACACGAGTAGCAGCAAACACATTAACAATGCGTATTAAAGAACTTGCCTAAACAAAGAAAACAGAAGAAACCTTCACACTCGCCATTCTATCACGTACTGATCCTTAAATCAACCAAAAATCCACAAAAATTACACAGCAAAAATCCAAGAAGTAATGCAAACACACATTATTTGCCATACCTAGGACTTTCAAAATTCTCAACTCAAAATACATTCAGCCTTATAACCTGACACACACACACACACACACACACACACACACACACACTCTAACACACTTAAAATTCCATCGCAACGACAACTGCTGATGTATCACTGAGGGGTTACACCTTTGAGTTGAGCTACCCTCTGACAAATCTACAAAAGATGTCAATCAGTATATGAACGGAGCTGACATCCACAACTAGTGCCTCTTGGTTAATCATTAGATCTAACACAACAAAAATCTAACTGCCATTACTATGCAGCACAATTCTCCAAATACTGTGATAACAAAACACAATCTCTATCAAAGACCACTTTCTCTGAAACAAAATCACTAAGTACAATTACCAAGTATCAATCCAATTTGGTTCGGTCCTACGCTGGATTGGTTGGCAGCTCAGCCCATGCTATTCCACACAATCGGTTCCCGTCGTTCTCACACGGCATCTCACCGAGAGAAACAATTGTCTCTCCAAGTTATAGTCATTTAATTCTCACAACAAGAGAGAGTCTTCTGTGGGCTCTTTCTTCTCACATCTAGTCACAAACGATGCTTTCACCTCAACAACTTATCAGCTCAATTCAACAGCAGAAACAAGTTCCATGTATTTCGATCCTCCTCAGGTTATTTTGTAATATGTGGCTCGCACCCACTTTCTGTTCAGCTCCATGTGCAATCCCATCATTACTGAAAGGAGTAATTGATTGATCAACAGTTGCACATACTGGCCAACAGGCAAGGCATTAAGTTGACAGCACATTTGCTGTCATGTATTCATATTATCATTTAAACAAATGAACAACCAAATATTTTCTCACTATTATCCATAGAAGCATACACATTTTCTGATAACATTCCTACACTTTTCTAGTACAGTCATTAGCACGGTGTAACAGAGCAATTGTCTTCCGTATTAAAACAATAATCACATCACTGTAAATAGGACCAACTATCCAAAAATTAGCAAGACACGCACGTACCTCGATACTTCAACCTGTCACTCTGACACTGTCACATTCAAATTGACCCTCCACAAACTTTGCATAACTTCAAATACAACATGCACAATTAAATTTCAATCTCCCTCTCATTCTTTAAATATCTTTAGGACTAAACTTTTGTATTCAAACACTATTCCTTACCTCATCAACATTTCCTTTTGGTACTTCAATGTGCAGCAACTATTCTCCACTGCAAGTCTGCCTTCAGCATATGCTAATGATAACGCACTGCTTTGCTTCTTCACCGCATAAAAAATAGTAAATGGACCCGGCTCAAGAAAAGCACCAAACTATGAAATACAACTTCCAACAAGCTTCAAAAACTTAGCTCTGCTCTCTCAAATTTCTCCAACGCATCACTGCATGAAAACCTCACTGTCTTAATCCGCTATCGGTGAAATCGATAATATTCACTAGCATCGATCATCCTGTCAAAGCAAGACACGTATCACCAAGGCATGTTATATGTAAAACAAATGTTTCAAGCATTGCTATAATAACAACACACTGTACTCTAAACTGCCACTTCTGAAAATGACAGTTACTAATTCTTCTCAAGAATTTCAAACACTCATCATATACCTAATTAACACACATATCCCGTGTCTTAAGTAAACTATGTCATTTTTCATAGTAGCTCTCTTCCCCCACCTAGTACTCAACTATTCATGAACACACAAAATACTGAACTCTGAGAGAACAACGCTATTCTCCACTAACTCTGTGCCACTTCTCACTGTATAAAGATGCAATGCCCTGTGCTTAAGATAGTACACCCAACTGCAAATAATCACACTAAACAGATCTGACTATATCAAAAGTACAAATTTAACAATAGCTAAGGACAACTAATAGTGATACTTCACAATTTACTTAGTTCTTACACTAGTCAACGAATTCGACAAGCAAACTGCAAACATATTCACAAACCTTTACTTCCAATGGGAGCTGACGCCAGTAGATACGTAGCTTCCCAACACATTGCAATTTGTGAGTCAACCTTCTATACAATTCCAATGCACAGTAATTGTAGTATCACTTGAATATATTCAGCCAGACGTCTTCTAGAAAACTTCCATTTCAAGTCTCGCTCTAGTGCCACATGGCGTTTTCACATTCAATTATGGGATTGCGTTCATTTGTCTATATCGATATACACTGAAAATAGCTGCAATGAACATGTAAGACCCATTACGTTAGTAGCACACTGAGAAAATCTTCTCACATGGCCACCAGTTTAGTCTGCTCACTCAAAAAGTACATACTCACTAACCTTCTGTGCAACAGCACTGTAGTCTGTCAGCTAATGTCATACAAATTCCAAGTGCCAGCTTGCAGACAATGTCATGACATTCAAGAGCTTGGGATTACCAGCAACTTAATCTCATTGCCATTCCACTAACACTTGCCAAATGAAATCTCCAAAACTCAACAGGATATCTCTCTTTTGTTCAAAACTCATTTCCAACCATTCATGACATAACTTCTTTCAAATCTCTGTCCAATAATGTGTGTTCTCAAACAAAGCATTGTATGTCTTTTTCTGGAAGAGGATATCAATACACAAGCAAAACTAACACAAATTAGCCTGCATCAAGAAAACAACCACTGTCCCTGTGTGAGATGTTTCATGCATCAGGAGGCAACCTGTATTCATACTGTTCTTCCACTTGTGCCTCTAACACACGGTGCAAAGTTACTTGTGTTCTTCTTCTAACTGGTCTGATGTTTCAATGCCTTCAGTACAGCATCACTTTTGTATTTCTTCAAATGTCCATTCACACTTCTACCATCAAGGAGCAACATCAAACGTCTTCTTCACATTTCCACAGTAGAGATTCACTTTCCACCTGTTGTCAGACAGTTGTTTACCATGCTGCCATTTGCAAGTTCTTTCCAACAGCTAATGATGCAGGTGCACTCCATCAGACATGAACGTTATTCTCACAACACAGACTCACTCACGAAAAAATATCCGTTCCTTTTAGTTATCACACGAGTAGCAGCAAACACATTAACAATGCGTATTAAAGAACTTGCCTAAACAAAGAGAACAGAAGAAACCTTCACACTCACCATTCTATCACGTACTGATCCTTAAATCAACCAAAAATCCACAAAAATTACACAGCAAAAATCCAAGAAGTAATGCAAACACACATTATTTGCCATACCTAGGACTTTCAAAATTCTCAACTCAAAATACATTCAGCCTTATCACCTGACACACACACACACACACACACACACACACACACACACACACACACACACACACACACACACACACACACTCTAACACACTTAAAATTCCATCGCAACGACAACTGCTGATGTATCACTGAGGGGTTACACCTTTGAGTTGAGCTACCCTCTGACAAATCTACAAAAGATGTCAATCAGTATATGAACGGAGCTGACATCCACAACTAGTGCCTCTTGGTTAATCATTAGATCTAACACAACAAAAATCTAACTGCCATTACTATGCAGCACAATTCTCCAAATACTGTGATAACAAAACACAATCTCTATCAAAGACCACTTTCTCTGAAACAAAATCACTAAGTACAATTACCAAGTATCCATCCAATTTGGTTCGGTCCTACGCTGGATTGGTTGGCAGCTCAGCCCATGCTATTCCACACAATCGGTTCCCGTCGTTCTCACACGGCATCTCACCGAGAGAAACAATTGTCTCTCCAAGTTATAGTCATTTAATTCTCACAACAAAAGAGAGTCTTCTGTGGGCTCTTTCTTCTCACATCTAGTCACAAACGATGCTTTCACCTCAACAACTTATCAGCTCAATTCAACAGCAGAAACAAGTTCCATGTATTTCGATCCTCCTCAGGTTATTTTGTAATATGTGGCTCGCACCCACTTTCTGTTCAGCTCCATGTGCAATCCCATTACTGAAAGGAGTAATTGATTGATCAACAGTTGCACATACTGGCCAACAGGCAAGGCATTAAGTTGACAGCACATTTGCTGTCATGTATTCATATTATCATTTAAACAAATGAACAACCAAATATTTTCTCACTATTATCCATAGAAGCATACACATTTTCTGATAACATTCCTACACTTTTCTAGTACAGTCATCAGCATGGTGTAACACAGCAATTGTCTTCCGTATTAAAACAATAATCACATCACTGTAAATAGGACCAACTATCCAAAAATTAGCAAGACACGCACGTACCTCGAAACTTCAACCTGTCACTCTGACACTGTCACATTCAAATTTACCCTCCACAAACTTTGCATTACTTCAAATACAACATGCACAATTAAATTTCAATCTCCCTCTCATTCTATAAATATCTTTAGGACTAAACTTTTGTATTCAAACACTATTCCTTACCTCATCAACATTTCCTTTTGGTACTTCAATGTGCAGCAACTATTCTCCACTGTAAGTCTGCCTTCAGCATATGCTAATGATAACGCACTGCTTTGCTTCTTCACCGCATAAAAAATAGTAAATGGACCCGGCTCAAGAAAAGCACCAAACTATGAAATATGACTTCCCAACAAGCTTCAAAAACTCTTAGCTCTGCTCTCTCAAATTTCTCCAACGCATCACTGCATGAAAACCTCACTGTCTTAATCCGCTATTGGTGAAATCGTTAATATTCACTAGCATCGATCATCCTGTCAAAGCAAGACACGTATCACCAAGGCATGTTATATGTAAAACAAATGTTTCAAGCATTGCTATAATAACAACACACTGTACTCTAAACTGCCACTTATTTACAACTGCAAATGACAGTTACTAATTCTTCTCAAGAATTTCAAACACTCACCATATACCTAATTAACACACATATCCCGTGTCTTAAGTAAACTATGTCATTTTTCATAGTAGCTTTCTTCCCCCACCTAGTACTCAACTATTCATGAACACACAAAATACTGAACTCTGAGAGAACAACGCTATTCTCCACTAACTCTGTGCCACTTCTCACTGTATAAAGATGCAATGCCCTGTGCTTAAGATAGTACACCCAACTGCAAATAATCACACTAAACAGATCTGACTACATCAAAAGTACAAATTTAACAATAGCTAAGGACAACTAATAGTGATCCTTCACAATTTACTTAGCTCTTACACTAGTCAACGAATTCGACAAGCAAACTGCAAACATATTCACAAACCTTTACTTCCAATGGGAGCTGACGCCAGTAGATACGTAGCTTCCCAACACATTGCAATTTGTGAGTCAACCTTCTATACAATTCCAATGCACAGTAATTGTAGTATCACTTGAATATATTCAGCCAGACGTCTTCTAGAAAACTTCCATTTCAAGTCTCGCTCTAGTGCCACATGGCATTTTCACATTCAATTATGGGATTGCGTTCATTTGTCTATATCGATATACACTGAAAATAGCTGCAATGAACATGTAAGACCCATTACGTTAGTAGCACACTGAGAAAATCTTCTCACATGGCCGCCAGTTTAGTCTGCTCACTCAAAAAGTACATACTCACTAACCTTCTGTGCAACAGCACTGTAGTCTGTCAGCTAATGTCATACAAATTCCAAGTGCCAGCTTGCAGACAATGTCATGACATTCAAGAGCTTGGGATTAC
This sequence comes from Schistocerca serialis cubense, assembly GCF_023864345.2. Taxonomy (NCBI): domain Eukaryota; kingdom Metazoa; phylum Arthropoda; class Insecta; order Orthoptera; family Acrididae; genus Schistocerca; species Schistocerca serialis. The sequence continues at coordinate 179,246,023 of NC_064647.1, read as the reverse complement.
CAGCAACTTAATCTCATTGCCATTCCACTAACACTTGCCAAATGAAATCTCCAAAACTCAACAGGATATCTCTCTTTTGTTCAAAACTCATTTCCAAGCATTCATGACATAACTTCTTTCAAATCTCTGTCCAATAATGTGTGTTCTCAAACAAAGCATTGTATGTCTTTTTCTGGAAGAGGATATCAATACACAAGCAAAACTAACACAAATTAGCCTGCATCAAGAAAACAACCACTGTCCCTGTGTGAGATGTTTCATGCATCAGGAGGCAACCTGTATTCATACTGTTCTTCCACTTGTGCCTCTAACACACGGTGCAAAGTTACTTGTGTTCTTCTTCTAACTGGTCTGATGTTTCAATGCCTTCAGTACAGCATCACTTTTGTATTTCTTCAAATGTCCATTCACACTTCTACCATCAAGGAGCAACATCAAACGTCTTCTTCACATTTCCACAGTAGAGATTCACTTTCCACCTGTTGTCAGACAGTTGTTTACCATGCTGCCATTTGCAAGTTCTTTCCAACAGCTAATGATGCAGGTGCACTCCATCAGACATGAACGTTATTCTCACAACACAGACTCACTCACGAAAAAATATCCGTTACTTTTAGTTATCACACGAGTAGCAGCAAACACATTAACAATGCGTATTAAAGAACTTGCCTAAACAAAGAAAACAGAAGAAACCTTCACACTCGCCATTCTATCACGTACTGATCCTTAAATCAACCAAAAATCCACAAAAATTACACAGCAAAAATCCAAGAAGTAATGCAAACACACATTATTTGCCATACCTAGGACTTTCAAAATTCTCAACTCAAAATACATTCAGCCTTATCACCCGACACACACACACACACACACACACACACACTTAAAATTCCATCGCAACGACAACTGCTGATGTATCACTGAGGGGTTACACCTTTGAGTTGAGCTACCCTCTGACAAATCTACAAAAGATGTCAATCAGTATATGAACGGAGCTGACATCCACAACTAGTGCCTCTTGGTTAATCATTAGATCTAACACAACAAAAATCTAACTGCCATTACTATGCAGCACAATTCTCCAAATACTGTGATAACAAAACACAATCTCTATCAAAGACCACTTTCTCTGAAACAAAATCACTAAGTACAATTACCAAGTATCCATCCAATTTGGTTCGGTCCTACGCTGGATTGGTTGGCAGCTCAGCCCATGCTATTCCACACAATCGGTTCCCGTCGTTCTCACACGGCATCTCACCGAGAGAAACAATTGTCTCTCCAAGTTATAGTCATTTAATTCTCACAACAAGAGAGAGTCTTCTGTGGGCTCTTTCTTCTCACATCTAGTCACAAACGATGCTTTCACCTCAACAACTTATCAGCTCAATTCAACAGCAGAAACAAGTTCCATGTATTTCGATCCTCCTCAGGTTATTTTGTAATATGTGGCTCGCACCCACTTTCTGTTCAGCTCCATGTGCAATCCCATCATTACTGAAAGGAGTAATTGATTGATCAACAGTTGCACATACTGGCCAACAGGCAAGGCATTAAGTTGACAGCACATTTGCTGTCATGTATTCATATTATCATTTAAACAAATGAACAACCAAATATTTTCTCACTATTATCCATAGAAGCATACACATTTTCTGATAACATTCCTACACTTTTCTAGTACAGTCATCAGCATGGTGTAACACAGCAATTGTCTTCCGTATTAAAACAATAATCACATCACTGTAAATAGGACCAACTATCCAAAAATTAGCAAGACACGCACGTACCTCGAAACTTCAACCTGTCACTCTGACACTGTCACATTCAAATTGACCCTCCACAAACTTTGCATAACTTCAAATACAACATGCACAATTAAATTTCAATCTCCCTGTCATTCCATAAATATCTTTAGGACTAAACTTTTGTATTCAAACACTATTCCTTACCTCATCAACATTTCCTTTTGGTACTTCAATGTGCAGCAACTATTCTCCACTGTAAGTCTGCCTTCAGCATATGCTAATGATAACGCACTGCTTTGCTTCTTCACCGCATAAAAAATAGTAAATGGACCCGGCTCAAGAAAAGCACCAAACTATGAAATACAACTTCCAACAAGCTTCAAAAACTTAGCTCTGCTCTCTCAAATTTCTCCAACGCATCACTGCATGAAAACCTCACTGTCTTAATCCGCTATCGGTGAAATCGATAATATTCACTAGCATCGATCATCCTGTCAAAGCAAGACACGTATCACCAAGGCATGTTATATGTAAAACAAATGTTTCAAGCATTGCTATAATAACAACACACTGTACTCTAAACTGCCACTTCTGAAAATGACAGTTACTAATTCTTCTCAAGAATTTCAAACACTCATCATATACCTAATTAACACACATATCCCGTGTCTTAAGTAAACTATGTCATTTTTCATAGTAGCTCTCTTCCCCCACCTAGTACTCAACTATTCATGAACACACAAAATACTGAACTCTGAGAGAACAACGCTATTCTCCACTAACTCTGTGCCACTTCTCACTGTATAAAGATGCAATGCCCTGTGCTTAAGATAGTACACCCAACTGCAAATAATCACACTAAACAGATCTGACTATATCAAAAGTACAAATTTAACAATAGCTAAGGACAACTAATAGTGATCCTTCACAATTTACTTAGCTCTTACACTAGTCAACGAATTCGACAAGCAAACTGCAAACATATTCACAAACCTTTACTTCCAATGGGAGCTGACGCCAGTAGATACGTAGCTTCCCAACACATTGCAATTTGTGAGTCAACCTTCTATACAATTCCAATGCACAGTAATTGTAGTATCACTTGAATATATTCAGCCAGACGTCTTCTAGAAAACTTCCATTTCAAGTCTCGCTCTAGTGCCACATGGCGTTTTCACATTCAATTATGGGATTGCGTTCATTTGTCTATATCGATATACACTGAAAATAGCTGCAATGAACATGTAAGACCCATTACGTTAGTAGCACACTGAGAAAATCTTCTCACATGGCCACCAGTTTAGTCTGCTCACTCAAAAAGTACATACTCACTAACCTTCTGTGCAACAGCACTGTAGTCTGTCAGCTAATGTCATACAAATTCCAAGTGCCAGCTTGCAGACAATGTCATGACATTCAAGAGCTTGGGATTACCAGCAACTTAATCTCATTGCCATTCCACTAACACTTGCCAAATGAAATCTCCAAAACTCAACAGGATATCTCTCTTTTGTTCAAAACTCATTTCCAAGCATTCATGACATAACTTCTTTCAAATCTCTGTCCAATAATGTGTGTTCTCAAACAAAGCATTGTATGTCTTTTTCTGGAAGAGGATATCAATACACAAGCAAAACTAACACAAATTAGCCTGCATCAAGAAAACAACCACTGTCCCTGTGTGAGATGTTTCATGCATCAGGAGGCAACCTGTATTCATACTGTTCTTCCACTTGTGCCTCTAACACACGGTGCAAAGTTACTTGTGTTCTTCTTCTAACTGGTCTGATGTTTCAATGCCTTCAGTACAGCATCACTTTTGTATTTCTTCAAATGTCCATTCACACTTCTACCATCAAGGAGCAACATCAAACGTCTTCTTCACATTTCCACAGTAGAGATTCACTTTCCACCTGTTGTCAGACAGTTGTTTACCATGCTGCCATTTGCAAGTTCTTTCCAACAGCTAATGATGCAGGTGCACTCCATCAGACATGAACGTTATTCTCACAACACAGACTCACTCACGAAAAAATATCCGTTCCTTTTAGTTATCACACGAGTAGCAGCAAACACATTAACAATGCGTATTAAAGAACTTGCCTAAACAAAGAGAACAGAAGAAACCTTCACACTCACCATTCTATCACGTACTGATCCTTAAATCAACCAAAAATCCACAAAAATTACACAGCAAAAATCCAAGAAGTAATGCAAACACACATTATTTGCCATACCTAGGACTTTCAAAATTCTCAACTCAAAATACATTCAGCCTTATCACCTGACACACACACACACACACACACACACACACACACACACACACACACACTCTAACACACTTAAAATTCCATCGCAACGACAACTGCTGATGTATCACTGAGGGGTTACACCTTTGAGTTGAGCTACCCTCTGACAAATCTACAAAAGATGTCAATCAGTATATGAACGGAGCTGACATCCACAACTAGTGCCTCTTGGTTAATCATTAGATCTAACACAACAAAAATCTAACTGCCATTACTATGCAGCACAATTCTCCAAATACTGTGATAACAAAACACAATCTCTATCAAAGACCACTTTCTCTGAAACAAAATCACTAAGTACAATTACCAAGTATCCATCCAATTTGGTTCGGTCCTACGCTGGATTGGTTGGCAGCTCAGCCCATGCTATTCCACACAATCGGTTCCCGTCGTTCTCACACGGCATCTCACCGAGAGAAACAATTGTCTCTCCAAGTTATAGTCATTTAATTCTCACAACAAAAGAGAGTCTTCTGTGGGCTCTTTCTTCTCACATCTAGTCACAAACGATGCTTTCACCTCAACAACTTATCAGCTCAATTCAACAGCAGAAACAAGTTCCATGTATTTCGATCCTCCTCAGGTTATTTTGTAATATGTGGCTCGCACCCACTTTCTGTTCAGCTCCATGTGCAATCCCATTACTGAAAGGAGTAATTGATTGATCAACAGTTGCACATACTGGCCAACAGGCAAGGCATTAAGTTGACAGCACATTTGCTGTCATGTATTCATATTATCATTTAAACAAATGAACAACCAAATATTTTCTCACTATTATCCATAGAAGCATACACATTTTCTGATAACATTCCTACACTTTTCTAGTACAGTCATCAGCATGGTGTAACACAGCAATTGTCTTCCGTATTAAAACAATAATCACATCACTGTAAATAGGACCAACTATCAAAAAATTAGCAAGACACGCACGTACCTCGAAACTTCAACCTGTCACTCTGACACTGTCACATTCAAATTTACCCTCCACAAACTTTGCATAACTTCAAATACAACATGCACAATTAAATTTCAATCTCCCTCTCATTCCATAAATATCTTTAGGACTAAACTTTTGTATCCAAACACTATTCCTTACCTCATCAACATTTCCTTTTGGTACTTCAATGTGCAGCAACTATTCTCCACTGTATGTCTGCCTTCAGCATATGCTAATGATAACGCACTGCTTTGCTTCTTCACCGCATAAAAAATAGTAAATGGACCCGGCTCAAGAAAAGCACCAAACTATGAAATATGACTTCCCAACAAGCTTCAAAAACTCTTAGCTCTGCTCTCTCAAATTTCTCCAACGCATCACTGCATGAAAACCTCACTGTCTTAATCCGCTATCGGTGAAATCGTTAATATTCACTAGCATCGATCATCCTGTCAAAGCAAGACACGTATCACCAAGGCATGTTATATGTAAAACAAATGTTTCAAGCATTGCTATAATAACAACACACTGTACTCTAAACTGCCACTTATTTACAACTGCAAATGACAGTTACTAATTCTTCTCAAGAATTTCAAACACTCACCATATACCTAATTAACACATATATCCCGTGTCTTAAGTAAACTATGTCATTTTTCATAGTAGCTTTCTTCCCCCACCTAGTACTCAACTATTCATGAACACACAAAATACTGAACTCTGAGAGAACAACGCTATTCTCCACTAACTCTGTGCCACTTCTCACTGTATAAAGATGCAATGCCCTGTGCTTAAGATAGTACACCCAACTGCAAATAATCACACTAAACAGATCTGACTATATCAAAAGTACAAATTTAACAATAGCTAAGGACAACTAATAGTGATCCTTCACAATTTACTTAGCTCTTACACTAGTCAACGAATTCGACAAGCAAACTGCAAACATATTCACAAACCTTTACTTCCAATGGGAGCTGACGCCAGTAGATACGTAGCTTCCCAACACATTGCAATTTGTGAGTCAACCTTCTATACAATTCCAATGCACAGTAATTGTAGTATCACTTGAATATATTCAGCCAGACGTCTTCTAGAAAACTTCCATTTCAAGTCTCGCTCTAGTGCCACATGGCATTTTCACATTCAATTATGGGATTGCGTTCATTTGTCTATATCGATATACACTGAAAATAGCTGCAATGAACATGTAAGACCCATTACGTTAGTAGCACACTGAGAAAATCTTCTCACATGGCCGCCACTTTAGTCTGCTCACTCAAAAAGTACATACTCACTAACCTTCTGTGCAACAGCACTGTAGTCTGTCAGCTAATGTCATACAAATTCCAAGTGCCAGCTTGCAGACAATGTCATGACATTCAAGAGCTTGGGATTACCAGCAACTTAATCTCATTGCCATTCCACTAACACTTGCCAAATGAAATCTCCAAAACTCAACAGGATATCTCTCTTTTGTTCAAAACTCATTTCCAAGCATTCATGACATAACTTCTTTCAAATCTCTGTCCAATAATGTGTGTTCTCAAACAAAGCATTGTATGTCTTTTTCTGGAAGAGGATATCAATACACAAGCAAAACTAACACAAATTAGCCTGCATCAAGAAAACAACCACTGTCCCTGTGTGAGATGTTTCATGCATCAGGAGGCAACCTGTATTCATACTGTTCTTCCACTTGTGCCTCTAACACACGGTGCAAAGTTACTTGTGTTCTTCTTCTAACTGGTCTGATGTTTCAATGCCTTCAGTACAGCATCACTTTTGTATTTCTTCAAATGTCCATTCACACTTCTACCATCAAGGAGCAACATCAAACGTCTTCTTCACATTTCCACAGTAGAGATTCACTTTCCACCTGTTGTCAGACAGTTGTTTACCATGCTGCCATTTGCAAGTTCTTTCCAACAGCTAATGATGCAGGTGCACTCCATCAGACATGAACGTTATTCTCACAACACAGACTCACTCACGAAAAAATATCCGTTCCTTTAGTTATCACACGAGTAGCAGCAAACACATTAACAATGCGTATTAAAGAACTTGCCTAAACAAAGAAAACAGAAGAAACCTTCACACTCGCCATTCTATCACGTACTGATCCTTAAATCAACCAAAAATCCACAAAAATTACACAGCAAAAATCCAAGAAGTAATGCAAACACACATTATTTGCCATACCTAGGACTTTCAAAATTCTCAACTCAAAATACATTCAGCCTTATCACCTGACACACACACACACACACACACACACACACACACACACACACACACACACACACACTCTAACACACTTAAAATTCCATCGCAACGACAACTGCTGATGTATCACTGAGGGGTTACACCTTTGAGTTGAGCTACCCTCTGACAAATCTACAAAAGATGTCAATCAGTATATGAACGGAGCTGACATCCACAACTAGTGCCTCTTGGTTAATCATTAGATCTAACACAACAAAAATCTAACTGCCATTACTATGCAGCACAATTCTCCAAATACTGTGATAACAAAACACAATCTCTATCAAAGACCACTTTCTCTGAAACAAAATCACTAAGTACAATTACCAAGTATCCATCCAATTTGGTTCGGTCCTACGCTGGATTGGTTGGCAGCTCAGCCCATGCTATTCCACACAATCGGTTCCCGTCGTTCTCACACGGCATCTCACCGAGAGAAACAATTGTCTCTCCAAGTTATAGTCATTTAATTCTCACAACAAGAGAGAGTCTTCTGTGGGCTCTTTCTTCTCACATCTAGTCACAAACGATGCTTTCACCTCAACAACTTATCAGCTCAATTCAACAGCAGAAACAAGTTCCATGTATTTCGATCCTCCTCAGGTTATTTTGTAATATGTGGCTCGCACCCACTTTCTGTTCAGCTCCATGTGCAATCCCATCATTACTGAAAGGAGTAATTGATTGATCAACAGTTGCACATACTGGCCAACAGGCAAGGCATTAAGTTGACAGCACATTTGCTGTCATGTATTCATATTATCATTTAAACAAATGAACAACCAAATATTTTCTCACTATTATCCATAGAAGCATACACATTTTCTGATAACATTCCTACACTTTTGTAGTACAGTCATTAGCATGGTGTAACACAGCAATTGTCTTTCGTATTAAAACAATAATCACAATACTGTAAATAGGACAAACTATCCAAAAATTAGTAAGACACGCACGTACCTCGAAACTTCAACTGTCACTCTGACACTGTCACATTCAAATTTACCCTCCCCAACCTTGCATAACTTCAAATACAACATGCACAATTAAATTTCAATATCCCTCTCATTCTTTAAATAACTTTAGGACTAAACTTTTGTATCCAAACACTATTCCTTACCTCATCAACAATTCCTTTTGGTACTTCAATGTGCAGCAACTATTCTCCACTGCAAGTCTGCCTTCAGCATATGCTAATGATAACGCACTGCTTTGCTTCTTCACCGCATACAAAATAGTAAATGGACCCGGCTCAAGAAAAGCACCAAACTATGAAATACGACTTCCCAACAAGCTTCAAAAACTCTTAGCTCTGCTCTCTCAAATTTCTCCAACGCATCACTGCATGAAAACCTCACTGTCTTAATCCGCTATCGGTGAATTCGTTAATATTCACTAGCATCGATCATCCTGCCAAAGCAAGACACGTATCACCAAGGCATGTTATATGTAAAACAAATGTTTGAAGCATTGCTATAATAACAACACACTGTACTCTAAACTGCCACTTATTTACAACTGCAAATGACAGTTACTAATTCTTCTCAAGAATTTCAAACACTCACCATATACCTAATTAACACACATATCCCGTGTCTTAAGTAAACTATGTCATTTTTCATAGTAGCTTTCTTCCCCCACCTAGTACTCAACTATTCATGAACACACAAAATACTGAACTCTGAGAGAACAACGCTATTCTCCACTAACTCTGTGCCACTTCTCACTGTATAAAGATGCAATGCCCTGTGCTTAAGATAGTACACCCAACTGCAAATAATCACACTAAACAGATCTGACTATATCAAAAGTACAAATTTAACAATAGCTAAGGACAACTAATAGTGATCCTTCACAATTTACTTAGCTCTTACACTAGTCAACGAATTCGACAAGCAAACTGCAAACATATTCACAAACCTTTACTTCCAATGGGAGCTGACGCCAGTAGATACGTAGCTTCCCAACACATTGCAATTTGTGAGTCAACCTTCTATACAATTCCAATGCACAGTAATTGTAGTATCACTTGAATATATTCAGCCAGACGTCTTCTAGAAAACTTCCATTTCAAGTCTCGCTCTAGTGCCACATGGCGTTTTCACATTCAATTATGGGATTGCGTTCATTTGTCTATATCGATATACACTGAAAATAGCTGCAATGAACATGTAAGACCCATTACGTTAGTAGCACACTGAGAAAATCTTCTCACATGGCCACCAGTTTAGTCTGCTCACTCAAAAAGTACATACTCACTAACCTTCTGTGCAACAGCACTGTAGTCTGTCAGCTAATGTCATACAAATTCCAAGTGCCAGCTTGCAGACAATGTCATGACATTCAAGAGCTTGGGATTACCAGCAACTTAATCTCATTGCCATTCCACTAACACTTGCCAAATGAAATCTCCAAAACTCAACAGGATATCTCTCTTTTGTTCAAAACTCATTTCCAAGCATTCATGACATAACTTCTTTCAAATCTCTGTCCAATAATGTGTGTTCTCAAACAAAGCATTGTATGTCTTTTTCTGGAAGAGGATATCAATACACAAGCAAAACTAACACAAATTAGCCTGCATCAAGAAAACAACCACTGTCCCTGTGTGAGATGTTTCATGCATCAGGAGGCAACCTGTATTCATACTGTTCTTCCACTTGTGCCTCTAACACACGGTGCAAAGTTACTTGTGTTCTTCTTCTAACTGGTCTGATGTTTCAATGCCTTCAGTACAGCATCACTTTTGTATTTCTTCAAATGTCCATTCACACTTCTACCATCAAGGAGCAACATCAAACGTCTTCTTCACATTTCCACAGTAGAGATTCACTTTCCACCTGTTGTCAGACAGTTGTTTACCATGCTGCCATTTGCAAGTTCTTTCCAACAGCTAATGATGCAGGTGCACTCCATCAGACATGAACGTTATTCTCACAACACAGACTCACTCACGAAAAAATATCCGTTACTTTTAGTTATCACACGAGTAGCAGCAAACACATTAACAATGCGTATTAAAGAACTTGCCTACACAAAGAAAACAGAAGAAACCTTCACACTCGCCATTCTATCACGTACTGATCCTTAAATCAACCAAAAATCCACAAAAATTACACAGCAAAAATCCAAGAAGTAATGCAAACACACATTATTTGCCATACCTAGGACTTTCAAAATTCTCAACTCAAAATACATTCAGCCTTATCACCTGACACACACACACACACACACACACACACACACACACACACACACACTCTAACACACTTAAAATTCCATCGCAACGACAACTGCTGATGTATCACTGAGGGGTTACACCTTTGAGTTGAGCTACCCTCTGACAAATCTACAAAAGATGTCAATCAGTATATGAACGGAGCTGACATCCACAACTAGTGCCTCTTGGTTAATCATTAGATCTAACACAACAAAAATCTAACTGCCATTACTATGCAGCACAATTCTCCAAATACTGTGATAACAAAACACAATCTCTATCAAAGACCACTTTCTCTGAAACAAAATCACTAAGTACAATTACCAAGTATCCATCCAATTTGGTTCGGTCCTACGCTGGATTGGTTGGCAGCTCAGCCCATGCTATTCCACACAATCGGTTCCCGTCGTTCTCACACGGCATCTCACCGAGAGAAACAATTGTCTCTCCAAGTTATAGTCATTTAATTCTCACAACAAGAGAGAGTCTTCTGTGGGCTCTTTCTTCTCACATCTAGTCACAAACGATGCTTTCACCTCAACAACTTATCAGCTCAATTCAACAGCAGAAACAAGTTCCATGTATTTCGATCCTCCTCAGGTTATTTTGTAATATGTGGCTCGCACCCACTTTCTGTTCAGCTCCATGTGCAATCCCATCATTACTGAAAGGAGTAATTGATTGATCAACAGTTGCACATACTGGCCAACAGGCAAGGCATTAAGTTGACAGCACATTTGCTGTCATGTATTCATATTATCATTTAAACAAATGAACAACCAAATATTTTCTCACTATTATCCATAGAAGCATACACATTTTCTGATAACATTCCTACACTTTTCTAGTACAGTCATCAGCATGGTGTAACACAGCAATTGTCTTCCGTATTAAAACAATAATCACATCACTGTAAATAGGACCAACTATCCAAAAATTAGCAAGACACGCACGTACCTCGAAACTTCAACCTGTCACTCTGACACTGTCACATTCAAATTTACCCTCCACAAACTTTGCATTGCTTCAAATACAACATGCACAATTAAATTTCAATCTCCCTCTCATTCTATAAATATCTTTAGGACTAAACTTTTGTATTCAAACACTATTCCTTACCTCATCAACATTTCCTTTTGGTACTTCAATGTGCAGCAACTATTCTCCACTGTAAGTCTGCCTTCAGCATATGCTAATGATAACGCACTGCTTTGCTTCTTCACCGCATAAAAAATAGTAAATGGACCCGGCTCAAGAAAAGCACCAAACTATGAAATACGACTTCCCAACAAGCTTCAAAAACTCTTAGCTCTGCTCTCTCAAATTTCTCCAATGCATCACTGCATGAAAACCTCACTGTCTTAATCCGCTATCGGTGATATCGATAGTATTCACTAGCATCGATCATCCTGTCAAAGCAAGACACGTATCACCAAGGCATGTTATATGTAAAACAAATGTTTCAAGCATTGCTATAATAACAACACACTGTACTCTACACTGCCACTTATTTACAACTGCAAATGACAGTTACTAATTCTTCTCAAGAATTTCAAACACTCACCATATACCTAATTAACACATATATCCCGTGTCTTAAGTAAACTATGTCATTTTTCATAGTAGCTTTCTTCCCCCACCTAGTACTCAACTATTCATGAACACACAAAATACTGAACTCTGAGAGAACAACGCTATTCTCCACTAACTCTGTGCCACTTCTCACTGTATAAAGATGCAATGCCCTGTGCTTAAGATAGTACACCCAACTGCAAATAATCACACTAAACAGATCTGACTATATCAAAAGTACAAATTTAACAATAGCTAAGGACAACTAATAGTGATCCTTCACAATTTACTTAGCTCTTACACTAGTCAACGAATTCGACAAGCAAACTGCAAACATATTCACAAACCTTTACTTCCAATGGGAGCTGACGCCAGTAGATACGTAGCTTCCCAACACATTGCAATTTGTGAGTCAACCTTCTATACAATTCCAATGCACAGTAATTGTAGTATCACTTGAATATATTCAGCCAGACGTCTTCTAGAAAACTTCCATTTCAAGTCTCGCTCTAGTGCCACATGGCGTTTTCACATTCAATTATGGGATTGCGTTCATTTGTCTATATCGATATACACTGAAAATAGCTGCAATGAACATGTAAGACCCATTACGTTAGTAGCACACTGAGAAAATCTTCTCACATGGCCACCAGTTTAGTCTGCTCACTCAAAAAGTACATACTCACTAACCTTCTGTGCAACAGCACTGTAGTCTGTCAGCTAATGTCATACAAATTCCAAGTGCCAGCTTGCAGACAATGTCATGACATTCAAGAGCTTGGGATTACCAGCAACTTAATCTCATTGCCATTCCACTAACACTTGCCAAATGAAATCTCCAAAACTCAACAGGATATCTCTCTTTTGTTCAAAACTCATTTCCAAGCATTCATGACATAACTTCTTTCAAATCTCTGTCCAATAATGTGTGTTCTCAAACAAAGCATTGTATGTCTTTTTCTGGAAGAGGATATCAATACACAAGCAAAACTAACACAAATTAGCCTGCATCAAGAAAACAACCACTGTCCCTGTGTGAGATGTTTCATGCATCAGGAGGCAACCTGTATTCATACTGTTCTTCCACTTGTGCCTCTAACACACGGTGCAAAGTTACTTGTGTTCTTCTTCTAACTGGTCTGATGTTTCAATGCCTTCAGTACAGCATCACTTTTGTATTTCTTCAAATGTCCATTCACACTTCTACCATCAAGGAGCAACATCAAACGTCTTCTTCACATTTCCACAGTAGAGATTCACTTTCCACCTGTTGTCAGACAGTTGTTTACCATGCTGCCATTTGCAAGTTCTTTCCAACAGCTAATGATGCAGGTGCACTCCATCAGACATGAACGTTATTCTCACAACACAGACTCACTCACGAAAAAATATCCGTTACTTTTAGTTATCACACGAGTAGCAGCAAACACATTAACAATGCGTATTAAAGAACTTGCCTAAACAAAGAAAACAGAAGAAACCTTCACACTCGCCATTCTATCACGTACTGATCCTTAAATCAACCAAAAATCCACAAAAATTACACAGCAAAAATCCAAGAAGTAATGCAAACACACATTATTTGCCATACCTAGGACTTTCAAAATTCTCAACTCAAAATACATTCAGCCTTATCACCTGACACACCCACACACACACACACACACACACACACACACACACACTCTAACAAACTTAAAATTCCATCGCAACGACAACTGCTGATGTATCACTGAGGGGTTACACCTTTGAGTTGAGCTACCCTCTGACAAATCTACAAAAGATGTCAATCAGTATATGAACGGAGCTGACATCCACAACTAGTGCCTCTTGGTTAATCATTAGATCTAACACAACAAAAATCTAACTGCCATTACTATGCAGCACAATTCTCCAAATACTGTGATAACAAAACACAATCTCTATCAAAGACCACTTTCTCTGAAACAAAATCACTAAGTACAGTTACCAAGTATCCATCCAATTTGGTTCGGTCCTACGCTGGATTGGTTGGCAGCTCAGCCCATGCTATTCCACACAATCGGTTCCCGTCGTTCTCACACGGCATCTCACCGAGAGAAACAATTGTCTCTCCAAGTTATAGTCATTTAATTCTCACAACAAGAGAGAGTCTTCTGTGGGCTCTTTCTTCTCACATCTAGTCACAAACGATGCTTTCACCTCAACAACTTATCAGCTCAATTCAACAGCAGAAACAAGTTCCATGTATTTCGATCCTCCTCAGGTTATTTTGTAATATGTGGCTCGCACCCACTTTCTGTTCAGCTCCATGTGCAATCCCATCATTACTGAAAGGAGTAATTGATTGATCAACAGTTGCACATACTGGCCAACAGGCAAGGCATTAAGTTGACAGCACATTTGCTGTCATGTATTCATATTATCATTTAAGCAAATGAACAACCAAATATTTTCTCACTATTATCCATAGAAGCATACACATTTTCTGATAACAATCCTACACTTTTCTAGTACAGTCATTAGCACGGTGTAACACAGCAATTGTCTTCCGTATTAAAACAATAATCACATCACTGTAAATAGGACCAACTATCCAAAAATTAGCAAGACACGCACGTACCTCGATACTTCAACCTGTCACTCTAACACTGTCACATTCAAATTGACCCTCCACAAACTTTGCATAACTTCAAATACAACATGCACAATTAAATTTCAATCTCCCTCTCATTCCTTAAATATCTTTAGGACTAAACTTTTGTATTCAAACACTATTCCTTAACTCATCAACATTTCCTTTTGGTACTTCAATGTGCAGCAACTATTCTCCACTGTATGTCTGCCTTCAGCATATGCCAATGATAACGCACTGCTTTGCTTCTTCACCGCATAAAAAATAGTAAATGGACCCGGCTCAAGAAAAGCACCAAACTATGAAATATGACTTCCCAACAAGCTTCAAAAACTCTTAGCTCTGCTCTCTCAAATTTCTCCAACGCATCACTGCATGAAAACCTCACTGTCTTAATCCGCTATCAGTGAAATCGTTAATATTCACTAGCATCGATCATCCTGTCAAAGCAAGACACGTATCACCAAGGCATGTTATATGTAAAACAAATGTTTCAAGCATTGCTATAATAACAACACACTGTACTCTAAACTGCCATTCTGAAAATGACAGTTACTAATTCTTCTCAAGAATTTCAAACACTCATCATATACCTAATTAACACACATATCCCGTGTCTTAAGTAAACTATGTCATTTTTCATAGTAGCTTTCTTCCCCCACATAGTACTCAACTATTCATGAACACACAAAATACTGAACTCTGAGAGAACAACGCTATTCTCCACTAACTCTGTGCCACTTCTCACTGTATAAAGATGCAATGCCCTGTGCTTAAGATAGTACATCCAACTGCAAATAATCACACTAAACAGATCTGACTATATCAAAAGTACAAATTTGTCTCAACGCTGAAGGTCAGCGTTGGTGATGTCACACAGGGGTGATGTCATGCTCTGCGCAACAGCGTGAACGCTGCGAAGTACTGCCTCGCGAAGTAAAGTACAGTCTAACCGGTACGGATAATTTTGTTACCACAATCAATGACGTTATGCCAACCAACGCGATTAGGATTTCCGCTCCCACGACGAGGTAAAAACACTGGCTGATCATTTAGATTCAATACACTCCTATGCCTCAAATTATAATAAGTATGTCGAGATCTCAAATACCAAGAATGACGAAAATTATTGTACCACCTGCACCAAACACCATATACTCTTTCATTAAATTCAGGATTAATATGATGAATGTAAAACCAAGCATTAAATTCACTCACTCCGTGACCATAAAAAAAAGGTACTAAACTTATTATATCATCATTATTAAAATGAGAACAAAATATTATCCACTTTATGTAATGTGGCCATTCAATTTGATCTTCTGGAAAATTTCTTTGTAACTCTACCCATGCCCAATGTTGAGACTGATCAATAATTTCGGCCATAAGACTCTTTAATTAAAAAAACTGTTCTCACGGCGCCAACAAGCTTCAAAAACTTAGCTCTGCTCTCTCAAATTTCTCCAACGCATCACTGCATGAAAACCTCACTGTCTTAATCCGCTATCGGTGAAATCGATAATATTCACTAGCATCGATCATCCTGTCAAAGCAAGACACGTATCACCAAGGCATGTTATATGTAAAACAAATGTTTCAAGCATTGCTATAATAACAACACACTGTACTCTAAACTGCCACTTCTGAAAATGACAGTTACTAATTCTTCTCAAGAATTTCAAACACTCATCATATACCTAATTAACACACATATCCCGTGTCTTAAGTAAACTATGCCATTTTTCATAGTAGCTCTCTTCCCCCACCTAGTACTCAACTATTCATGAACACACAAAATACTGAACTCTGAGAGAACAACGCTATTCTCCACTAACTCTGTGCCACTTCTCACTGTATAAAGATGCAATGCCCTGTGCTTAAGATAGTACACCCAACTGCAAATAATCACACTAAACAGATCTGACTATATCAAAAGTACAAATTTAACAATAGCTAAGGACAACTAATAGTGATCCTTCACAATTTACTTAGTTCTTACACTAGTCAACGAATTCGACAAGCAAACTGAAAACATATTCACAAACCTTTACTTCCAATGGGAGCTGACGCCAGTAGATACGTAGCTTCCCAACACATTGCAATTTGTGAGTCAACCTTCTATACAATTCCAATGCACAGTAATTGTAGTATCACTTGAATATATTCAGCCAGACGTCTTCTAGAAAACTTCCATTTCAAGTCTCGCTCTAGTGCCACATGGCGTTTTCACATTCAATTATGGGATTGCGTTCATTTGTCTATATCGATATACACTGAAAATAGCTGCAATGAACATGTAAGACCCATTACGTTAGTAGCACACTGAGAAAATCTTCTCACATGGCCACCAGTTTAGTCTGCTCACTCAAAAAGTACATACTCACTAACCTTCTGTGCAACAGCACTGTAGTCTGTCAGCTAATGTCATACAAATTCCAAGTGCCAGCTTGCAGACAATGTCATGACATTCAAGAGCTTGGGATTACCAGCAACTTAATCTAATTGCCATTCCACTAACACTTGCCAAATGAAATCTCCAAAACTCAACAGGATATCTCTCTTTTGTTCAAAACTCATTTCCAAGCATTCATGACATAACTTCTTTAAAATCTCTGTCCAATAATGTGTGTTCTCAAACAAAGCATTGTATGTCTTTTTCTGGAAGAGGATATCAATACACAAGCAAAACTAACACAAATTAGCCTGCATCAAGAAAACAACCACTGTCCCTGTGTGAGATGTTTCATGCATCAGGAGGCAACCTGTATTCATACTGTTCTTCCAGTTGTGCCTGTAACACACGGTGCAAAGTTACTTGTGTTCTTCTTCTAACTGGTCTGATGTTTCAATGCCTTCAGTACAGCATCACTTTTGTATTTCTTCAAATGTCCATTCACACTTCTACCATCAAGGAGCAACATCAAACGTCTTCTTCACATTTCCACAGTAGAGATTCACTTTCCACCTGTTGTCAGACAGTTGTTTACCATGCTGCCATTTGCAAGTTCTTTCCAACAGCTAATGATGCAGGTGCACTCCATCAGACATGAACGTTATTCTCACAACACAGACTCACTCACGAAAAAATATCCGTTACTTTTAGTTATCACACAAGTAGCAGCAAACACATTAACAATGCGTATTAAAGAACTTGCCTAAACAAAGAAAACAGAAGAAACCTTCACACTCGCCATTCTATCACGTACTGATCCTTAAATCAACCAAAAATCCACAAAAATTACACAGCAAAAATCCAAGAAGTAATGCAAACACACATTATTTGCCATACCTAGGACTTTCAAAATTCTCAACTCAAAATACATTCAGCCTTATCACCTGACACACACACACACACACACACACACACACACACACACACACTCTAACACACTTAAAATTCCATCGCAACGACAACTGCTGATGTATCACTGAGGGGTTACACCTTTGAGTTGAGCTACCCTCTGACAAATCTACAAAAGATGTCAATCAGTATATGAACGGAGCTGACATCCACAACTAGTGCCTCTTGGTTAATCATTAGATCTAACACAACAAAAATCTAACTGCCATTACTATGCAGCACAATTCTCCAAATACTGTGATAACAAAACACAATCTCTATCAAAGACCACTTTCTCTGAAACAAAATCACTAAGTACAATTACCAAGTATCCATCCAATTTGGTTCGGTCCTACGCTGGATTGGTTGGCAGCTCAGCCCATGCTATTCCACACAATCGGTTCCCGTCGTTCTCACACGGCATCTCACCGAGAGAAACAATTGTCTCTCCAAGTTATAGTCATTTAATTCTCACAACAAAAGAGAGTCTTCTGTGGGCTCTTTCTTCTCACATCTAGTCACAAACGATGCTTTCACCTCAACAACTTATCAGCTCAATTCAACAGCAGAAACAAGTTCCATGTATTTCGATCCTCCTCAGGTTATTTTGTAATATGTGGCTCGCACCCACTTTCTGTTCAGCTCCATGTGCAATCCCATCATTACTGAAAGGAGTAATTGATTGATCAACAGTTGCACATACTGGCCAACAGGCAAGGCATTAAGTTGACAGCACATTTGCTGTCATGTATTCATATTATCATTTAAACAAATGAACAACCAAATATTTTCTCACTATTATCCATAGAAGCATACACATTTTCTGATAACATTCCTACACTTTTCTAGTACAGTCATCAGCATGGTGTAACACAGCAATTGTCTTCCGTATTAAAACAATAATCACATCACTGTAAATAGGACCAACTATCCAAAAATTAGCAAGACACGCACGTACCTCGAAACTTCAACCTGTCACTCTGACACTGTCACATTCAAATTTACCCTCCACAAACTTTGCATTACTTCAAATACAACATGCACAATTAAATTTCAATCTCCCTCTCATTCTATAAATATCTTTAGGACTAAACTTTTGTATTCAAACACTATTCCTTACCTCATCAACATTTCCTTTTGGTACTTCAATGTGCAGCAACTATTCTCCACTGTAAGTCTGCCTTCAGCATATGCTAATGATAACGCACTGCTTTGCTTCTTCACCGCATAAAAAATAGTAAATGGACCCGGCTCAAGAAAAGCACCAAACTATGAAATATGACTTCCCAACAAGCTTCAAAAACTCTTAGCTCTGCTCTCTCAAATTTCTCCAACGCATCACTGCATGAAAACCTCACTGTCTTAATCCGCTATCGGTGAAATCGTTAATATTCACTAGCATCGATCATCCTGTCAAAGCAAGACACGTATCACCAAGGCATGTTATATGTAAAACAAATGTTTCAAGCATTGCTATAATAACAACACACTGTACTCTAAACTGCCACTTATTTACAACTGCAAATGACAGTTACCAATTCTTCTCAAGAATTTCAAACACTCACCATATACCTAATTAACACACATATCCCGTGTCTTAAGTAAACTATGTCATTTTTCATAGTAGCTTTCTTCCCCCACCTAGTACTCAACTATTCATGAACACACAAAATACTGAACTCTGAGAGAACAACGCTATTCTCCACTAACTCTGTGCCACTTCTCACTGTATAAAGATGCAATGCCCTGTGCTTAAGATAGTACACCCAACTGCAAATAATCACACTAAACAGATCTGACTATATCAAAAGTACAAATTTAACAATAGCTAAGGACAACTAATAGTGATCCTTCACAATTTACTTAGCTCTTACACTAGTCAACGAATTCGACAAGCAAACTGCAAACATATTCACAAACCTTTACTTCCAATGGGAGCTGACGCCAGTAGATACGTAGCTTCCCAACACATTGCAATTTGTGAGTCAACCTTCTATACAATTCCAATGCACAGTAATTGTAGTATCACTTGAATATATTCAGCCAGACGTCTTCTAGAAAACTTCCATTTCAAGTCTCGCTCTAGTGCCACATGGCATTTTCACATTCAATTATGGGATTGCGTTCATTTGTCTATATCGATATACACTGAAAATAGCTGCAATGAACATGTAAGACCCATTACGTTAGTAGCACACTGAGAAAATCTTCTCACATGGCCGCCAGTTTAGTCTGCTCACTCAAAAAGTACATACTCACTAACCTTCTGTGCAACAGCACTGTAGTCTGTCAGCTAATGTCATACAAATTCCAAGTGCCAGCTTGCAGACAATGTCATGACATTCAAGAGCTTGGGATTACCAGCAACTTAATCTCATTGCCATTCCACTAACACTTGCCAAATGAAATCTCCAAAACTCAACAGGATATCTCTCTTTTGTTCAAAACTCATTTCCAAGCATTCATGACATAACTTCTTTCAAATCTCTGTCCAATAATGTGTGTTCTCAAACAAAGCATTGTATGTCTTTTTCTGGAAGAGGATATCAATACACAAGCAAAACTAACACAAATTAGCCTGCATCAAGAAAACAACCACTGTCCCTGTGTGAGATGTTTCATGCATCAGGAGGCAACCTGTATTCATACTGTTCTTCCACTTGTGCCTCTAACACACGGTGCAAAGTTACTTGTGTTCTTCTTCTAACTGGTCTGATGTTTCAATGCCTTCAGTACAGCATCACTTTTGTATTTCTTCAAATGTCCATTCACACTTCTACCATCAAGGAGCAACATCAAACGTCTTCTTCACATTTCCACAGTAGAGATTCACTTTCCACCTGTTGTCAGACAGTTGTTTACCATGCTGCCATTTGCAAGTTCTTTCCAACAGCTAATGATGCAGGTGCACTCCATCAGACTTGAACGTTATTCTCACAACACAGACTCACTCACGAAAAAATATCCGTTACTTTTAGTTATCACACGAGTAGCAGCAAACACATTAACAATGCGTATTAAAGAACTTGCCTAAACAAAGAAAACAGAAGAAACCTTCACACTCGCCATTCTATCACGTACTGATCCTTAAATCAACCAAAAATCCACAAAAATTACACAGCAAAAATCCAAGAAGTAATGCAAACACACATTATTTGCCATACCTAGGACTTTCAAAATTCTCAACTCAAAATACATTCAGCCTTATCACCTGACACACACACACACACACACACACACACACACACACACACACACACACTCTAACACACTTAAAATTCCATCGCAACGACAACTGCTGATGTATCACTGAGGGGTTACACCTTTGAGTTGAGCTACCCTCTGACAAATCTACAAAAGATGTCAATCAGTATATGAACGGAGCTGACATCCACAACTAGTGCCTCTTGGTTAATCATTAGATCTAACACAACAAAAATCTAACTGCCATTACTATGCAGCACAATTCTCCAAATACTGTGATAACAAAACACAATCTCTATCAAAGACCACTTTCTCTGAAACAAAATCACTAAGTACAATTACCAAGTATCCATCCAATTTGGTTCGGTCCTACGCTGGATTGGTTGGCAGCTCAGCCCATGCTATTCCACACAATCGGTTCCCGTCGTTCTCACACGGCATCTCACCGAGAGAAACAATTGTCTCTCCAAGTTATAGTCATTTAATTCTCACAACAAGAGAGAGTCTTCTGTGGGCTCTTTCTTCTCACATCTAGTCACAAACGATGCTTTCACCTCAACAACTTATCAGCTCAATTCAACAGCAGAAACAAGTTCCATGTATTTCGATCCTCCTCAGGTTATTTTGTAATATGTGGCTCGCACCCACTTTCTGTTCAGCTCCATGTGCAATCCCATCATTACTGAAAGGAGTAATTGATTGATCAACAGTTGCACATACTGGCCAACAGGCAAGGCATTAAGTTGACAGCACATTTGCTGTCATGTATTCATATTATCATTTAAACAAATGAACAACCAAATATTTTCTCACTATTATCCATAGAAGCATACACATTTTCTGATAACATTCCTACACTTTTCTAGTACAGTCATTAGCACGGTGTAACAGAGCAATTGTCTTCCGTATTAAAACAATAATCACATCACTGTAAATAGGACCAACTATCCAAAAATTAGCAAGACACGCACGTACCTCGATACTTCAACCTGTCACTCTGACTCTGTCACATTCAAATTGACCCTCCACAAACTTTGCATAACTTCAAATACAACATGCACAATTAAATTTCAATCTCCCTCTCATTCTTTAAATATCTTTAGGACTAAACTTTTGTATTCAAACACTATTCCTTACCTCATCAACATTTCCTTTTGGTACTTCAATGTGCAGCAACTATTCTCCACTGTATGTCTGCCTTCAGCATATGCCAATGATAACGCACTGCTTTGCTTCTTCACCGCATAAAAAATAGTAAATGGACCCGGCTCAAGAAAAGCACCAAACTATGAAATATGACTTCCCAACAAGCTTCAAAAACTCTTAGCTCTGCTCTCTCAAATTTCTCCAACGCATCACTGCATGAAAACCTCACTGTCTTAATCCGCTATCAGTGAAATCGTTAATATTCACTAGCATCGATCATCCTGTCAAAGCAAGACACGTATCACCAAGGCATGTTATATGTAAAACAAATGTTTCAAGCATTGCTATAATAACAACACACTGTACTCTAAACTGCCATTCTGAAAATGACAGTTACTAATTCTTCTCAAGAATTTCAAACACTCATCATATACCTAATTAACACACATATCCCGTGTCTTAAGTAAACTATGTCATTTTTCATAGTAGCTTTCTTCCCCCACATAGTACTCAACTATTCATGAACACACAAAATACTGAACTCTGAGAGAACAACGCTATTCTCCACTAACTCTGTGCCACTTCTCACTGTATAAAGATGCAATGCCCTGTGCTTAAGATAGTACACCCAACTGCAAATAATCACACTAAACAGATCTGACTATATCAAAAGTACAAATTTAACAATAGCTAAGGACAACTAATAGTGATCCTTCACAATTTACTTAGCTCTTACACTAGTCAACGAATTCGACAAGCAAACTGCAAACATATTCACAAACCTTTACTTCCAATGGGAGCTGACGCCAGTAGATACGTAGCTTCCCAACACATTGCAATTTGTGAGTCAACCTTCTATACAATTCCAATGCACAGTAATTGTAGTATCACTTGAATATATTCAGCCAGACGTCTTCTAGAAAACTTCCATTTCAAGTCTCGCTCTAGTGCCACATGGCGTTTTCACATTCAATTATGGGATTGCGTTCATTTGTCTATATCGATATACACTGAAAATAGCTGCAATGAACATGTAAGACCCATTACGTTAGTAGCACACTGAGAAAATCTTCTCACATGGCCACCAGTTTAGTCTGCTCACTCAAAAAGTACATACTCACTAACCTTCTGTGCAACAGCACTGTAGTCTGTCAGCTAATGTCATACAAATTCCAAGTGCCAGCTTGCAGACAATGTCATGACATTCAAGAGCTTGGGATTACCAGCAACTTAATCTCATTGCCATTCCACTAACACTTGCCAAATGAAATCTCCAAAACTCAACAGGATATCTCTCTTTTGTTCAAAACTCATTTCCAAGCATTCATGACATAACTTCTTTCAAATCTCTGTCCAATAATGTGTGTTCTCAAACAAAGCATTGTATGTCTTTTTCTGGAAGAGGATATCAATACACAAGCAAAACTAACACAAATTAGCCTGCATCAAGAAAACAACCACTGTCCCTGTGTGAGATGTTTCATGCATCAGGAGGCAACCTGTATTCATACTGTTCTTCCACTTGTGCCTCTAACACACGGTGCAAAGTTACTTGTGTTCTTCTTCTAACTGGTCTGATGTTTCAATGCCTTCAGTACAGCATCACTTTTGTATTTCTTCAAATGTCCATTCACACTTCTACCATCAAGGAGCAACATCAAACGTCTTCTTCACATTTCCACAGTAGAGATTCACTTTCCACCTGTTGTCAGACAGTTGTTTACCATGCTGCCATTTGCAAGTTCTTTCCAACAGCTAATGATGCAGGTGCACTCCATCAGACATGAACGTTATTCTCACAACACAGACTCACTCACGAAAAAATATCCATTACTTTTAGATATCACACGAGTAGCAGCAAACACATTAACAATGCGTATTAAAGAACTTGCCTAAACAAAGAAAACAGAAGAAACCTTCACACTCGCCATTCTATCACGTACTGATCCTTAAATCAACCAAAAATCCACAAAAATTACACAGCAAAAATCCAAGAAGTAATGCAAACACACATTATTTGCCATACCTAGGACTTTCAAAATTCTCAACTCAAAATACATTCAGCCTTATCACCTGACACACACACACACACACACACACACACACACACACACACACTCTAACACACTTCAAATTCCATCGCAACGACAACTGCTGATGTATCACTGAGGGCTTACACCTTTGAGTTGAGCTACCCTCTGACAAATCTACAAAAGATGTCAATCAGTATATAAACGGAGCTGACATCCACAACTAGTGCTTCTTGGTTAATCATTAGATCTAACACAACAAAAATCTAACTGCCATTACTATGCAGCACAATTCTCCAAATACTGTGATAACAAAACACAATCTCTATCAAAGACCACTTTCTCTGAAACAAAATCACTAAGTACAATTACCAAGAATCCATCTAATTTGGTTCGGTCCTACGCTGGATTGGTTGGCAGCTCAGCCCATGCTATTCCGCATAATCGCTTCCCGTCATTCTCACACGGCATCTCACTGAGAGAAACAATTGTCTCTCCAAGTTATAGTTATTTAATTCTCACAACAAAAGAGTCTTCTGTGGGCTCTTTCTTCTCACATCTAGTCACAAACAATGCTTTCACCTCAACAACTTATCAGCTCAATTCAACAGCAGAAACAAGTTCCATGTATTTCGATCCTCCTCAGGTTATTTTGTAATATGTGGCTCGCACCCACTTTCTGTTCAGCTCCATGTGCAATCCCATTACTGAAAGGAGTAATTGATTGATCAACAGTTGCACATACTGGCCAACAGGCAAGGCATTAAGTTGACAGCACATTTGCTGTCATGTATTCATATTATCATTTAAACAAATGAACAACCAAATATTTTCTCACTATTATCCATAGAAGCATACACATTTTCTGATAACATTCCTACACTTTTGTAGTACAGTCATTTACATGGTGTAACACAGCAATTGTCTTCCGTATTAAAAGAATAATGACATCACTGTAAATAGGACCAACTATCCAAAAATTAGCAAGACACGCACGTACCTCGAAACTTCAACCTGTCACTCTGACACTGTCACATTCAAATTTACCCTCCACAAACTTTGCATAACTTCAAATACAACATGCACAATTAAATTTCAATCTCCCTCTCATTCCTTAAATATCTTTAGGACTAAACTTTTGTATTCAAACACTATTCCTTACCTCATCAACATTTCCTTTTGGTACTTCAATGTGCAGCAACTATTCTCCACTGCAAGTCTGCCTTCAGCATATGCTAATGATAACGCACTGCTTTGCTTCTTCACCGCATAAAAAATAGTAAATGGACCCGGCTCAAGAAAAGCACCAAACTATGAAATACGACCTCCAACAAGCTTCAAAAACTTAGCTCTGCTCTCTCAAATTTCTCCAACGCATCACTGCATGAAAACCTCACTGTCGTAATCTGCTATCGGTGAAATCGATAATATTCACTAGCATCGATCATCCTGTCAAAGCAAGACACGTATCACAAAGGCTGTTATATGTAAAACAAATGTTTCAAGCATTGCTATAATAACAACACACTGTACTCTAAACCGACACTTCTGAAAATGACAGTTACTAATTCTTCTCAAGAATTTCAAACACTCATCATATACCTAATTAACACACATATCCCGTGTCTTAAGTAAACTATGTCATTTTTCATAGTAGCTCTCTTCCCCCACCTAGTACTCAACTATTCATGAACACACAAAATACTGAACTCTGAGAGAACAACGCTATTCTCCACTAACTCTGTGCCACTTCTCACTGTATAAAGATGCAACGCCCTGTGCTTAAGATAGTACACCCAACTGCAAATAATCACACTAAACAGATCTGACTATATCAAAAGTACAAATTTAACAATAGCTAAGGACAACTAATAGTGATCCTTCACAATTTACTTAGCTCTTACACTAGTCAACGAATTCGACAAGCAAACTGCAAACATAATCACAAACCTTTACTTCCAATGGGAGCTGACGCCAGTAGATACGTAGCTTCCCAACACATTGCAATTTGTGAGTCAACCTTCTATACAATTCCAATGCACAGTAATTGTAGTATCACTTGAATATATTCAGCCAGACGTCTTCTAGAAAACTTCCATTTCAAGTCTCGCTCTAGTGCCACATGGCGTTTTCACATTCAATTATGGGATTGCGTTCATTTGTCTATATCGATATACACTGAAAATAGCTGCAATGAACATGTAAGACCCATTACGTTAGTAGCACACTGAGAAAATCTTCTCACATGGCCACCAGTTTAGTCTGCTCACTCAAAAAGTACATACTCACTAACCTTCTGTGCAACAGCACTGTAGTCTGTCAGCTAATGTCATACAAATTCCAAGTGCCAGCTTGCAGACAATGTCATGACATTCAAGAGCTTGGGATTACCAGCAACTTAATCTCATTGCCATTCCACTAACACTTGCCAAATGAAATCTCCAAAACTCAACAGGATATCTCTCTTTTGTTCAAAACTCATTTCCAAGCATTCATGACATAACTTCTTTCAAATCTCTGTCCAATAATGTGTGTTCTCAAACAAAGCATTGTATGTCTTTTTCTGGAAGAGGATATCAATACACAAGCAAAACTAACACAAATTAGCCTGCATCAAGAAAACAACCACTGTCCCTGTGTGAGATGTTTCATGCATCAGGAGGCAACCTGTATTCATACTGTTCTTCCACTTGTGCCTCTAACACACGGTGCAAAGTTACTTGTGTTCTTCTTCTAACTGGTCTGATGTTTCAATGCCTTCAGTACAGCATCACTTTTGTATTTCTTCAAATGTCCATTCACACTTCTACCATCAAGGAGCAACATCAAACGTCTTCTTCACATTTCCACAGTAGAGATTCACTTTCCACCTGTTGTCAGACAGTTGTTTACCATGCTGCCATTTGCAAGTTCTTTCCAACAGCTTATGATGCAGGTGCACTCCATCAGACATGAACGTTATTCTCACAACACAGACTCACTCACGAAAAAATATCTGTTACTTGTAGTTATCACACGAGTAGCAGCAAACACATTAACAATGCGTATTAAAGAACTTGCCTACACAAAGAAAACAGAAGAAACCTTCACACTCGCCATTCTATCACGTACTGATCCTTAAATCAACCAAAAATCCACAAAAATTACACAGCAAAAATCCAAGAAGTAATGCAAACACACATTATTTGCCATACCTAGGATTTTCAAAATTCTCAACTCAAAATACATTCAGCCTTATCACCTGACACACACACACACACACACACACACACACACACACACACACACTAACACACTTAAAATTCCATCGCAACGACAACTGCTGACGTATCACTGAGGGGTTACATCTTTGAGTTGAGCTACCCTCTGACAAATCTACAAAAGATGTCAATCAGTATATGAACTGAGCTGACATCCACAACTAGTGCCTCTTGGTTAATCATTAGATCTAACACAACAAAAATCTAACTGCCATTACTATGCAGCACAATTCTCCAAATACTGTGATAACAAAACACAATCTCTATCAAAGACCACTTTCTCTGAAACAAAATCACTAAGTACAATTACCAAGAATCCATCTAATTTGGTTCGGTCCTACGCTGGATTGGTTGGCAGCTCAGCCCATGCTATTCCGCATAATCGCTTCCCGTCATTCTCACACGGCATCTCACTGAGAGAAACAATTGTCTCTCCAAGTTATAGTCATTGAATTCTCACAACAAAAGAGTCTTCTGTGGGCTCTTTCTTCTCACATCTAGTCACAAACAATGCTTTCACCTCAACAACTTATCAGCTCAATTCAACAGCAGAAACAAGTTCCATGTATTTTGATCCTCCTCAGGTTATTTTGTAATATGTGGCTCGCACCCACTTTCTGTTCAGCTCCATGTGCAATCCCATTACTGAAAGGAGTAATTGATTGATCAACAGTTGCACATACTGGCCAACAGGCAAGGCATTAAGTTGACAGCACATTTGCTGTCATGTATTCATATTATCATTTAAACAAATGAACAAACAAATATTTTCTCACTATTATCCATAGAAGCATACACATTTTCTGATAACATTCCTACACTTTTCTAGTACAGTCATCAGCATGGTGTAACACAGCAATTGTCTTCCGTATTAAAACAATAATCACATCACTGTAAATAGGACCAACTATCCAAAAATTAGCAAGACACGCACGTACCTCGAAACTTCAACCTGTCACTCTGACACTGTCACATTCAAATTTACCCTCCACAAACTTTGCATTACTTCAAATACAACATGCACAATTAAATTTCAATCTCCCTCTCATTCTATAAATATCTTTAGGACTAAACTTTTGTATTCAAACACTATTCCTTACCTCATCAACATTTCCTTTTGGTACTTCAATGTGCAGCAACTATTCTCCACTGTAAGTCTGCCTTCAGCATATGCTAATGATAACGCACTGCTTTGCTTCTTCACCGCATAAAAAATAGTAAATGGACCCGGCTCAAGAAAAGCACCAAACTATGAAATATGACTTCCCAACAAGCTTCAAAAACTCTTAGCTCTGCTCTCTCAAATTTCTCCAACGCATCACTGCATGAAAACCTCACTGTCTTAATCCGCTATCGGTGAAATCGTTAATATTCACTAGCATCGATCATCCTGTCAAAGCAAGACACGTATCACCAAGGCATGTTATATGTAAAACAAATGTTTCAAGCATTGCTATAATAACAACACACTGTACTCTAAACTGCCACTTGTTTGCAAATGACAGTTACTAATTCTTCTCAAGAATTTCAAACACTCACCATATACCTAATTTACACACATATCCCGTGTCTTAAGTAAACTATGTCATTTTTCATAGTAGCTTTCTTCCCCCACCTAGTACTCAACTATTCATGAACACACAAAATACTGAACTCTGAGAGAACAACGCTATTCTCCACTAACTCTGTGCCACTTCTCACTGTATAAAGATGCAATGCCCTGTGCTTAAGATAGTACACCCAACTGCAAATAATCACACTAAACAGATCTGACTATATCAAAAGTACAAATTTAACAATAGCTAAGGACAACTAATAGTGATCCTTCACAATTTACTTAGCTCTTACACTAGTCAACGAATTCGACAAGCAAACTGCAAACATATTCACAAACCTTTACTTCCAATGGGAGCTGACGCCAGTAGATACGTAGCTTCCCAACACATTGCAATTTGTGAGTCAACCTTCTATACAATTCCAATGCACAGTAATTGTAGTATCACTTGAATATATTCAGCCAGACGTCTTCTAGAAAACTTCCATTTCAAGTCTCGCTCTAGTGCCACATGGCATTTTCACATTCAATTATGGGATTGCGTTCATTTGTCTATATCGATATACACTGAAAATAGCTGCAATGAACATGTAAGACCCATTACGTTAGTAGCACACTGAGAAAATCTTCTCACATGGCCGCCAGTTTAGTCTGCTCACTCAAAAAGTACATACTCACTAACCTTCTGTGCAACAGCACTGTAGTCTGTCAGCTAATGTCATACAAATTCCAAGTGCCAGCTTGCAGACAATGTCATGACATTCAAGAGCTTGGGATTACCAGCAACTTAATCTCATTGCCATTCCACTAACACTTGCCAAATGAAATCTCCAAAACTCAACAGGATATCTCTCTTTTGTTCAAAACTCATTTCCAACCATTCATGACATAACTTCTTTCAAATCTCTGTCCAATAATGTGTGTTCTCAAACAAAGCATTGTATGTCTTTTTCTGGAAGAGGATATCAATACACAAGCAAAACTAACACAAATTAGCCTGCATCAAGAAAACAACCACTGTCCCTGTGTGAGATGTTTCATGCATCAGGAGGCAACCTGTATTCATACTGTTCTTCCACTTGTGCCTCTAACACACGGTGCAAAGTTACTTGTGTTCTTCTTCTAACTGGTCTGATGTTTCAATGCCTTCAGTACAGCATCACTTTTGTATTTCTTCAAATGTCCATTCACACTTCTACCATCAAGGAGCAACATCAAACGTCTTCTTCACATTTCCACAGTAGAGATTCACTTTCCACCTGTTGTCAGACAGTTGTTTACCATGCTGCCATTTGCAAGTTCTTTCCAACAGCTAATGATGCAGGTGCACTCCATCAGACATGAACGTTATTCTCACAACACAGACTCACTCACGAAAAAATATCAGTTACTTTTAGTTATCACACGAGTAGCAGCAAACCCATTAACAATGCGTATTAAAGAACTTGCCTAAACAAAGAAAACAGAAGAAACCTTCACACTCGCCATTCTATCACGTACTGATCCTTAAATCAACCAAAAATCCACAAATATTACACAGCAAAAATCCAAGATGTAATGCAAACACACATTATTTGCCATACCTAGGACTTTCAAAATTCTCAACTCAAAATACATTCAGCCTTATCACCTGACACACACACACACACACACACACACACACACACACACACACACACACACACACTAACACACTTAAAATTCCATCGCAACGACAACTGCTGATGTATCACTGAGGGGTTACACCTTTGAGTTGAGCTACCCTCTGACAAATCTACAAAAGATGTCAATCAGTATATGAACGGAGCTGACATCCACAACTAGTCCCTCTTGGTTAATCATTAGATCTAACACAACAAAAATCTAACTGCCATTACTATGCAGCACAATTCTCCAAATACTGTGATAACAAAACACAATCTCTATCAAAGACCACTTTCTCTGAAACAAAATCACTAAGTACAATTACCAAGTATCCATCCAATTTGGTTCGGTCCTACGCTGGATTGGTTGGCAGCTCAGCCCATGCTATTCCACACAATCGGTTCCCGTCGTTCTCACACGGCATCTCACCGAGAGAAACAACTGTCTCTCCAAGTTATAGTCATTTAATTCTCACAACAAGAGAGAGTCTTCTGTGGGCTCTTTCTTCTCACATCTAGTCACAAACGATGCTTTCACCTCAACAACTTATCAGCTCAATTCAACAGCAGAAACAAGTTCCATGTATTTTGATCCTCCTCAGGTTATTTTGTAATATGTGGCTCGCACCCACTTTCTGTTCAGCTCCATGTGCAATCCCATCATTACTGAAAGGAGTAATTGATTGATCAACAGTTGCACATACTGGCCAACAGGCAAGGCATTAAGTTGACAGCACATTTGCTGTCATGTATTCATATTATCATTTAAACAAATGAACAACCAAATATTTTCTCACTATTATCCATAGAAGCATACACATTTTCTGATAACATTCCTACACTTTTCTAGTACAGTCATCAGCATGGTGTAACACAGCAATTGTCTTCCGTATTAAAACAATAATGACATCACTGTAAATAGGACCAACTATCCAAAAATTAGCAAGACACGCACGTACCTCGAAACTTCAACCTGTCACTCTGACACTGTCACATTCAAATTTACCCTCCACAAACTTTGCATAACTTCAAATACAACATGCACAATTAAATTTCAATCTCCCTCTCATTCCATAAATATCTTTAGGACTAAACATTTGTATTCAAACACTATTCCTTACCTCATCAACATTTCCTTTTGGTACTTCAATGTGCAGCAACTATTCTCCACTGTAAGTCTGCCTTCAGCATATGCTAATGATAACGCACTGCTTTGCTTCTTCACCGCATAAAAAATAGTAAATGGACCCGGCTCAAGAAAAGCACCAAAGTATATGAAATATGACTTCCCAAAAAGCTTCAAAAACACTTAGCTCTGCTCTCTCAAATTTCTCCAACGCATCACTGCATGAAAACCTCACGGTATTAATCCGCTATCGGTGAAATCGTTAATATTCACTAGCATCGATCATCCTGTCAAAGCAAGACACGTATCACCAAGGCATGTTATATGTAAAACAAATGTTTCAAGCATTGCTATAATAACAACACACTGTACTCTAAACTGCCACTTATTTACAACTGCAAATGACAGTTACTAATTCTTCTCAAGAATTTCAAACACTCATCATATACCTAATTAACACACATATCCCGTGTCTTAAGTAAACTATGTCATTTTTCATAGTAGCTCTCTTCCCCCACCTAGTACTCAACTATTCATGAACACACAAACTACTGAACTCTGAGAGAACAACGCTATTCTCCACTAACTCTGTGCCACTTCTCACTGTATAAAGATGCAACGCCCTGTGCTTAAGATAGTACACCCAACTGCAAATAATCACACTAAACAGATCTGACTATATCAAAAGTACAAATTTAACAATAGCTAAGGACAACTAATAGTGATCCTTCACAATTTACTTAGCTCTTACACTAGTCAACGAATTCGACAAGCAAACTGCAAACATATTCACAAACCTTTACTTCCAATGGGAGCTGACGCCAGTAGATACGTAGCTTCCCAACACATTGCAATTTGTGAGTCAACCTTCTATACAATTCCAATGCACAGTAATTGTAGTATCACTTGAATATATTCAGCCAGACGTCCTCTAGAAAACTTCCATTTCAAGTCTCGCTCTAGTGCCACATGGCGTTTTCACATTCAATTATGGGATTGCGTTCATTTGTCTATATCGATATACACTGAAAATAGCTGCAATGAACATGTAAGACCCATTACGTTAGTAGCACACTGAGAAAATCTTCTCACATGGCCACCAGTTTAGTCTGCTCACTCAAAAAGTACATACTCACTAACCTTCTGTGCAACAGCACTGTAGTCTGTCAGCTAATGTCATACAAATTCCAAGTGCCAGCTTGCAGACAATGTCATGACATTCAAGAGCTTGGGATTACCAGCAACTTAATCTCATTGCCATTCCACTAACACTTGCCAAATGAAATCTCCAAAACTCAACAGGATATCTCTCTTTTGTTCAAAACTCATTTCCAAGCATTCATGACATAACTTCTTTAAAATCTCTGTCCAATAATGTGTGTTCTCAAACAAAGCATTGTATGTCTTTTTCTGGAAGAGGATATCAATACACAAGCAAAACTAACACAAATTAGCCTGCATCAAGAAAACAACCACTGTCCCTGTGTGAGATGTTTCATGCATCAGGAGGCAACCTGTATTCATACTGTTCTTCCACTTGTGCCTCTAACACACGGTGCAAAGTTACTTGTGTTCTTCTTCTAACTGGTCTGATGTTTCAATGCCTTCAGTACAGCATCACTTTTGTATTTCTTCAAATGTCCATTCACACTTCTACCATCAAGGAGCAACATCAAACGTCTTCTTCACATTTCCACAGTAGAGATTCACTTTCCACCTGTTGTCAGACAGTTGTTTACCATGCTGCCATTTGCAAGTTCTTTCCAACAGCTAATGATGCAGGTGCACTCCATCAGACATGAACGTTATTCTCACAACACAGACTCACTCACGAAAAAATATCCGTTACTTTTAGTTATCACACGAGTAGCAGCAAACACATTAACAATGCGTATTAAAGAACTTGCCTAAACAAAGAAAACAGAAGAAACCTTCACACTCGCCATTCTATCACGTACTGATCCTTAAATCAACCAAAAATCCACAAAAATTACACAGCAAAAATCCAAGAAGTAATGCAAACACACATTATTTGCCATACCTAGGACTTTCAAAATTCTCAACTCAAAATACATTCAGCCTTATCACCTGACACACACACACACACACACACACACACACACACACACACACACACGTACACACTTAAAAATCCATCGCAACGAGGGGTTACACCTTTGAGTTGAGCTACCCTCTGACAAATCTACAAAAGATGTCAATCAGTATATGAACTGAGCTGACATCCACAACTAGTGCCTCTTGGTTAATCATTAGATCTAACACAACAAAAATCTAACTGCCATTACTATGCAGCACAATTCTCCAAATACTGTGATAACAAAACACAATCTCTATCAAAGACCACTTTCTCTGAAACAAAATCACTAAGTACAATTACCAAGAATCCATCTAATTTGGTTCGGTCCTACGCTGGATTGGTTGGCAGCTCAGCCCATGCTATTCCGCATAATCGCTTCCCGTCATTCTCACACGGCATCTCACTGAGAGAAACAATTGTCTCTCCAAGTTATAGTCATTGAATTCTCACAACAAAAGAGTCTTCTGTGGGCTCTTTCTTCTCACATCTAGTCACAAACAATGCTTTCACCTCAACAACTTATCAGCTCAATTCAACAGCAGAAACAAGTTCCATGTATTTTGATCCTCCTCAGGTTATTTTGTAATATGTGGCTCGCACCCACTTTCTGTTCAGCTCCATGTGCAATCCCATTACTGAAAGGAGTAATTGATTGATCAACAGTTGCACATACTGGCCAACAGGCAAGGCATTAAGTTGACAGCACATTTGCTGTCATGTATTCATATTATCATTTAAACAAATGAACAACCAAATATTTTCTCACTATTATCCATAGAAGCATACACATTTTCTGATAACATTCCTACACTTTTCTAGTACAGTCATCAGCATGGTGTAACACAGCAATTGTCTTCCGTATTAAAACAATAATCACATCACTGTAAATAGGACCAACTATCCAAAAATTAGCAAGACACGCACGTACCTCGAAACTTCAACCTGTCACTCTGACACTGTCACATTCAAATTTACCCTCCACAAACTTTGCATTACTTCAAATACAACATGCACAATTAAATTTCAATCTCCCTCTCATTCTATAAATATCTTTAGGACTAAACTTTTGTATTCAAACACTATTCCTTACCTCATCAACATTTCCTTTTGGTACTTCAATGTGCAGCAACTATTCTCCACTGTAAGTCTGCCTTCAGCATATGCTAATGATAACGCACTGCTTTGCTTCTTCACCGCATAAAAAATAGTAAATGGACCCGGCTCAAGAAAAGCACCAAAGTATATGAAATATGACTTCCCAACAAGCTTCAAAAACTCTTAGCTCTGCTCTCTCAAATTTCTCCAACGCATCACTGCATGAAAACCTCACTGTCTTAATCCGCTATCGGTGAAATCGTTAATATTCACTAGCATCGATCATCCTGTCAAAGCAAGACACGTATCACCAAGGCATGTTATATGTAAAACAAATGTTTCAAGCATTGCTATAATAACAACACAATGTACTCTAAACTGCCACTTATTTACAACTGCAAATGACAGTTACTAATTCTTCTCAAGAATTTCAAACACTCACCATATACCTAATTAACACACATATCCCGTGTCTTAAGTAAACTATGTCATTTTTCATAGTAGCTTTCTTCCCCCACCTAGTACTCAACTATTCATGAACACACAAAATACTGAACTCTGAGAGAACAACGCTATTCTCCACTAACTCTGTGCCACTTCTCACTGTATAAAGATGCAATGCCCTGTGCTTAAGATAGTACACCCAACTGCAAATAATCACACTAAACAGATCTGACTATATCAAAAGTACAAATTTAACAATAGCTAAGGACAACTAATAGTGATCCTTCACAATTTACTTAGCTCTTACACTAGTCAACGAATTCGACAAGCAAACTGCAAACATATTCACAAACCTTTACTTCCAATGGGAGCTGACGCCAGTAGATACGTAGCTTCCCAACACATTGCAATTTGTGAGTCAACCTTCTATACAATTCCAATGCACAGTAATTGTAGTATCACTTGAATATATTCAGCCAGACGTCTTCTAGAAAACTTCCATTTCAAGTCTCGCTCTAGTGCCACATGGCATTTTCACATTCAATTATGGGATTGCGTTCATTTGTCTATATCGATATACACTGAAAATAGCTGCAATGAACATGTAAGACCCATTACGTTAGTAGCACACTGAGAAAATCTTCTCACATGGCCGCCAGTTTAGTCTGCTCACTCAAAAAGTACATACTCACTAACCTTCTGTGCAACAGCACTGTAGTCTGTCAGCTAATGTCATACAAATTCCAAGTGCCAGCTTGCAGACAATGTCATGACATTCAAGAGCTTGGGATTACCAGCAACTTAATCTCATTGCCATTCCACTAACACTTGCCAAATGAAATCTCCAAAACTCAACAGGATATCTCTCTTTTGTTCAAAACTCATTTCCAACCATTCATGACATAACTTCTTTCAAATCTCTGTCCAATAATGTGTGTTCTCAAACAAAGCATTGTATGTCTTTTTCTGGAAGAGGATATCAATACACAAGCAAAACTAACACAAATTAGCCTGCATCAAGAAAACAACCACTGTCCCTGTGTGAGATGTTTCATGCATCAGGAGGCAACCTGTATTCATACTGTTCTTCCACTTGTGCCTCTAACACACGGTGCAAAGTTACTTGTGTTCTTCTTCTAACTGGTCTGATGTTTCAATGCCTTCAGTACAGCATCACTTTTGTATTTCTTCAAATGTCCATTCACACTTCTACCATCAAGGAGCAACATCAAACGTCTTCTTCACATTTCCACAGTAGAGATTCACTTTCCACCTGTTGTCAGACAGTTGTTTACCATGCTGCCATTTGCAAGTTCTTTCCAACAGCTAATGATGCAGGTGCACTCCATCAGACATGAACGTTATTCTCACAACACAGACTCACTCACGAAAAAATATCAGTTACTTTTAGTTATCACACGAGTAGCAGCAAACCCATTAACAATGCGTATTAAAGAACTTGCCTAAACAAAGAAAACAGAAGAAACCTTCACACTCGCCATTCTATCACGTACTGATCCTTAAATCAACCAAAAATCCACAAATATTACACAGCAAAAATCCAAGATGTAATGCAAACACACATTATTTGCCATACCTAGGACTTTCAAAATTCTCAACTCAAAATACATTCAGCCTTATCACCTGACACACACACACACACACACACACACACACACACACACACACACACACACACTAACACACTTAAAATTCCATCGCAACGACAACTGCTGATGTATCACTGAGGGGTTACACCTTTGAGTTGAGCTACCCTCTGACAAATCTACAAAAGATGTCAATCAGTATATGAACGGAGCTGACATCCACAACTAGTCCCTCTTGGTTAATCATTAGATCTAACACAACAAAAATCTAACTGCCATTACTATGCAGCACAATTCTCCAAATACTGTGATAACAAAACACAATCTCTATCAAAGACCACTTTCTCTGAAACAAAATCACTAAGTACAATTACCAAGTATCCATCCAATTTGGTTCGGTCCTACGCTGGATTGGTTGGCAGCTCAGCCCATGCTATTCCACACAATCGGTTCCCGTCGTTCTCACACGGCATCTCACCGAGAGAAACAACTGTCTCTCCAAGTTATAGTCATTTAATTCTCACAACAAGAGAGAGTCTTCTGTGGGCTCTTTCTTCTCACATCTAGTCACAAACGATGCTTTCACCTCAACAACTTATCAGCTCAATTCAACAGCAGAAACAAGTTCCATGTATTTCGATCCTCCTCAGGTTATTTTGTAATATGTGGCTCGCACCCACTTTCTGTTCAGCTCCATGTGCAATCCCATCATTACTGAAAGGAGTAATTGATTGATCAACAGTTGCACATACTGGCCAACAGGCAAGGCATTAAGTTGACAGCACATTTGCTGTCATGTATTCATATTATCATTTAAACAAATGAACAACCAAATATTTTCTCACTATTATCCATAGAAGCATACACATTTTCTGATAACATTCCTACACTTTTCTAGTACAGTCATCAGCATGGTGTAACACAGCAATTGTCTTCCGTATTAAAACAATAATGACATCACTGTAAATAGGACCAACTATCCAAAAATTAGCAAGACACGCACGTACCTCGAAACTTCAACCTGTCACTCTGACACTGTCACATTCAAATTTACCCTCCACAAACTTTGCATAACTTCAAATACAACATGCACAATTAAATTTCAATCTCCCTCTCATTCCATAAATATCTTTAGGACTAAACATTTGTATTCAAACACTATTCCTTACCTCATCAACATTTCCTTTTGGTACTTCAATGTGCAGCAACTATTCTCCACTGTAAGTCTGCCTTCAGCATATGCTAATGATAACGCACTGCTTTGCTTCTTCACCGCATAAAAAATAGTAAATGGACCCGGCTCAAGAAAAGCACCAAAGTATATGAAATATGACTTCCCAAAAAGCTTCAAAAACACTTAGCTCTGCTCTCTCAAATTTCTCCAACGCATCACTGCATGAAAACCTCACTGTATTAATCCGCTATCGGTGAAATCGTTAATATTCACTAGCATCGATCATCCTGTCAAAGCAAGACACGTATCACCAAGGCATGTTATATGTAAAACAAATGTTTCAAGCATTGCTATAATAACAACACACTGTACTCTAAACTGCCACTTATTTACAACTGCAAATGACAGTTACTAATTCTTCTCAAGAATTTCAAACACTCATCATATACCTAATTAACACACATATCCCGTGTCTTAAGTAAACTATGTCAATTTTCATAGTAGCTCTCTTCCCCCACCTAGTACTCAACTATTCATGAACACACAAAATACTGAACTCTGAGAGAACAACGCTATTCTCCACTAACTCTGTGCCACTTCTCACTGTATAAAGATGCAATGCCCTGTGCTTAAGATAGTACACCCAACTGCAAATAATCACACTAAACAGATCTGACTATATCAAAAGTACAAATTTAACAATAGCTAAGGACAACTAATAGTGATCCTTCACAATTTACTTAGCTCTTACACTAGTCAACGAATTCGACAAGCAAACTGCAAACATATTCACAAACCTTTACTTCCAATGGGAGCTGACGCCAGTAGATACGTAGCTTCCCAACACATTGCAATTTGTGAGTCAACCTTCTATACAATTCCAATGCACAGTAATTGTAGTATCACTTGAATATATTCAGCCAGACGTCCTCTAGAAAACTTCCATTTCAAGTCTCGCTCTAGTGCCACATGGCGTTTTCACATTCAATTATGGGATTGCGTTCATTTGTCTATATCGATATACACTGAAAATAGCTGCAATGAACATGTAAGACCCATTACGTTAGTAGCACACTGAGAAAATCTTCTCACATGGCCACCAGTTTAGTCTGCTCACTCAAAAAGTACATACTCACTAACCTTCTGTGCAACAGCACTGTAGTCTGTCAGCTAATGTCATACAAATTCCAAGTGCCAGCTTGCAGACAATGTCATGACATTCAAGAGCTTGGGATTACCAGCAACTTAATCTCATTGCCATTCCACTAACACTTGCCAAATGAAATCTCCAAAACTCAACAGGATATCTCTCTTTTGTTCAAAACTCATTTCCAAGCATTCATGACATAACTTCTTTAAAATCTCTGTCCAATAATGTGTGTTCTCAAACAAAGCATTGTATGTCTTTTTCTGGAAGAGGATATCAATACACAAGCAAAACTAACACAAATTAGCCTGCATCAAGAAAACAACCACTGTCCCTGTGTGAGATGTTTCATGCATCAGGAGGCAACCTGTATTCATACTGTTCTTCCACTTGTGCCTCTAACACACGGTGCAAAGTTACTTGTGTTCTTCTTCTAACTGGTCTGATGTTTCAATGCCTTCAGTACAGCATCACTTTTGTATTTCTTCAAATGTCCATTCACACTTCTACCATCAAGGAGCAACATCAAACGTCTTCTTCACATTTCCACAGTAGAGATTCACTTTCCACCTGTTGTCAGACAGTTGTTTACCATGCTGCCATTTGCAAGTTCTTTCCAACAGCTAATGATGCAGGTGCACTCCATCAGACATGAACGTTATTCTCACAACACAGACTCACTCACGAAAAAATATCCGTTACTTTTAGTTATCACACGAGTAGCAGCAAACACATTAACAATGCGTATTAAAGAACTTGCCTAAACAAAGAAAACAGAAGAAACCTTCACACTCGCCATTCTATCACGTACTGATCCTTAAATCAACCAAAAATCCACAAAAATTACACAGCAAAAATCCAAGAAGTAATGCAAACACACATTATTTGCCATACCTAGGACTTTCAAAATTCTCAACTCAAAATACATTCAGCCTTATCACCTGACACACACACACACACACACACACACACACACACACACACACACACGTACACACTTAAAAATCCATCGCAACGAGGGGTTACACCTTTGAGTTGAGCTACCCTCTGACAAATCTACAAAAGATGTCAATCAGTATATGAACGGAGCTGACATCCACAACTAGTGCCTCTTGGTTAATCATTAGATCTAACACAACAAAAATCTAACTGCCATTACTATGCAGCACAATTCTCCAAATACTGTGATAACAAAACACAATCTCTATCAAAGACCACTTTCTCTGAAACAAAATCACTAAGTACAATTACCAAGTATCCATCTAATTTGGTTCGGTCCTACGCTGGATTGGTTGGCAGCTCAGCCCATGCTATTCCGCACAATCGGTTCCCGTCATTCTCACACGGCATCTCACTGAGAGAAACAATTGTCTCTCCAAGTTATAGTCATTTAATTCTCACAACAAGAGAGAGTCTTCTGTGGGCTCTTTCTTCTCACATCTAGTCACAAACGATGCTTTCACCTCAACAACTTATCAGCTCAATTCAACAGCAGAAACAAGTTCCATGTATTTCGATCCTCCTCAGGTTATTTTGTAATATGTGGCTCGCACCCACTTTCTGTTCAGCTCCATGTGCAATCCCATCATTACTGAAAGGAGTAATTGATTGATCAACAGTTGCACATACTGGCCAACAGGCAAGGCATTAAGTTGACAGCACATTTGCTGTCATGTATTCATATTATCATTTAAACAAATGAACAACCAAATATTTTCTCACTATTATCCATAGAAGCATACACATTATCTGATAACATTCCTACATTTTTGTAGTACAGTCATCAGCATGGTGTAACACAGCAATTGTCTTCCGTATTAAAACAATAATCACATCACTGTAAATAGGACCAACTATCCAAAAATTAGCAAGACACGCACGTACCTCGAAACTTCAACCTGTCACTCTGACACTGTCACATTCAAATTTACCCTCCACAAACTTTGCATAACTTCAAATACAAAATGCACAATTAAATTTCAATCTCCCTCTCATTCCTTAAATATCTTTAGGACTAAACTTTTGTATTCAAACACTATTCCTTACCTCATCAACATTTCCTTTTGGTACTTCAATGTGCAGCAACTATTCTCCACTGTAAGTCTGCCTTCAGCATATGCTAATGATAACGCACTGCTTTGCTTCTTCACCGCATAAAAAATAGTAAATGGACCCGGCTCAAGAAAAGCACCAAACTATGAAATACGACTTCCCAACAAGCTTCAAAAACTCTTAGCTCTGCTCTCTCAAATTTCTCCAATGCATCACTGCATGAAAACCTCACTGTCTTAATCCGCTATCGGTGAAATCGATAATATTCACTAGCATCGATCATCCTGTCAAAGCAAGACACGTATCACCAAGGCATGTTATATGTAAAACAAATGTTTCAAGCATTGCTATAATAACAACACACTGTACTCTAAACTGCCACTTATTTACAACTGCAAATGACAGTTACTAA
This sequence comes from Schistocerca serialis cubense, assembly GCF_023864345.2. Classification (NCBI taxonomy): domain Eukaryota; kingdom Metazoa; phylum Arthropoda; class Insecta; order Orthoptera; family Acrididae; genus Schistocerca; species Schistocerca serialis. Next base: position 179,204,019 of record NC_064647.1, on the reverse strand, counting down.
TTCTTCTCAAGAATTTCAAACACTCATCATATACCTAATTAACACACATATCCCGTGTCTTAAGTAAACTATGTCATTTTTCGTAGTAGCTCTCTTCCCCCACCTAGTACTCAACTATTCATGAACACACAAAATACTGAACTCTGAGAGAACAACGCTATTCTCCACTTACTCTGTGCCACTTCTCACTGTATAAAGATGCAACGCCCTGTGCTTAAGATAGTACACCCAACTGCAAATAATCACACTAAACAGATCTGACTATATGAAAAGTACAAATTTAACAATAGCTAAGGACAACTAATAGTGATCCTTCACAATTTTCTTAGCTCTTACACTAGTCAACGAATTCGACAAGCAAACTGCAAACATAATCACAAACCTTTACTTCCAATGGGAGCTGACGCCAGTAGATACGTAGCTTCCCAACACATTGCAATTTGTGAGTCAACCTTCTATACAATTCCAATGCACAGTAATTGTAGTATCACTTGAATATATTCAGCCAGACGTCTTCTAGAAAACTTCCATTTCAAGTCTCGCTCTAGTGCCACATGGCGTTTTCACATTCAATTATGGGATTGCGTTCATTTGTCTATATCGATATACACTGAAAATAGCTGCAATGAACATGTAAGACCCATTACGTTAGTAGCAGACTGAGAAAATCTTCTCACATGGCCACCAGTTTAGTCTGCTCACTCAAAAAGTACATACTCACTAACCTTCTGTGCAACAGCACTGTAGTCTGTCAGCTAATGTCATACAAATTCCAAGTGCCAGCTTGCAGACAATGTCATGACATTCAAGAGCTTGGGATTACCAGCAACTTAATCTCATTGCCATTCCACTAACACTTGCCAAATGAAATCTCCACAACTCAACAGGATATATCTCTTTTGTTCAAAACTCATTTCCAAGCATTCATGAGATAACTTCTTTCAAATCTCTGTCCAATAATGTGTATTCTCAAACAAAGCATTGTATGTCTTTTTCTGGAAGAGGATATCAATACACAAGCAAAACTAACACAAATTAGCCTGCATCAAGAAAACAACCACTGTCCCTGTGTGAGATGTTTCATGCATCAGGAGGCAACCTGTATTCATACTGTTCTTCCACTTGTGCCTCTAACACACGGTGCAAAGTTACTCGTGTTCTTCTTCTAACTGGTCTGATGTTTCAATGCCTTCAGTACAGCATCACTTTTGTATTTCTTCAAATGTCCATTCACACTTCTACCATCAAGGAGCAACATCAAACGTCTTCTTCACATTTCCACAGTAGAGATTCACTTTCCACCTGTTGTTAGACAGTTGTTTACCATGCTGCCATTTGCAAGTTCTTTCCAACAGCTAATGATGCAGGTGCACTCCATCAGACATGAATGTTATTCTCACAACACAGACTCACTCACGAAAAAATATCTGTTACTTTTAGTTATCACACGAGTAGCAGCAAACACATTAACAATGCGTATTAAAGAACTTGCCTACACAAAGAAAACAGAAGAAACCTTCACACTTGCCATTCTATCACGTACTGATCCTTAAATCAACCAAAAATCCACAAAAATTACACAGCAAAAATCCAAGAAGTAATGCAAACACACATTATTTGCCATACCTAGGATTTTCAAAATTCTCAACTCAAAATACATTCAGCCTTATCACCTGACACACACACACACACACACACACACACACACACACACACACACTAACACACTTAAAATTCCATCGCAACGACAACTGCTGATGTATCACTGAGGGGTTACATCTTTGAGTTGAGCTACCCTCTGACAAATCTACAAAAGATGTCAATCAGTATATGAACTGAGCTGACATCCACAACTAGTGCCTCTTGGTTAATCATTAGATCTAACACAACAAAAATCTAACTGCCATTACTATGCAGCACAATTCTCCAAATACTGTGATAACAAAACACAATCTCTATCAAAGACCACTTTCTCTGAAACAAAATCACTAAGTACAATTACCAAGTATCCATCCAATTTGGTTCGGTCCTACGCTGGATTGGTTGGCAGCTCAGCCCATGCTATTCCACACAATCGGTTCCCCTCGTTCTCACACGGCATCTCACCGAGAGAAACAATTGTCTCTCCAAGTTATAGTCATTTAATTCTCACAACAAGAGAGAGTCTTCTGTGGGCTCTTTCTTCTCACATCTAGTCACAAACGATGCTTTCACCTCAACAACTTATCAGCTCAATTCAACAGCAGAAACAAGTTCCATGTATTTCGATCCTCCTCAGGTTATTTTGTAATATGTGGCTCGCACCCACTTTCTGTTCAGCTCCATGTGCAATCCCATCATTACTGAAAGGAGTAATTGATTGATCAACAGTTGCACATACTGGCCAACAGGCAAGGCATTAAGTTGACAGCACATTTGCTGTCATGTATTCATATTATCATTTAAACAAATGAACAACCAAATATTTTCTCACTATTATCCATAGAAGCATACACATTTTCTGATAACATTCCTACACTTTTGTAGTACAGTCATTAGCATGGTGTAACACAGCAATTGTCTTCCGTATTAAAAGAATAATGACATCACTGTAAATAGGACCAACTATCCAAAAATTAGCAAGACACGCACGTACCTCGAAACTTCAACCTGTCACTAGGAGACTATCACATTCAAATTTACTCTCCACAAACTTTGCATAACTTCAAATACAAAATGCACAATTAAATTTCAATCTCCCTCTCAATCCTTAAATATCTTTAGGACTAAACTTTTGTATTCAAACACTATTCCTTACCTCATCAACATTTCCTTTTGGTACTTCAATGTGCAGCAACTATTCTCCACTGCAAGTCTGCCTTCAGCATATGCTAATGATAACGCACTGCTTTGCTTCTTCACCGCATAAAAAATAGTAAATGGACCCGGCTCAAGAAAAGCACCAAACTATGAAATACGACTTCCCAACAAGCTTCAAAAACTCTTAGCTCTGCTCTCTCAAATTTCTCCAATGCATCACTGCATGAAAACCTCACTGTCTTAATCCGCTATCGGTGAAATCGATAATATGCACTAGCATCGATCGTCCTGTCAAAGCAAGACACGTATCACCAAGGCATGTTATATGTAAAACAAATGTTTCAAGCATTGCTATAATAACAACACACTGTACTCTAAACTGCCACTTATTTACCACTGCAAATGACAGTTACTAATTCTTCTCAAGAATTTCAAACACTCATCATATACCTAATTAACACACATATCCCGTGTCTTAAGTAAACTATGTCATTTTTCATAGTAGCTCTCTTCCCCCACCTAGTACTCAACTATTCATGAACACACAAAATACTGAACTCTGAGAGAACAACGCTATTCTCCACTAACTCTGTGCCACTTCTCACTGTATAAAGATGCAACGCCCTGTGCTTAAGATAGTACACCCAACTGCAAATAATCACACTAAACAGATCTGACTATATCAAAAGTACAAATTTAACAATAGCTAAGGACAACTAATAGTGATCCTTCACAATTTACTTAGCTCTTACACTAGTCAACGAATTCGACAAGCAAACTGCAAACATAATCACAAACCTTTACTTCCAATGGGAGCTGACGCCAGTAGATACGTAGCTTCCCAACACATTGCAATTTGTGAGTCAACCTTCTATACAATTCCAATGCACAGTAATTGTAGTATCACTTGAATATATTCAGCCAGACGTCTTCTAGAAAACTTCCATTTCAAGTCTCGCTCTAGTGCCACATGGCGTTTTCACATTCAATTATGGGATTGCGTTCATTTGTCTATATCGATATACACTTAAAATAGCTGCAATGAACATGTAAGACCCATTACGTTAGTAGCACACTGAGAAAATCTTCTCACATGGCCACCAGTTTAGTCTGCTCACTCAAAAAGTACATACTCACTAACCTTCTGTGCAACAGCACTGTAGTCTGTCAGCTAATGTCATACAAATTCCAAGTGCCAGTTTGCAGACAATGTCATGACATTCAAGAGCTTGGGATTACCAGCAACTTAATCTCATTGCCATTCCACTAACACTTGCCAAATGAAATCTCCACAACTCAACAGGATATATCTCTTTTGTTCAAAACTCATTTCCAAGCATTCATGACATAACTTCTTTCAAATCTCTGTCCAATAATGTGTGTTCTCAAACAAAGCATTGTATGTCTTTTTCTGGAAGAGGATATCAATACACAAGCAAAACTAACACAAATTAGCCTGCATCAAGAAAACAACCACTGTCCCTGTGTGAGATGTTTCATGCATCAGGAGGCAACCTGTATTCATACTGTTCTTCCACTTGTGCCTCTAACACACGGTGCAAAGTTACTTGTGTTCTTCTTCTAACTGGTCTGATGTTTCAATGCCTTCAGTACAGCATCACTTCTGTATTTCTTCAAATGTCCATTCACACTTCTACCATCAAGGAGCAACATCAAACGTCTTCTTCACATTTCCACAGTAGAGATTCACTTTCCACCTGTTGTCAGACAGTTGTTTACCATGCTGCCATTTGTAAGTTCTTTCCAACAGCTAATGATGCAAGTGCACTCCATCAGACATGAACGTTATTCTCAAAACACAGACTCACTCACGAAAAAATATCCGTTACTTTTAGTTATCACACGAGTAGCAGCAAACACATTAACAATGCGTATTAAAGAACTTGCCTAAACAAAGAAAACAGAAGAAACCTTCACACTCGCCATTCTATCACGTACTGATCCTTAAATCAACCAAAAATCCACAAAAATTACACAGCAAAAATCCAAGAAGTAATGCAAACACACATTATTTGCCATACCTAGGACTTTCAAAATTCTCAACTCAAAATACATTCAGCCTTATCACCTGACACACACACACACACACACACACACACACATACACACACACACACACACACACACTAACACACATAAAATTCCATCGCAACGACAACTGCTGATGTATCACTGAGGGGTTACACCTTTGAGTTGAGCTACCCTCTGACAAATCTACAAAAGATGTCAATCAGTATATGAACGGAGCTGACATCCACAACTAGTGCCTCTTGGTTAATCATTAGATCTAACACAACAAAAATCTAACTGCCATTACTATGCAGCACAATTCTCCAAATACTGTGATAACAAAACACAATCTCTATCAAAGACCACTTTCTCTGAAACAAAATCACTAAGTACAATTACCAAGTATCCATCCAAATTGGTTCGGTATCCGCTGGATTGGTTGGCAGCTCAGCCCATGCTATTCCACACAATCGGTTCCCGTCGTTCTCACACGGCATCTCACCGAGAGAAACAATTGTCTCTCCAAGTTATAGTCATTTAATTCTCACAACAAGAGAGAGTCTTCTGTGGGCTCTTTCTTCTCACATCTAGTCACAAACGATGCTTTCACCTCAACAACTTATCAGCTCAATTCAACAGCAGAAACAAGTTCCATGTATTTCGATCCTCCTCAGGTTATTTTGTAATATGTGGCTCGCACCCACTTTCTGTTCAGCTCCATGTGCAATCCCATCATTACTGAAAGGAGTAATTGATTGATCAACAGTTGCACATACTGGCCAACAGGCAAGGCATTAAGTTGACAGCACATTTGCTGTCATGTATTCATATTATCATTTAAACAAATGAACAACCAAATATTTTCTCACTATTATCCATAGAAGCATACACATTTTCTGATAACATTCCTACACTTTTCTAGTACAGTCATCAGCATGGTGTAACACAGCAATTGTCTTCCGTATTAAAACAATAATGACATCACTGTAAATAGGGCCAACTATCCAAAAATAAGCAAGACACGCACGTACCTCGAAACTTCAACCTGTCACTCTGACACTGTCACATTCAAATTTACCCTCCACAAACTTTGCATAACTTCAAATACAACATGCACAATTAAATTTCAATCTCCCTCTCATTCCATAAATATCTTTAGGACTAAACTTTTGTATTCAAACACTATTCCTTACCTCATCAACATTTCCTTTTGGTACTTCAATGTGCAGCAACTATTCTCCACTGTAAGTCTGCCTTCAGCATATGCTAATGATAATGCACTGCTTTGCTTCTTCACCGCATAAAAAATTGTAAATGGACCCGGCTCAAGAAAAGCACCAAACTATGAAATATGACTTCCCAACAAGCTTAAAAAACTCTTAGCTCTGCTCTCTCAAATTTCTCCAACGCATCACTGCATGAAAACCTCACTGTATTAATCCGCTATCGGTGAAATCGTTAATATTCACTAGCATCGATCATCCTGTCAAAGCAAGACACGTATCACCAAGGCATGTTATATGTAAAACAAATGTTTCAAGCATTGCTATAATAACAACACACTGTACTCTAAACTGCCACTTATTTACCACTGCAAATGACAGTTACTAATTCTTCTCAAGAATTTCAAACACTCATCATATACCTAATTAACACACATATCCCGTGTCTTAAGTAAACTATGTCATTTTTCATAGTAGCTCTCTTCCCCCACCTAGTACTCAACTATTCATGAACACACAAAATACTGAACTCTGAGAGAACAACGCTATTCTCCACTAACTCTGTGCCACTTCTCACTGTATAAAGATGCAACGCCCTGTGCTTAAGATAGTACACCCAACTGCAAATAATCACACTAAACAGATCTGACTATATCAAAAGTACAAATTTAACAATAGCTAAGGACAACTAATAGTGATCCTTCACAATTTACTTAGCTCTTACACTAGTCAACGAATTCGACAAGCAAACTGCAAACATAATCACAAACCTTTACTTCCAATGGGAGCTGACGCCAGTAGATACGTAGCTTCCCAACACATTGCAATTTGTGAGTCAACCTTCTATACAATTCCAATGCACAGTAATTGTAGTATCACTTGAATATATTCAGCCAGACGTCTTCTAGAAAACTTCCATTTCAAGTCTCGCTCTAGTGCCACATGGCGTTTTCACATTCAATTATGGGATTGCGTTCATTTGTCTATATCGATATACACTGAAAATAGCTGCAATGAACATGTAAGACCCATTACGTTAGTAGCACACTGAGAAAATCTTCTCACATGGCCACCAGTTTAGTCTGCTCACTCAAAAAGTACATACTCACTAACCTTCTGTGCAACAGCACTGTAGTCTGTCAGCTAATGTCATACAAATTCCAAGTGCCAGCTTGCAGACAATGTCATGACATTCAAGAGCTTGGGATTACCAGCAACTTAATCTAATTGCCATTCCACTAACACTTGCCAAATGAAATCTCCACAACTCAACAGGATATATCTCTTTTGTTCAAAACTCATTTCCAAGCATTCATGACATAACTTCTTTCAAATCTCTGTCCAATAATGTGTGTTCTCAAACAAAGCATTGTATGTCTTTTTCTGGAAGAGGATATCAATACACAAGCAAAACTAACACAAATTAGCCTGCATCAAGAAAACAACCACTGTCCCTGTGTGAGATGTTTCATGCATCAGGAGGCAACCTGTATTCATACTGTTCTTCCACTTGTGCCTCTAACACACGGTGCAAAGTTACTTGTGTTCTTCTTCTAACTGGTCTGATGTTTCAATGCCTTCAGTACAGCATCACTTTTGTATTTCTTCAAATGTCCATTCACACTTCTACCATCAAGGAGCAACATCAAACGTCTTCTTCACATTTCCACAGTAGAGATTCACTTTCCACCTGTTGTCAGACAGTTGTTTACCATGCTGCCATTTGTAAGTTCTTTCCAACAGCTAATGATGCAAGTGCACTCCATCAGACATGAACGTTATTCTCACAACACAGACTCACTCACGAAAAAATATCCGTTACTTTTAGTTATCACACGAGTAGCAGCAAACACATTAACAATGCGTATTAAAGAACTTGCCTAAACAAAGAAAACAGAAGAAACCTTCACACTCGCCATTCTATCACGTACTGATCCTTAAATCAACCAAAAATCCACAAAAATTACACAGCAAAAATCCAAGAAGTAATGCAAACACACATTATTTGCCATACCTAGGACTTTCAAAATTCTCAACTCAAAATACATTCAGCCTTATCACCTGACACACACACACACACACACACACACACACACACATACACACACACACACACACACACACTAACACACATAAAATTCCATCGCAACGACAACTGCTGATGTATCACTGAGGGGTTACACCTTTGAGTTGAGCTACCCTCTGACAAATCTACAAAAGATGTCAATCAGTATATGAACGGAGCTGACATCCACAACTAGTGCCTCTTGGTTAATCATTAGATCTAACACAACAAAAATCTAACTGCCATTACTATGCAGCACAATTCTCCAAATACTGTGATAACAAAACACAATCTCTATCAAAGACCACTTTCTCTGAAACAAAATCACTAAGTACAATTACCAAGTATCCATCCAATTTGGTTCGGTATCCGCTGGATTGGTTGGCAGCTCAGCCCATGCTATTCCACACAATCGGTTCCCGTCGTTCTCACACGGCATCTCACCGAGAGAAACAATTGTCTCTCCAAGTTATAGTCATTTAATTCTCACAACAAGAGAGAGTCTTCTGTGGGCTCTTTCTTCTCACATCTAGTCACAAACGATGCTTTCACCTCAACAACTTATCAGCTCAATTCAACAGCAGAAACAAGTTCCATGTATTTCGATCCTCCTCAGGTTATTTTGTAATATGTGGCTCGCACCCACTTTCTGTTCAGTTCCATGTGCAATCCCATCATTACTGAAAGGAGTAATTGATTGATCAACAGTTGCACATACTGGCCAACAGGCAAGGCATTAAGTTGACAGCACATTTGCTGTCATGTATTCATATTATCATTTAAACAAATGAACAACCAAATATTTTCTCACTATTATCCATAGAAGCATACACATTTTCTGATAACATTCCTACACTTTTCTAGTACAGTCATCAGCATGGTGTAACACAGCAATTGTCTTCCGTATTAAAACAATAATGACATCACTGTAAATAGGGCCAACTATCCAAAAATAAGCAAGACACGCACGTACCTCGAAACTTCAACCTGTCACTCTGACACTGTCACATTCAAATTTACCCTCCACAAACTTTGCATAACTTCAAATACAACATGCACAATTAAATTTCAATCTCCCTCTCATTCCATAAATATCTTTAGGACTAAACTTTTGTATTCAAACACTATTCCTTACCTCATCAACATTTCCTTTTGGTACTTCAATGTGCAGCAACTATTCTCCACTGTAAGTCTGCCTTCAGCATATGCTAATGATAATGCACTGCTTTGCTTCTTCACCGCATAAAAAATAGTAAATGGACCCGGCTCAAGAAAAGCACCAAACTATGAAATATGACTTCCCAACAAGCTTAAAAAACTCTTAGCTCTGCTCTCTCAAATTTCTCCAACGCATCACTGCATGAAAACCTAACTGTATTAATCCGCTATCGGTGAAATCGTTAATATTCACTAGCATCGATCATCCTGTCAAAGCAAGACACGTATCACCAAGGCATGTTATATGTAAAACAAATGTTTCAAGCATTGCTATAATAACAACACACTGTACTCTAAACTGCCACTTCTGAAAATGACAGTTACTAATTCTTCTCAAGAATTTCAAACACTCATCATATACCTAATTAACACACATATCCCGTGTCTTAAGTAAACTATGTCATTTTTCATAGTAGCTCTCTTCCCCCACCTAGTACTCAACTATTCATGAACACACAAAATACTGAACTCTGAGAGAACAACGCTATTCTCCACTAACTCTGTGCCACTTCTCACTGTATAAAGATGCAACGCCCTGTGCTTAAGATAGTACACCCAACTGCAAATAATCACACTAAACAGATCTGACTATATCAAAAGTACAAATTTAACAATAGCTAAGGACAACTAATAGTGATCCTTCACAATTTACTTAGCTCTTACACTAGTCAACGAATTCGACAAGCAAACTGCAAACATAATCACAAACCTTTACTTCCAATGGGAGCTGACGCCAGTAGATACGTAGCTTCCCAACACATTGCAATTTGTGAGTCAACCTTCTATACAATTCCAATGCACAGTAATTGTAGTATCACTTGAATATATTCAGCCAGACGTCTTCTAGAAAACTTCCATTTCAAGTCTCGCTCTAGTGCCACATGGCGTTTTCACATTCAATTATGGGATTGCGTTCATTTGTCTATATCGATATACACTGAAAATAGCTGCAATGAACATGTAAGACCCATTACGTTAGTAGCACACTGAGAAAATCTTCTCACATGGCCACCAGTTTAGTCTGCTCACTCAAAAAGTACATACTCACTAACCTTCTGTGCAACAGCACTGTAGTCTGTCAGCTAATGTCATACAAATTCCAAGTGCCAGCTTGCAGACAATGTCATGACATCAAGAGCTTGGGATTACCAGCAACTTAATCTCATTGCCATTCCACTAACACTTGCCAAATGAAATCTCCACAACTCAACAGGATATATCTCTTTTGTTCAAAACTCATTTCCAAGCATTCATGACATAACTTCTTTCAAATCTCTGTCCAATAATGTGTGTTCTCAAACAAAGCATTGTATGTCTTTTTCTGGAAGAGGATATCAATACACAAGCAAAACTAACACAAATTAGCCTGCATCAAGAAAACAACCACTGTCCCTGTGTGAGATGTTTCATGCATCAGGAGGCAACCTGTATTCATACTGTTCTTCCACTTGTGCCTCTAAAACACGGTGCAAAGTTACTCGTGTTCTTCTTCTAACTGGTCTGATGTTTCAATGCCTTCAGTACAGCATCACTTTTGTATTTCTTCAAATGTCCATTCACACTTCTACCATCAAGGAGCAACATCAAACGTCTTCTTCACATTTCCACAGTAGAGATTCACTTTCCACCTGTTGTTAGACAGTTGTTTACCATGCTGCCATTTGCAAGTTCTTTCCAACAGCTAATGATGCAGGTGCACTCCATCAGACATGAATGTTATTCTCACAACACAGACTCACTCACGAAAAAATATCTGTTACTTTTAGTTATCACACGAGTAGCAGCAAACACATTAACAATGCGTATTAAAGAACTTGCCTACACAAAGAAAACAGAAGAAACCTTCACACTTGCCATTCTATCACGTACTGATCCTTAAATCAACCAAAAATCCACAAAAATTACACAGCAAAAATCCAAGAGGTAATGCAAACACACATTATTTGCCATACCTAGGATTTTCAAAATTCTCAACTCAAAATACATTCAGCCTTATCACCTGACACACACACACACACACACACACACACACACACACACACACACACTAACACACTTAAAATTACATCGCAACGACAACTGCTGATGTATCACTGAGGGGTTACATCTTTGAGTTGAGCTACCCTCTGACAAATCTACAAAAGATGTCAATCAGTATATGAACTGAGCTGACATCCACAACTAGTGCCTCTTGGTTAATCATTAGATCTAACACAACAAAAATCTAACTGCCATTACTATGCAGCACAATTCTCCAGATACTGTGATAACAAAACACAATCTCTATCAAAGACCTCTTTCTCTGAAACAAAATCACTAAGTACAATTACCAAGTATCCATCCAATTTGGTTCGGTCCTACGCTGGATTGGTTGGCAGCTCAGCCCATGCTATTCCACACAATCGGTTCCCGTCGTTCTCACACGGCATCTCACCGAGAGAAACAATTGTCTCTCCAAGTTATAGTCATTTAATTCTCACAACAAGAGAGAGTCTTCTGTGGGCTCTTTCTTCTCACATCTAATCACAAACGATGCTTTCACCTCAACAACTTATCAGCTCAATTCAACAGCAGAAACAAGTTCCATGTATTTCGATCCTCCTCAGGTTATTTTGTAATATGTGGCTCGCACCCACTTTCTGTTCAGCTCCATGTGCAATCCCATTATACTGAAAGGAGTAATTGATTGATCAACAGTTGCACATACTGGCCAACAGGCAAGGCATTAAGTTGACAGCACATTTGCTGTCATGTATTCATATTATCATTTAGACAAATGAACAACCAAATATTTTCTCACTATTATCCATAGAAGCATACACATTTTCTGATAACATTCCTACACTTTTGTAGTACAGTCATTAGCATGGTGTAACACAGCAATTGTCTTCCGTATTAAAACAATAATCACATCACTGTAAATAGGACCAACTATCCAAAAATTAGCAAGACACGCACGTACCTCGAAACTTCAACTTGTCACTCTGACACTGTCACATTCAAATTTACTCTCCACAAACTTTGCATAACTTCAAATACAAAATGCACAATTAAACTTCAATCTCCCTCTCTTTCCTTAAATATCTTTAGGACTAAACTTTTGTATTCAAACACTATTCCTTACCTCATCAACATTTCCTTTTGGTACTTCAATGTGCAGCAACTATTCTCCACTGCAAGTCTGCCTTCAGCATATGCTAATGATAACGCACTGCTTTGCTTCTTCACCGCATAAAAAATAGTAAATGGACCCGGCTCAAGAAAAGCACCAAACTATGAAATACGACTTCCCAACAAGCTTCAAAAACTCTTAGCTCTGCTCTCTCAAATTTCTCCAATGCATCACTGCATGAAAACCTCACTGTCTTAATCCGCTATCGGTGAAATCGATAATATTCACTAGCATCGATCATCCTGTCAAAGCAAGACACGCATCACCAAGGCATGTTATATGTAAAACAAATGTTTCAAGCATTGCTATAATAACAACACACTGTACTCTAAACTGCCACTTATTTACAACTGCAAATGACAGTTACTAATTCTTCTCAAGAATTTCAAACACTCATCATATACCTAATTAACACACATATCCCGTGTCTTAAGTAAACTATGTCATTTTTCATAGTAGCTCTCTTCCCCCACCTAGTACTCAACTATTCATGAACACACAAAATACTGAACTCTGAGAGAACAACGCTATTCTCCACTAACTCTGTGCCACTTCTCACTGTATAAAGATGCAACACCCTGTGCTTAAGATAGCACACCCAACTGCAAATAATCACACTAAACAGATCTGACTATATGAAAAGTACAAATTTAACAATAGCTAAGGACAACTAATAGTGATCCTTCACAATTTACTTAGCTCTTACACTAGTCAACGAATTCGACAAGCAAACTGCAAACATAATCACAAACCTTTACTTCCAATGGGAGCTGACGCCAGTAGATACGTAGCTTTCCAACACATTGCAATTTGTGAGTCAACCTTCTATACAATTCCAATGCACAGTAATTGTAGTATCACTTGAATATATTCAGCCAGACGTCTTCTAGAAAACTTCCATTTCAAGTCTCGCTCTAGTGCCACATGGCGTTTTCACATTCAATTATGGGATTGCGTTCATTTGTCTATATCGATATACACTGAAAATAGCTGCAATGAACATGTAAGACCCATTACGGTAGTAGCACACTGAGAAAATCTTCTCACATGGCCACCAGTTTAGTCTGCTCACTCAAAAAGTACATACTCACTAACCTTCTGTGCAACAGCACTGTAGTCTGTCAGCTAATGTCATACAAATTCCAAGTGCCAGCTTGCAGACAATGTCATGACATTCAAGAGCTTGGGATTACCAGCAACTTAATCTCATTGCCATTCCACTAACACTTGCCAAATGAAATCTCCACAACTCAACAGGATATATCTCTTTTGTTCAAAACTCATTTCCAAGCATTCATGACATAACTTCTTTCAAATCTCTGTCCAATAATGTGTGTTCTCAAACAAAGCATTGTATGTCTTTTTCTGGAAGAGGATATCAATACACAAGCAAAACTAACACAAATTAGCCTGCATCAAGAAAACAACCACTGTCCCTGTGTGAGATGTTTCATGCATCAGGAGGCAACCTGTATTCATACTGTTCTTCCACTTGTGCCTCTAACACACGGTGCAAAGTTACTCGTGTTCTTCTTCTAACTGGTCTGATGTTTCAATGCCTTCAGTACAGCATCACTTTTGTATTTCTTCAAATGTCCATTCACACTTCTACCATCAAGGAGCAACATCAAACGTCTTCTTCACATTTCCACAGTAGAGATTCACTTTCCACCTGTTGTTAGACAGTTGTTTACCATGCTGCCATGTGCAAGTTCTTTCCAACAGCTAATGATGCAGGTGCACTCCATCAGACATGAATGTTATTCTCACAACACAGACTCACTCACGAAAAAATATCTGTTACTTTTAGTTATCACACGAGTAGCAGCAAACACATTAACAATGCGTATTAAAGAACTTGCCTACACAAAGAAAACAGAAGAAACCTTCACACTTGCCATTCTATCACGTACTGATCCTTAAATCAACCAAAAATCCACAAAAATTACACAGCAAAAATCCAAGAAGTAATGCAAACACACATTATTTGCCATACCTAGGATTTTCAAAATTCTCAACTCAAAATACATTCAGCCTTATCACCTGACACACACACACACACACACACACACACACACACACACACACACTAACACACTTAAAATTCCATCGCAACGACAACTGCTGATGTATCACTGAGGGGTTACATCTTTGAGTTGAGCTACCCTCTGACAAATCTACAAAAGATGTCAATCAGTATATGAACTGAGCTGACATCCACAACTAGTGCCTCTTGGTTAATCATTAGATCTAACACAACAAAAATCTAACTGCCATTACTATGCAGCACAATTCTCCAAATACTGTGATAACAAAACACAATCTCTATCAAAGACCACTTTCTCTGAAACAGAATCACTAAGTACAATTACCAAGGATCCATCCAATTTGGTTCGGTCCTACGCTGGATTGGTTGGCAGCTCAGCCCATGCTATTCCACACAATCGGTTCCCCTCGTTCTCACACGGCATCTCACCGAGAGAAACAATTGTCTCTCCAAGTTATAGTCATTTAATTCTCACAACAAGAGAGAGTCTTCTGTGGGCTCTTTCTTCTCACATCTAGTCACAAACGATGCTTTCACCTCAACAACTTATCAGCTCAATTCAACAGCAGAAACAAGTTCCATGTATTTCGATCCTCCTCAGGTTATTTTGTAATATGTGGCTCGCACCCACTTTCTGTTCAGCTCCATGTGCAATCCCATCATTACTGAAAGGAGTAATTGATTGATCAACAGTTGCACATACTGGCCAACAGGCAAGGCATTAAGTTGACAGCACATTTGCTGTCATGTATTCATATTATCATTTAAACAAATGAACAACCAAATATTTTCTCACTATTATCCATAGAAGCATACACATTTTCTGATAACATTCCTACACTTTTGTAGTACAGTCATTAGCATGGTGTAACACAGCAATTGTCTTCCGTATTAAAACAATAATGACATCACTGTAAATAGGACCAACTATCCAAAAATTAGCAAGACACGCACGTACCTCGAAACTTCAACCTGTCACTCTGACACTGTCACATTCAAATTTACTCTCCACAAACTTTGCATAACTTCAAATACAAAATGCACAATTAAACTTCAATCTCCCTCTCATTCCTTAAATATCTTTAGGACTAAACTTTTGTATTCAAACACTATTCCTTACCTCATCAACATTTCCTTTTGGTACTTCAATGTGCAGCAACTATTCTCCACTGCAAGTCTGCCTTCAGCATATGCTAATGATAACGCACTGCTTTGCTTCTTCACCGCATAAAAAATAGTAAATGGACCCGGCTCAAGAAAAGCAACAAACTATGAAATACGACTTCCCAACAAGCTTCAAAAACTCTTAGCTCTGCTCTCTCAAATTTCTCCAATGCATCACTGAATGAAAACCTCACTGTCTTAATCCGCTATCGGTGAAATCGATAATATTCACTAGCATCGATCATCCTGTCAAAGCAAGATACGTATCACCAAGGCATGTTATATGTAAAACAAATGTTTCAAGCATTGCTATAATAACAACACACTGTACTCTAAACTGCCACTTATTTACAACTGCAAATGACAGTTACTAATTCTTCTCAAGAATTTCAAACACTCATCATATACCTAATTAACACACATATCCCGTGTCTTAAGTAAACTATGTCATTTTTCATAGTAGCTCTCTTCCCCCACCTAGTACTCAACTATTCATGAACACACAAAATACTGAACTCTGAGAGAACAACGCTATTCTCCACTAACTCTGTGCCACTCCTCACTGTATAAAGATGCAACGCCCTGTGCTTAAGATAGTACACCCAACTGCAAATAATCACACTAAACAGATCTGACTATATCAAAAGTACAAATTTAACAATAGCTAAGGACAACTAATAGTGATCCTTCACAATTTACTTAGCTCTTACACTAGTCAACGAATTCGACAAGCAAACTGCAAACATAATCACAAACCTTTACTTCCAATGGGAGCTGACGCCAGTAGATACATAGCTTTCCAACACATTGCAATTTGTGAGTCAACCTTCTATACAATTCCAATGCACAGTAATTGTAGTATCACTTGAATATATTCAGCCAGACGTCTTCTAGAAAACTTCCATTTCAAGTCTCGCTCTAGTGCCACATGGCGTTTTCACATTCAATTATGGGATTGCGTTCATTTGTCTATATCGATATACACTGAAAATAGCTGCAATGAACATGTAAGACCCATTACGTTAGTAGCACACTGAGAAAATCTTCTCACATGGCCACCAGTTTAGTCTGCTCACTCAAAAAGTACATACTCACTAACCTTCTGTGCAACAGCACTGTAGTCTGTCAGCTAATGTCATACAAATTCCAAGTGCCAGCTTGCAGACAATGTCATGACATTCAAGAGCTTGGGATTACCAGCAACTTAATCTCATTGCCATTCCACTAACACTTGCCAAATGAAATCTCCACAACTCAACAGGATATATCTCTTTTGTTCAAAACTCATTTCCAAGCATTCATGACATAACTTCTTTCAAATCTCTGTCCAATAATGTGTGTTCTCAAACAAAGCATTGTATGTCTTTTTCTGGAAGAGGATATCAATACACAAGCAAAACTAACACAAATTAGCCTGCATCAAGAAAACAACCACTGTCCCTGTGTGAGATGTTTCATGCATCAGGAGGCAACCTGTATTCATACTGTTCTTCCACTTGTGCCTCTAACACACGGTGCAAAGTTACTCGTGTTCTTCTTCTAACTGGTCTGATGTTTCAATGCCTTCAGTACAGCATCACTTTTGTATTTCTTCAAATGTCCATTCACACTTCTACCATCAAGGAGCAACATCAAACGTCTTCTTCACATTTCCACAGTAGAGATTCACTTTCCACCTGTTGTTAGACAGTTGTTTACCATGCTGCCATGTGCAAGTTCTTTCCAACAGCTAATGATGCAGGTGCACTCCATCAGACATGAATGTTATTCTCACAACACAGACTCACTCACGAAAAAATATCTGTTACTTTTAGTTATCACACGAGTAGCAGCAAACACATTAACAATGCGTATTAAAGAACTTGCCTACACAAAGAAAACAGAAGAAACCTTCACACTTGCCATTCTATCACGTACTGATCCTTAAATCAACCAAAAATCCACAAAAATTACACAGTAAAAATCCAAGAAGTAATGCAAACACACATTATTTGCCATACCTAGGATTTTCAAAATTCTCAACTCAAAATACATTCAGCCTTATCACCTGACACACACACACACACACACACACACACACACACACACACACACACACACTAACACACTTAAAATTCCATCGCAACGACAACTGCTGATGTATCACTGAGGGGTTACACCTTTGAGTTGAGCTACCCTCTGACAAATCTACAAAAGATGTCAATCAGTATATGAACTGAGCTGACATCCACAACTAGTGCCTCTTGGTTAATCATTAGATCTAACACAACAAAAATCTAACTGCCATTACTATGCAGCACAATTCTCCAAATACTGTGATAACAAAACACAATCTCTATCAAAGACCACTTTCTCTGAAACAAAATCACTAAGTACAATTACCAAGTATCCATCCAATTTGGTTCGGTCCTACGCTGGATTGGTTGGCAGCTCAGCCCATGCTATTCCACACAATCGGTTCCCGTCATTCTCACACAGCATCTCACTGAGAGAAACAATTGTCTCTCCAAGTTATAGTCATTTAATTCTCACAACAAGAGAGAGTCTTCTGTGGGCTCTTTCTTCTCACATCTAGTCACAAACGATGCTTTCACCTCAACAACTTATCAGCTCAATTCAACAGCAGAAACAAGTTCCATGTATTTCGATCCTCCTCAGGTTATTTTGTAATATGTGGCTCGCACCCACTTTCTGTTCAGCTCCATGTGCAATCCCATCATTACTGAAAGGAGTAATTGATTGATCAACAGTTGCACATACTGGCCAACAGGCAAGGCATTAAGTTGACAGCACATTTGCTGTCATGTATTCATATTATCATTTAAACAAATGAACAACCAAATATTTTCTCACTATTATCCATAGAAGCATACACATTTTTTGATAACATTCCTACACTTTTGTAGTACAGTCATTAGCATGGTGTAACACAGCAATTGTCTTCCGTATTAAAACAATAATCACATCACTGTAAATAGGACCAACTATCCAAAAATTAGCAAGACACGCACGTACCTCGAAACTTCAACCTGTCACTCTGACACTGTCACATTCAAATTTACTCTCCACAAACTTTGCATAACTTCAAATACAAAATGCACAATTAAACTTCAATCTCCCTCTCATTCCTTAAATATCTTTAGGACTAAACTTTTGTATTCAAACACTATTCCTTACCTCATCAACATTTCCTTTTGGTACTTCAATGTGCAGCAACTATTCTCCACTGCAAGTCTGCCTTCAGCATATGCTAATGATAACGCACTGCTTTGCTTCTTCACCGCATAAAAAATAGTAAATGGACCCGGCTCAAGAAAAGCACCAAACTATGAAATACGACTTCCCAACAAGCTTCAAAAACTCTTAGCTCTGCTCTCTCAAATTTCTCCAATGCATCACTGCATGAAAACCTCACTGTCTTAATCCGCTATCGGTGAAATCGATAATATTCACTAGCATCGATCATCCTGTCAAAGCAAGACACGTATCACCAAGGCATGTTATATGTAACACAAATGTTTCAAGCATTGCTATAACAACAACACACTGTACTCTAAACTGCCACTTATTTACAACTGCAAATGACAGTTACTAATTCTTCTCAAGAATTTCAAACACTCATCATATACCTAATTAACACACATATCCCGTGTCTTACGTAAACTATGTCATTTTTCATAGTAGCTCTCTTCCCCCACCTAGTACTCAACTATTCATGAACACACAAAATACTGAACTCTGAGAGAACAACGCTATTCTCCACTAACTCTGTGCCACTTCTCACTGTATAAAGATGCAACGCCCTGTGCTTAAGATAGTACACCCAACTGCAAATAATCACACTAAACAGATCTGACTATATCAAAAGTACAAATTTAACAATAGCTAAGGACAACTAATAGTGATCCTTCACAATTTACTTAGCTCTTACACTAGTCAACGAATTCGACAAGCAAACTGCAAACATAATCACAAACCTTTACTTCCAATGGGAGCTGACGCCAGTAGATACATAGCTTTCCAACACATTGCAATTTGTGAGTCAACCTTCTATACAATTCCAATGCACAGTAATTGTAGTATCACTTGAATATATTCAGCCAGACGTCTTCTAGAAAACTTCCATTTCAAGTCTCGCTCTAGTGCCACATGGCGTTTTCACATTCAATTATGGGATTGCGTTCATTTGTCTATATCGATATACACTGAAAATAGCTGCAATGAACATGTAAGACCCATTACGTTAGTAGCACACTGAGAAAATCTTCTCACATGGCCACCAGTTTAGTCTGCTCACTCAAAAAGTACATACTCACTAACCTTCTGTGCAACAGCACTGTAGTCTGTCAGCTAATGTCATACAAATTCCAAGTGCCAGTTTGCAGACAATGTCATGACATTCAAGAGCTTGGGATTACCAGCAACTTAATCTCATTGCCATTCCACTAACACTTGCCAAATGAAATCTCCACAACTCAACAGGATATATCTCTTTTGTTCAAAACTCATTTCCAAGCATTCATGACATAACTTCTTTCAAATCTCTGTCCAATAATGTGTGTTCTCAAACAAAGCATTGTATGTCTTTTTCTGGAAGAGGATATCAATACACAAGCAAAACTAACACAAATTAGCCTGCATCAAGAAAACAACCACTGTCCCTGTGTGAGATGTTTCATGCATCAGGAGGCAACCTGTATTCATACTGTTCTTCCACTTGTGCCTCTAACACACGGTGCAAAGTTACTCGTGTTCTTCTTCTAACTGGTCTGATGTTTCAATGCCTTCAGTACAGCATCACTTTTGTATTTCTTCAAATGTCCATTCACACTTCTACCATCAAGGAGCAACATCAAACGTCTTCTTCACATTTCCACAGTAGAGATTCACTTTCCACCTGTTGTTAGACAGTTGTTTACCATGCTGCCATTTGCAAGTTCTTTCCAACAGCTAATGATGCAGGTGCACTCCATCAGACATGAATGTTATTCTCACAACACAGACTCACTCACGAAAAAATATCTGTTACTTTTAGTTATCACACGAGTAGCAGCAAACACATTAACAATGCGTATTAAAGAACTTGCCTACACAAAGAAAACAGAAGAAACCTTCACACTTGCCATTCTATCACGTACTGATCCTTAAATCAACCAAAAATCCACAAAAATTACACAGTAAAAATCCAAGAAGTAATGCAAACACACATTATTTGCCATACCTAGGATTTTCAAAATTCTCAACTCAAAATACATTCAGCCTTATCACCTGACACACACACACACACACACACTAACACACTTAAAATTCCATCGCAACGACAACTGCTGATGTATCACTGAGGGGTTACACCTTTGAGTTGAGCTACCCTCTGACAAATCTACAAAAGATGTCAATCAGTATATGAACTGAGCTGACATCCACAACTAGTGCCTCTTGGTTAATCATTAGATCTAACACAACAAAAATCTAACTGCCATTACTATGCAGCACAATTCTCCAAATACTGTGATAACAAAACACAATCTCTATCAAAGACCACTTTCTCTGAAACTAAATCACTAAGTACAATTACCAAGGATCCATCTAATTTGGTTCGGTCCTACGCTGGATTGGTTGGCAGCTCAGCCCATGCTATTCCGCACAATCGGTTCCCGTCATTCTCACACGGCATCTCACTGAGAGAAACAATTGTCTCTCCAAGTTATAGTCATTTAATTCTCACAACAAGAGAGAGTCTTCTGTGGGCTCTTTCTTCTCACATCTAGTCACAAACGATGCTTTCACCTCAACAACTTATCAGCTCAATTCAACAGCAGAAACAAGTTCCATGTATTTCGATCCTCCTCAGGTTATTTTGTAATATGTGGCTCGCACCCACTTTCTGTTCAGCTCCATGTGCAATCCCATCATTACGAAAGGAGTAATTGATTGATCAACAGTTGCACATACTGGCCAACAGGCAAGGCATTAAGTTGACAGCACATTTGCTGTCATGTATTCATATTATCATTTAAACAAATGAACAACCAAATATTTTCTCACTATTATCCATAGAAGCATACACATTTTCTGATAACATTCCTACACTTTTCTTGTACAGTCATCAGCATGGTGTAACACAGCAATTGTCTTCCGTATTAAAACAATAATGACATCACTGTAAATAGGACCAACTATCCAAAAATTAGCAAGACACGCACGTACCTCGAAACTTCAACCTGTCACTCTGACACTGTCACATTCAAATTTACCCTCCACAAACTTTGCATAACTTCAAATACAACATGCACAATTAAATTTCAATCTCCCTCTCATTCCATAAATATCTTTAGGACTAAACTTTTGTATTCAAACACTATTCCTTACCTCATCAACATTTCCTTTTGGTACTTCAATGTGCAGCAACTATTCTCCACTGCAAGTCTGCCTTCAGCATATGCTAATGATAACGCACTGCTTTGCTTCTTCACCGCATAAAAAATAGTAAATGGACCCGGCTCAAGAAAAGCACCAAACTATGAAATACGACTTCCCAACAAGCTTCAAAAACTCTTAGCTCTGCTCTCTCAAATTTCTCCAATGCATCACTGCATGAAAACCTCACTGTCTTAATCCGCTATCGGTGATATCGATAATATTCACTAGCATCGATCATCCTGTCAAAGCAAGACACGTATCACCAAGGCATGTTATATGTAAAACAAATGTTTCAAGCATTGCTATAATAACAACACACTGTACTCTAACTGCCACTTATTTACAACTGCAAATGACAGTTACTAATTCTTCTCAAGAATTTCAAACACTCATCATATACCTAATTAACACACATATCCCGTGTCTTAAGTAAACTATGTCATTTTTCATAGTAGCTCTCTTCCCCCACCTAGTACTCAACTATTCATGAACACACAAAATACTGAACTCTGAGAGAACAACGCTATTCTCCACTAACTCTGTGCCACTTCTCACTGTATAAAGATGCAACGCCCTGTGCTTAAGATAGTACACCCAACTGCAAATAATCACACTAAACAGATCTGACTATATCAAAAGTACAAATTTAACAATAGCTAAGGACAACTAATAGTGATCCTTCACAATTTACTTAGCTCTTACACTAGTCAACGAATTCGACAAGCAAACTGCAAACATAATCACAAACCTTTACTTCCAATGGGAGCTGACGCCAGTAGATACGTAGCTTCCCAACACATTGCAATTTGTGAGTCAACCTTCGATACAATTCCAATGCACAGTAATTGTAGTATCACTTGAATATATTCAGCCAGACGTCTTCTAGAAAACTTCCATTTCAAGTCTCGCTCTAGTGCCACATGGCGTTTTCACATTCAATTATGGGATTGCGTTCATTTGTCTATATCGATATACACTGAAAATAGCTGCAATGAACATGTAAGACCCATTACGTTAGTAGCACACTGAGAAAATCTTCTCACATGGCCACCAGTTTAGTCTGCTCACTCAAAAAGTACATACTCACTAACCTACTGTGCAACAGCACTGTAGTCTGTCAGCTAATGTCATACAAATTCCAAGTGCCAGCTTGCAGACAATGTCATGACATTCAAGAGCTTGGGATTACCAGCAACTTAATCTCATTGTCATTCCACTAACACTTGCCAAATGAAATCTCCACAACTCAACAGGATATATCTCTTTTGTTCAAAACTCATTTCCAAGCATTCATGACATAACTTCTTTCAAATCTCTGTCCAATAATCTGTGTTCTCAAACAAAGCATTGTATGTCTTTTTCTGGAAGAGGATATCAATACACAAGCAAAACTAACACAAATTAGCCTGCATCAAGAAAACAACCACTGTCCCTGTGTGAGATGTTTCATGCATCAGGAGGCAACCTGTATTCATACTGTTCTTCCACTTGTGCCTCTAACACACGGTGCAAAGTTACTCGTGTTCTTCTTCTAACTGGTCTGATGTTTCAATGCCTTCAGTACAGCATCACTTTTGTATTTCTTCAAATGTCCATTCACACTTCTACCATCAAGGAGCAACATCAAACGTCTTCTTCACATTTCCACAGTAGAGATTCACTTTCCACCTGTTGTTAGACAGTTGTTTACCATGCTGCCATTTGCAAGTTCTTTCCAACAGCTAATGATGCAGGTGCACTCCATCAGACATGAATGTTATTCTCACAACACAGACTCACTCACGAAAAAATATCTGTTACTTTTAGTTATCACACGAGTAGCAGCAAACACATTAACAATGCGTATTAAAGAACTTGCCTACACAAAGAAAACAGAAGAAACCTTCACACTTGCCATTCTATCACGTACTGATCCTTAAATCAACCAAAAATCCACAAAAATTACACAGCAAAAATCCAAGAAGTAATGCAAACACACATTATTTGCCATACCTAGGACTTTCAAAATTCTCAACTCAAAATACATTCAGCCTTATCACCTGACACGCACACGCACACACACACACACACACACACACACACACACACACACACACACACACACTAACACACTTAAAATTCCATCGCAACGACAACTGCTGATGTATCACTGAGGGGTTACATCTTTGAGTTGAGCTACCCTCTGACAAATCTACAAAAGATGTCAATCAGTATATGAACTGAGCTGACATCCACAACTAGTGCCTCTTGGTTAATCATTAGATCTAACACAACAAAAATCTAACTGCCATTACTATGCAGCACAATTCTCCAAATACTGTGATAACAAAACACAATCTCTATCAAAGACCACTTTCTCTGAAACAAAATCACTAAGTACAATTACCAAGTATCCATCCAATTTGGTTCGGTCCTACGCTGGATTGGTTGGCAGCTCAGCCCATGCTATTCCACACAATCGGTTCCCCTCGTTCTCACACGGCATCTCACCGAGAGAAACAATTGTCTCTCCAAGTTATAGTCATTTAATTCTCACAACAAGAGAGAGTCTTCTGTGGGCTCTTTCTTCTCACATCTAGTCACAAACGATGCTTTCACCTCAACAACTTATCAGCTCAATTCAACAGCAGAAACAAGTTCCATGTATTTCGATCCTCCTCAGGTTATTTTGTAATATGTGGCTCGCACCCACTTTCTGTTCAGCTCCATGTGCAATCCCATCATTACTGAAAGGAGTAATTGATTGATCAACAGTTGCACATACTGGCCAACAGTCAAGGCATTAAGTTGACAGCACATTTGCTGTCATGTATTCATATTATCATTTAAACAAATGAACAACCAAATATTTTCTCACTATTATCCATAGAAGCATACACATTTTCTGATAACATTCCTACACTTTTCTTGTACAGTCATCAGCATGGTGTAACACAGCAATTGTCTTCCGTATTAAAACAATAATGACATCACTGTAAATAGGACCAACTATCCAAAAATTAGCAAGACACGCACGTACCTCGAAACTTCAACCTGTCACTCTGACACTGTCACATTCAAATTTACCCTCCACAAACTTTGCATAACTTCAAATACAACATGCACAATTAAATTTCAATCTCCCTCTCATTCCATAAATATCTTTAGGACTAAACTTTTGTATTCAAACACTATTCCTTACCTCATCAACATTTCCTTTTGGTACTTCAATGTGCAGCAACTATTCTCCACTGCAAGTCTGCCTTCAGCATATGCTAATGATAACGCACTGCTTTGCTTCTTCACCGCATAAAAAATAGTAAATGGACCCGGCTCAAGAAAAGCACCAAACTATGAAATACGACTTCCCAACAAGCTTCAAAAACTCTTAGCTCTGCTCTCTCAAATTTCTCCAATGCATCACTGCATGAAAACCTCACTGTCTTAATCCGCTATCGGTGATATCGATAATATTCACTAGCATCGATCATCCTGTCAAAGCAAGACACGTATCACCAAGGCATGTTATATGTAAAACAAATGTTTCAAGCATTGCTATAATAACAACACACTGTACTCTAAACTGCCACTTATTTACAACTGCAAATGACAGTTACTAATTCTTCTCAAGAATTTCAAACACTCATCATATACCTAATTAACACACATATCCCGTGTCTTAAGTAAACTATGTCATTTTTCATAGTAGCTCTCTTCCCCCACCTAGTACTCAACTATTCATGAACACACAAAATACTGAACTCTGAGAGAACAACGCTATTCTCCACTAACTCTGTGCCACTTCTCACTGTATAAAGATGCAACGCCCTGTGCTTAAGATAGTACACCCAGCTGCAAATAATCGCACTAAACAGATCTGACTATATCAAAAGTACAAATTTAACAATAACTAAGGACAACTAATAGTGATCCTTCACAATTTACTTAGCTCTTACACTAGTCAACGAATTCGACATGCAAACTGCAAACATAATCACAAACCTTTACTTCCAATGGGAGCTGACGCCAGTAGATACGTAGCTTTCCAACACATTGCAATTTGTGAGTCAACCTTCTATACAATTCCAATGCACAGTAATTGTAGTATCACTTGAATATATTCAGCCAGACGTCTTCTAGAAAACTTCCATTTCAAGTCTCGCTCTAGTGCCACATGGCGTTTTCACATTCAATTATGGGATTGCGTTCATTTGTCTATATCGATATACACTGAAAATAGCTGCAATGAACATGTAAGACCCATTACGTTAGTAGCACACTGAGAAAATCTTCTCACATGGCCACCAGTTTAGTCTGCTCACTTAAAAAGTACATACTCACTAACCTTCTGTGCAACAGCACTGTAGTCTGTCAGCCAATGTCATACAAATTCCAAGTGCCAGCTTGCAGACAATGTCATGACATTCAAGAGCTTGGGATTACCAGCAACTTAATCTCATTGTCATTCCACTAACACTTGCCAAATGAAATCTCCACAACTCAACAGGATATATCTCTTTTGTTCAAAACTCATTTCCAAGCATTCATGACATAACTTCTTTCAAATCTCTGTCCAATAATCTGTGTTCTCAAACAAAGCATTGTATGTCTTTTTCTGGAAGAGGATATCAATACACAAGCAAAACTAACACAAATTAGCCTGCATCAAGAAAACAACCACTGTCCCTGTGTGAGATGTTTCATGCATCAGGAGGCAACCTGTATTCATACTGTTCTTCCACTTGTGCCTCTAACACACGGTGCAAAGTTACTCGTGTTCTTCTTCTAACTGGTCTGATGTTTCAATGCCTTCAGTACAGCATCACTTTTGTATTTCTTCAAATGTCCATTCACACTTCTACCATCAAGGAGCAACATCAAACGTCTTCTTCACATTTCCACAGTAGAGATTCACTTTCCACCTGTTGTTAGACAGTTGTTTACCATGCTGCCATTTGCAAGTTCTTTCCAACAGCTAATGATGCAGGTGCACTCCATCAGACATGAATGTTATTCTCACAACACAGACTCACTCACGAAAAAATATCTGTTACTTTTAGTTATCACACGAGTAGCAGCAAACACATTAACAATGCGTATTAAAGAACTTGCCTACACAAAGAAAACAGAAGAAACCTTCACACTTGCCATTCTATCACGTACTGATCCTTAAATCAACCAAAAATCCACAAAAATTACACAGTAAAAATCCAAGAAGTAATGCAAACACACATTATTTGCCATACCTAGGATTTTCAAAATTCTCAACTCAAAATACATTCAGCCTTATCACCTGACACACACACACACACACACACACACACACACACACACACACTAACACACTTAAAATTCCATCGCAACGACAACTGCTGATGTATCACTGAGGGGTTACACCTTTGAGTTGAGCTACCCTCTGACAAATCTACAAAAGATGTCAATCAGTATATGAACTGAGCTGACATCCACAACTAGTGCCTCTTGGTTAATCATTAGATCTAACACAACAAAAATCTAACTGCCATTACTATGCAGCACAATTCTCCAAATACTGTGATAACAAAACACAATCTCTATCAAAGACCACTTTCTCTGAAACTAAATCACTAAGTACAATTACCAAGTATCCATCTAATTTGGTTCGGTCCTACGCTGGATTGGTTGGCAGCTCAGCCCATGCTATTCCGCACAATCGGTTCCCGTCATTCTCACACGGCATCTCACTGAGAGAAACAATTGTCTCTCCAAGTTATAGTCATTTAATTCTCACAACAAGAGAGAGTCTTCTGTGGGCTCTTTCTTCTCACATCTAGTCACAAACGATGCTTTCACCTCAACAACTTATCAGCTCAATTCAACAGCAGAAACAAGTTCCATGTATTTCGATCCTCCTCAGGTTATTTTGTAATATGTGGCTCGCACCCACTTTCTGTTCAGCTCCATGTGCAATCCCATCATTACTGAAAGGAGTAATTGATTGATCAACAGTTGCACATACTGGCCAACAGGCAAGGCATTAAGTTGACAGCACATTTGCTGTCATGTATTCATATTATCATTTAAACAAATGAACAACCAAATATTTTCTCACTATTATCCATAGAAGCATACACATTTTCTGATAACATTCCTACACTTTTGTAGTACAGTCATTAGCATGGTGTAACACAGCAATTGTCTTCCGTATTAAAACAATAATGACATCACTGTAAATAGGACCAACTATCCAAAAATTAGCAAGACACGCACGTACCTCGAAACTTCAACCTGTCACTCTGACACTGTCACATTCAAATTTACCCTCCACAAACTTTGCATAACTTCAAATACAAAATGCACAATTAAATTTCAATCTCCCTCTCATTCCTTAAATATCTTTAGGACTAAACTTTTGTATTCAAACACTATTCCTTACCTCATCAACATTTCCTTTTGGTACTTCAATGTGCAGCAACTATTCTCCACTGCAAGTCTGCCTTCAGCATATGCTAATGATAACGCACTGCTTTGTTTCTTCACCGCATAAAAAATAGTAAATGGACCCGGCTCAAGAAAAGCACCAAACTATGAAATACGACTTCCCAACAAGCTTCAAAAACTCTTAGCTCTGCTCTCTCAAATTTCTCCAATGCATCACTGCATGAAAACCTCACTGTCTTAATCCGCTATCGGTGAAATCGATAATATTCACTAGCATCGATCATCCTGTCAAAGCAAGACACGTATCACCAAGGCATGTTATATGTAAAACAAATGTTTCAAGCATTGCTATAATAACAACACACTGTACTCTAAACTGCCACTTATTTACAACTGCAAGTGACAGTTACTAATTCTTCTCAAGAATTTCAAACACTCATCATATACCTAATTAACACACATATCCCGTGTCTTAAGTAAACTATGTCATTTTTCATAGTAGCTCTCTTCCCCCACCTAGTACTCAACTATTCAGGAACACACAAAATACTGAACTCTGAGAGAACAACGCTATTCTCCACTAACTCTGTGCCACTTCTCACTGTATAAAGATGCAATGCCCTGTGCTTAAGATAGTACACCCAACTGCAAATAATCACACTAAACAGATCTGACTATATCAAAAGTACAAATTTAACAATAGCTAAGGACAACTAATAGTGATCCTTCACAATTTACTTAGCTCTTACACTAGTCAACGAATTCGACAAGCAAACTGCAAACATAATCACAAACCTTTACTTCCAATGGGAGCTGACGCCAGTAGATACGTAGCTTCCCAACACATTGCAATTTGTGAGTCAACCTTCGATACAATTCCAATGCACAGTAATTGTAGTATCACTTGAATATATTCAGCCAGACGTCTTCTAGAAAACTTCCATTTCAAGTCTCGCTCTAGTGCCACATGGCGTTTTCGCATTCAATTATGGGATTGCGTTCATTTGTCTATATCGATATACACTGAAAATAGCTGCAATGAACATGTAAGACCCATTACGTTAGTAGCACACTGAGAAAATCTTCTCGCATGGCCACCAGTTTAGTCTGCTCACTCAAAAAGTACATACTCACTAACCTTCTGTGCAACAGCGCTGTAGTCTGTCAGCTAATGTCATACAAATTCCAAGTGCCAGCTTGCAGACAATGTCATGACATTCAAGAGCTTGGGATTACCAGCAACTTAATCTCATTGCCATTCCACTAACACTTGCCAAATGAAATCTCCACAACTCAACAGGATATATCTCTTTTGTTCAAAACTCATTTCCAAGCATTCATGACATAACTTCTTTCAAATCTCTGTCCAATAATGTGTGTTCTCAAACAAAGCATTGTATGTCTTTTTCTGGAAGAGGATATCAATACACAAGCAAAACTAACACAAATTAGCCTGCATCAAGAAAACAACCACTGTCCCTGTGTGAGATGTTTCATGCATCAGGAGGCAACCTG
This sequence comes from Schistocerca serialis cubense, assembly GCF_023864345.2. Classification (NCBI taxonomy): domain Eukaryota; kingdom Metazoa; phylum Arthropoda; class Insecta; order Orthoptera; family Acrididae; genus Schistocerca; species Schistocerca serialis. The sequence continues at coordinate 179,173,966 of NC_064647.1, read as the reverse complement.
TATTCATACTGTTCTTCCACTTGTGCCTCTAACACACGGTGCAAAGTTACTCGTGTTCTTCTTCTAACTGGTCTGATGTTTCAATGCCTTCAGTACAGCATCACTTTTGTATTTCTTCAAATGTCCATTCACACTTCTACCATCAAGGAGCAACATCAAACGTCTTCTTCACATTTCCACAGTAGAGATTCACTTTCCACCTGTTGTTAGACAGTTGTTTACCATGCTGCCATTTGCAAGTTCTTTCCAACAGCTAATGATGCAGGTGCACTCCATCAGACATGAATGTTATTCTCACAACACAGACTCACTCACGAAAAAATATCTGTTACTTTTAGTTATCACACGAGTAGCAGCAAACACATTAACAATGCGTATTAAAGAACTTGCCTACACAAAGAAAACAGAAGAAACCTTCACACTTGCCATTCTATCACGTACTGATCCTTAAATCAACCAAAAATCCACAAAAATTACACAGCAAAAATCCAAGAAGTAATGCAAACACACATTATTTGCCATACCTAGGATTTTCAAAATTCTCAACTCAAAATACATTCAGCCTTATCACCTGACACACACACACACACACACACACACACACACACACACACACTAACACACTTAAAATTCCATCGCAACGACAACTGCTGATGTATCACTGAGGGGTTACACCTTTGAGTTGAGCTACCCTCTGACAAATCTACAAAAGATGTCAATCAGTATATGAACTGAGCTGACATCCACAACTAGTGCCTCTTGGTTAATCATTAGATCTAACACAACAAAAATCTAACTGCCATTACTATGCAGCACAATTCTCCAAATACTGTGATAACAAAACACAATCTCTATCAAAGACCACTTTCTCTGAAACTAAATCACTAAGTACAATTACCAAGGATCCATCTAATTTGGTTCGGTCCTACGCTGGATTGGTTGGCAGCTCAGCCCATGCTATTCCGCACAATCGGTTCCCGTCATTCTCACACGGCATCTCACTGAGAGAAACAATTGTCTCTCCAAGTTATAGTCATTTAATTCTCACAACAAGAGAGAGTCTTCTGTGGGCTCTTTCTTCTCACATCTAGTCACAAACGATGCTTTCACCTCAACAACTTATCAGCTCAATTCAACAGCAGAAACAAGTTCCATGTATTTCGATCCTCCTCAGGTTATTTTGTAATATGTGGCTCGCACCCACTTTCTGTTCAGCTCCATGTGCAATCCCATCATTACTGAAAGGAGTAATTGATTGATCAACAGTTGCACATACTGGCCAACAGGCAAGGCATTAAGTTGACAGCACATTTGCTGTCATGTATTCATATTATCATTTAAACAAATGAACAACCAAATATTTTCTCACTATTATCCATAGAAGCATACACATTTTCTGATAACATTCCTACACTTTTGTAGTACAGTCATTAGCATGGTGTAACACAGCAATTGTCTTCCGTATTAAAACAATAATCACATCACTGTAAATAGGACCAACTATCCAAAAATTAGCAAGACACGCACGTACCTCGAAACTTCAACCTGTCACTCTGACACTGTCACATTCAAATTTACTCTCCACAAACTTTGCATAACTTCAAATACAAAATGCACAATTAAATTTCAATCTCCCTCTCATTCCTTAAATATCTTTAGGACTAAACTTTTGTATTCAAACACTATTCCTTACCTCATCAACATTTCCTTTTGGTACTTCAATGTGCAGCAACTATTCTCCACTGCAAGTCTGCCTTCAGCATATGCTAATGATAACGCACTGCTTTGCTTCTTCACCGCATAAAAAATAGTAAATGGACCCGGCTCAAGAAAAGCACCAAACTATGAAATACGACTTCCCAACAAGCTTCAAAAACTCTTAGCTCTGCTCTCTCAAATTTCTCCAATGCATCACTGCATGAAAACCTCACTGTCTTAATCCGCTATCGGTGATATCGATAATATTCACTAGCATCGATCATCCTGTCAAAGCAAGACACGTATCACCAAGGCATGTTATATGTAAAACAAATGTTTCAAGCATTGCTATAATAACAACACACTGTACTCTAAACTGCCACTTATTTACAACTGCAAATGACAGTTACTAATTCTTCTCAAGAATTTCAAACACTCATCATATACCTAATTAACACACATATCCCGTGTCTTAAGTAAACTATGTCATTTTTCATAGTAGCTCTCTTCCCCCACCTAGTACTCAACTATTCATGAACACACAAAATACTGAACTCTGAGAGAACAACGCTATTCTCCACTAACTCTGTGCCACTTCTCACTGTATAAAGATGCAACGCCCTGTGCTTAAGATAGTACACCCAGCTGCAAATAATCACACTAAACAGATCTGACTATATCAAAAGTACAAATTTAACAATAACTAAGGACAACTAATAGTGATCCTTCACAATTTACTTAGCTCTTACACTAGTCAACGAATTCGACATGCAAACTGCAAACATAATCACAAACCTTTACTTCCAATGGGAGCTGACGCCAGTAGATACGTAGCTTTCCAACACATTGCAATTTGTGAGTCAACCTTCTATACAATTCCAATGCACAGTAATTGTAGTATCACTTGAATATATTCAGCCAGACGTCTTCTAGAAAACTTCCATTTCAAGTCTCGCTCTAGTGCCACATGGCGTTTTCACATTCAATTATGGGATTGCGTTCATTTGTCTATATCGATATACACTGAAAATAGCTGCAATGAACATGTAAGACCCATTACGTTAGTAGCACACTGAGAAAATCTTCTCACATGGCCACCAGTTTAGTCTGCTCACTCAAAAAGTACATACTCACTAACCTTCTGTGCAACAGCACTGTAGTCTGTCAGCCAATGTCATACAAATTCCAAGTGCCAGCTTGCAGACAATGTCATGACATTCAAGAGCTTGGGATTACCAGCAACTTAATCTCATTGCCATTCCACTAACACTTGCCAAATGAAATCTCCACAACTCAACAGGATATATCTCTTTTGTTCAAAACTCATTTCCAAGCATTCATGACATAACTTCTTTCAAATCTCTGTCCAATAATGTGTGTTCTCAAACAAAGCATTGTATGTCTTTTTCTGGAAGAGGATATCAATACACAAGCAAAACTAACACAAATTAGCCTGCATCAAGAAAACAACCACTGTCCCTGTGTGAGATGTTTCATGCATCAGGAGGCAACCTGTATTCATACTGTTCTTCCACTTGTGCCTCTAACACACGGTGCAAAGTTACTTGTGTTCTTCTTCTAACTGGTCTGATGTTTCAATGCCTTCAGTACAGCATCACTTTTGTATTTCTTCAAATGTCCATTCACACTTCTACCATCAAGGAGCAACATCAAACGTCTTCTTCACATTTCCACAGTAGAGATTCACTTTCCACCTGTTGTCAGACAGTTGTTTACCATGCTGCCATTTGCAAGTTCTTTCCAACAGCTAATGATGCAGGTGCACTCCATCAGACATGAACGTTATTCTCACAACACAGACTCACTCTCGAAAAAATATCTGTTACTTTCAGTAATCACACGAGTAGCAGCAAACACATTAACAATGCGTATTAAAGAACTTGCCTACACAAAGAAAACAGAAGAAACCTTCACACTTGCCATTCTATCACGTACTGATCCTTAAATCAACCAAAAATCAACAAAAATTACACAGCAAAAATCCAAGAAGTAATGCAAACACACATTATTTGCCATACCTAGGATTTTCAAAATTCTCAACTCAAAATACATTCAGCCTTATCACCTGACACGCACACACACACACACACACACACACACACACACACACACACACACACACACACACACTAACACACTTAAAATTCCATCGCAACGACAACTGCTGATGTATCACTGAGGGGTTACATCTTTGAGTTGAGCTACCCTCTGACAAATCTACAAAAGATGTCAATCAGTATATGAACGGAGCTGACATCCACAACTAGTGCCTCTTGGTTAATCATTAGATCTAACACAACAAAAATCTAACTGCCATTACTATGCAGCACAATTCTCCAAATACTGTGATAACAAAACACAATCTCTATCAAAGACCACTTTCTCTGAAACAAAATCACTAAGTACAATTACCAAGTATCCATCCAATTTGGTTCGGTCCTACGCTGGATTGGTTGGCAGCTCAGCCCATGCTATTCCACACAATCGGTTCCCGTCGTTCTCACACGGCATCTCACCGAGAGAAACAATTGTCTCTCCAAGTTATAGTCATTTAATTCTCACAACAAGAGAGAGTCTTCTGTGGGCTCTTTCTTCTCACATCTAGTCACAAACGATGCTTTCACCTCAACAACTTATCAGCTCAATTCAACAGCAGAAACAAGTTCCATGTATTTCGATCCTCCTCAGGTTATTTTGTAATATGTGGCTCGCACCCACTTTCTGTTCAGCTCCATGTGCAATCCCATCATTACTGAAAGGAGTAATTGATTGATCAACAGTTGCACATACTGGCCAACAGGCAAGGCATTAAGTTGACAGCACATTTGCTGTCATGTATTCATATTATCATTTAAACAAATGAACAACCAAATATTTTCTCACTATTATCCATAGAAGCATACACATTTTCTGATAACATTCCTACACTTTTGTAGTACAGTCATTAGCATGGTGTAACACAGCAATTGTCTTCCGTATTAAAACAATAATGACATCACTGTAAATAGGACCAACTATCCAAAAATTAGCAAGACACGCACGTACCTCGAAACTTCAACCTGTCACTCTGACACTGTCACATTCAAATTTACTCTCCACAAACTTTGCATAACTTCAAATACAAAATGCACAATTAAACTTCAATCTCCCTCTCATTCCTTAAATATCTTTAGGACTAAACTTTTGTATTCAAACACTATTCCTTACCTCATCAACATTTCCTTTTGGTACTTCAATGTGCAGCAACTATTCTCCACTGCAAGTCTGCCTTCAGCATATGCTAATGATAACGCACTGCTTTGCTTCTTCACCGCATAAAAAATAGTAAATGGACCCGGCTCAAGAAAAGCACCAAACTATGAAATACGACTTCCCAACAAGCTTCAAAAACTCTTAGCTCTGCTCTCTCAAATTTCTCCAATGCATCACTGCATGAAAACCTCACTGTCTTAATCCGCTATCGGTGAAATCGATAATATTCACTAGCATCGATCATCCTGTCAAAGCAAGACACGTATCACCAAGGCATGTTATATGTAACACAAATGTTTCAAGCATTGCTATAACAACAACACACTGTACTATAAACTGCCACTTATTTACAACTGCAAATGACAGTTACTAATTCTTCTCAAGAATTTCAAACACTCATCATATACCTAATTAACACACATATCCCGTGTCTTAAGTAAACTATGTCATTTTTCATAGTAGCTCTCTTCCCCCACCTAGTACTCAACTATTCATGAACACACAAAATACTGAACTCTGAGAGAACAACGCTATTCTCCACTAACTCTGTGCCACTTCTCACTGTATAAAGATGCAACGCCCTGTGCTTAAGATAGTACACCCAACTGCAAATAATCACACTAAACAGATCTGACTATATCAAAAGTACAAATTTAACAATAGCTAAGGACAACTAATAGTGATCCTTCACAATTTACTTAGCTCTTACACTAGTCAACGAATTCGACAAGCAAACTGCAAACATAATCACAAACCTTTACTTCCAATGGGAGCTGACGCCAGTAGATACATAGCTTTCCAACACATTGCAATTTGTGAGTCAACCTTCTATACAATTCCAATGCACACTAATTGTAGTATCACTTGAATATATTCAGCCAGACGTCTTCTAGAAAACTTCCATTTCAAGTCTCGCTCTAGTGCCACATGGCGTTTTCACATTCAATTATGGGATTGCGTTCATTTGTCTATATCGATATACACTGAAAATAGCTGCAATGAACATGTAAGACCCATTACGTTAGTAGCACACTGAGAAAATCTTCTCACATGGCCACCAGTTTAGTCTGCTCACTCAAAAAGTACATACTCACTAACCTTCTGTGCAACAGCACTGTAGTCTGTCAGCTAATGTCATACAAATTCCAAGTGCCAGTTTGCAGACAATGTCATGACATTCAAGAGCTTGGGATTACCAGCAACTTAATCTCATTGCCATTCCACTAACACTTGCCAAATGAAATCTCCACAACTCAACAGGATATATCTCTTTTGTTCAAAACTCATTTCCAAGCATTCATGACATAACTTCTTTCAAATCTCTGTCCAATAATGTGTGTTCTCAAACAAAGCATTGTATGTCTTTTTCTGGAAGAGGATATCAATACACAAGCAAAACTAACACAAATTAGCCTGCATCAAGAAAACAACCACTGTCCCTGTGTGAGATGTTTCATGCATCAGGAGGCAACCTGTATTCATACTGTTCTTCCACTTGTGCCTCTAACACACGGTGCAAAGTTACTCGTGTTCTTCTTCTAACTGGTCTGATGTTTCAATGCCTTCAGTACAGCATCACTTTTGTATTTCTTCAAATGTCCATTCACACTTCTACCATCAAGGAGCAACATCAAACGTCTTCTTCACATTTCCACAGTAGAGATTCACTTTCCACCTGTTGTTAGACAGTTGTTTACCATGCTGCCATTTGCAAGTTCTTTCCAACAGCTAATGATGCAGGTGCACTCCATCAGACATGAATGTTATTCTCACAACACAGACTCACTCACGAAAAAATATCTGTTACTTTTAGTTATCACACGAGTAGCAGCAAACACATTAACAATGCGTATTAAAGAACTTGCCTACACAAAGAAAACAGAAGAAACCTTCACACTTGCCATTCTATCACGTACTGATCCTTAAATCAACCAAAAATCCACAAAAATTACACAGCAAAAATCCAAGAAGTAATGCAAACACACATTATTTGCCATACCTAGGATTTTCAAAATTCTCAACTCAAAATACATTCAGCCTTATCACCTGACACACACACACACACACACACACACACACACACACACACACACACACTAACACACTTAAAATTCCATCGCAACGACAACTGCTGATGTATCACTGAGGGGTTACACCTTTGAGTTGAGCTACCCTCTGACAAATCTACAAAAGATGTCAATCAGTATATGAACTGAGCTGACATCCACAACTAGTGCCTCTTGGTTAATCATTAGATCTAACACAACAAAAATCTAACTGCCATTACTATGCAGCACAATTCTCCAAATACTGTGATAACAAAACACAATCTCTATCAAAGACCACTTTCTCTGAAACAAAATCACTAAGTACAATTACCAAGTATCCATCCAATTTCGTTCGGTCCTACGCTGGATTGGTTGGCAGCTCAGCCCATGCTATTCCACACAATCGGTTCCCGTCATTCTCACACGGCATCTCACTGAGAGAAACAATTGTCTCTCCAAGTTATAGTCATTTAATTCTCACAACAAGAGAGAGTCTTCTGTGGGCTCTTTCTTCTCACATCTAGTCACAAACGATGCTTTCACCTCAACAACTTATCAGCTCAATTCAACAGCAGAAACAAGTTCCATGTATTTCGATCCTCCTCAGGTTATTTTGTAATATGTGGCTCGCACCCACTTTCTGTTCAGCTCCATGTGCAATCCCATCATTACTGAAAGGAGTAATTGATTGATCAACAGTTGCACATACTGGCCAACAGGCAAGGCATTAAGTTGACAGCACATTTGCTGTCATGTATTCATATTATCATTTAAACAAATGAACAACCAAATATTTTCTCACTATTATCCATAGAAGCATACACATTTTCTGATAACATTCCTACACTTTTCTAGTACAGTCATCAGCATGGTGTAACACAGCAATTGTCTTCCGTATTAAAACAATAATGACATCACTGTAAATAGGACCAACTATCCAAAAATTAGCAAGACACGCACGTACCTCGAAACTTCAACCTGTCACTCTGACACTGTCACATTCAAATTTACTCTCCACAAACTTTGCATAACTTCAAATACAAAATGCACAATTAAACTTCAATCTCCCTCTCATTCCTTAAATATCTTTAGGACTAAACTTTTGTATTCAAACACTATTCCTTACCTCATCAACATTTCCTTTTGGTACTTCAATGTGCAGCAACTATTCTCCACTGCAAGTCTGCCTTCAGCATATGCTAATGATAACGCACTGCTTTGCTTCTTCACCGCATAAAAAATAGTAAATGGACCCGGCTCAAGAAAAGCACCAAACTATGAAATACGACTTCCCAACAAGCTTCAAAAACTCTTAGCTCTGCTCTCTCAAATTTCTCCAATGCATCACTGCATGAAAACCTCACTGTCTTAATCCGCTATCGGTGATATCGATAATATTCACTAGCATCGATCATCCTGTCAAAGCAAGACACGTATCACCAAGGCATGTTATATGTAAAACAAATGTTTCAAGCATTGCTATAATAACAACACACTGTACTCTAAACTGCCACTTATTTACAACTGCAAATGACAGTTACTAATTCTTCTCAAGAATTTCAAACACTCATCATATACCTAATTAACACACATATCCCGTGTCTTAAGTAAACTATGTCATTTTTCATAGTAGCTCTCTTCCCCCACCTAGTACTCAACTATTCATGAACACACAAAATACTGAACTCTGAGAGAACAACGCTATTCTCCACTAACTCTGTGCCACTTCTCACTGTATAAAGATGCAACGCCCTGTGCTTAAGATAGTACACCCAGCTGCAAATAATCACACTAAACAGATCTGACTATATCAAAAGTACAAATTTAACAATAACTAAGGACAACTAATAGTGATCCTTCACAATTTACTTAGCTCTTACACTAGTCAACGAATTCGACATGCAAACTGCAAACATAATCACAAACCTTTACTTCCAATGGGAGCTGACGCCAGTAGATACGTAGCTTTCCAACACATTGCAATTTGTGAGTCAACCTTCTATACAATTCCAATGCACAGTAATTGTAGTATCACTTGAATATATTCAGCCAGACGTCTTCTAGAAAACTTCCATTTCAAGTCTCGCTCTAGTGCCACATGGCGTTTTCACATTCAATTATGGGATTGCGTTCATTTGTCTATATCGATATACACTGAAAATAGCTGCAATGAACATGTAAGACCCATTACGTTAGTAGCACACTGAGAAAATCTTCTCACATGGCCACCAGTTTAGTCTGCTCACTCAAAAAGTACATACTCACTAACCTTCTGTGCAACAGCACTGTAGTCTGTCAGCCAATGTCATACAAATTCCAAGTGCCAGCTTGCAGACAATGCCATGACATTCAAGAGCTTGGGATTACCAGCAACTTAATCTCATTGCCATTCCACTAACACTTGCCAAATGAAATCTCCACAACTCAACAGGATATATCTCTTTTGTTCAAAACTCATTTCCAAGCATTCATGACATAACTTCTTTCAAATCTCTGTCCAATAATGTGTGTTCTCAAACAAAGCATTGTATGTCTTTTTCTGGAAGAGGATATCAATACACAAGCAAAACTAACACAAATTAGCCTGCATCAAGAAAACAACCACTGTCCCTGTGTGAGATGTTTCATGCATCAGGAGGCAACCTGTATTCATACTGTTCTTCCACTTGTGCCTCTAACACACGGTGCAAAGTTACTTGTGTTCTTCTTCTAACTGGTCTGATGTTTCAATGCCTTCAGTACAGCATCACTTTTGTATTTCTTCAAATGTCCATTCACACTTCTACCATCAAGGAGCAACATCAAACGTCTTCTTCACATTTCCACAGTAGAGATTCACTTTCCACCTGTTGTCAGACAGTTGTTTACCATGCTGCCATTTGCAAGTTCTTTCCAACAGCTAATGATGCAGGTGCACTCCATCAGACATGAACGTTATTCTCACAACACAGACTCACTCTCGAAAAAATATCTGTTACTTTCAGTAATCACACGAGTAGCAGCAAACACATTAACAATGCGTATTAAAGAACTTGCCTACACAAAGAAAACAGAAGAAACCTTCACACTTGCCATTCTATCACGTACTGATCCTTAAATCAACCAAAAATCAACAAAAATTACACAGCAAAAATCCAAGAAGTAATGCAAACACACATTATTTGCCATACCTAGGATTTTCAAAATTCTCAACTCAAAATACATTCAGCCTTATCACCTGACACGCACACACACACACACACACACACACACACACACACACACACACACTAACACACTTAAAATTCCATCGCAACGACAACTGCTGATGTATCACTGAGGGGTTACATCTTTGAGTTGAGCTACCCTCTGACAAATCTACAAAAGATGTCAATCAGTATATGAACTGAGCTGACATCCACAACTAGTGCCTCTTGGTTAATCATTAGATCTAACACAACAAAAATCTAACTGCCATTACTATGCAGCACAATTCTCCAAATACTGTGATAACAAAACACAATCTCTATCAAAGACCACTTTCTCTGAAACAAAATCACTAAGTACAATTACCAAGTATCCATCCAATTTGGTTCGGTCCTACGCTGGATTGGTTGGCAGCTCAGCCCATGCTATTCCACACAATCGGTTCCCGTCGTTCTCACACGGCATCTCACCGAGAGAAACAATTGTCTCTCCAAGTTATAGTCATTTAATTCTCACAACAAGAGAGAGTCTTCTGTGGGCTCTTTCTTCTCACATCTAGTCACAAACGATGCTTTCACCTCAACAACTTATCAGCTCAATTCAACAGCAGAAACAAGTTCCATGTATTTCGATCCTCCTCAGGTTATTTTGTAATATGTGGCTCGCACCCACTTTCTGTTCAGCTCCATGTGCAATCCCATCATTACTGAAAGGAGTAATTGATTGATCAACAGTTGCATATACTGGCCAACAGGCAAGGTATTAAGTTGACAGCACATTTGCTGTCATGTATTCATATTATCATTTAAACAAATGAACAACCAAATATTTTCTCACTATTATCCATAGAAGCATACACATTTTCTGATAACATTCCTACACTTTTGTAGTACAGTCATTAGCATGGTGTAACACAGCAATTGTCTTCCGTATTAAAACAATAATGACATCACTGTAAATAGGACCAACTATCCAAAAATTAGCAAGACACGCACGTACCTCGAAACTTCAACCTGTCACCCTGACACTGTCACATTCAAATTTACTCTCCACAAACTTTGCATAACTTCAAATACAAAATGCACAATTAAACTTCAATCTCCCTCTCATTCCTTAAATATCTTTAGGACTAAACTTTTGTATTCAAACACTATTCCTTACCTCATCAACATTTCCTTTTGGTACTTCAATGTGCAGCAAATATTCTCCACTGCAAGTCTGCCTTCAGCATATGCTAATGATAACGCACTGCTTTGCTTCTTCACTGCATAAAAAATAGTAAATGGACCCGGCTCAAGAAAAGCACCAAACTATGAAATACGACTTCCCAACAAGCTTCAAAAACTCTTAGCTCTGCTCTCTCAAATTTCTCCAACGCATCACTGCATGAAAACCTCACTGTCTTAATCCGCTATCGGTGAATTCGTTAATATTCACTAGCATCGATCATCCTGTCAAAGCAAGACACGTATCACCAAGGCATGTTATATGTAAAACAAATGTTTCAGCATTGCTATAATAACAACACACTGTACTCTAAACTGCCACTTATTTACAACTGCAAATGACAGTTACTAATTCTTCTCAAGAATTTCAAACACTCACCATATACCTAATGAACACACATATCCCGTGTCTTAAGTAAACTATGTCATTTTTCATAGTAGCTTTCTTCCCCCACCTAGTACTCAACTATTCATGAACACACAAAATACTGAACTCTGAGAGAACAAAGCTATTCTCCACTAACTCTGTGCCACTTCTCACTGTATAAAGATGCAATGCCCTGTGCTTAAGATAGTACACCCAACTGCAAATAATCACACTAAACAGATCTGACTATATCAAAAGTACAAATTTAACAATAGCTAAGGACAACTAATAGTGATCCTTCACAATTTACTTAGCTCTTACACTAGTCAACGAATTCGACAAGCAAACTGCAAACATATTCACAAACCTTTACTTCCAATGGGAGCTGACACCAGTAGATACGTAGCTTCCAAACACATTGCAATTTGTAAGTCAACCTTCTATACAATTCCAATGCACAGTAATTGTAGTATCACTTGAATATATTCAGCCAGACGTCTTCTAGAAAACTTCCATTTCAAGTCTCGCTCTAGTGCCACATGGCGTTTTCACATTCAATTATGGGATTGCGTTCATTTGTCTATATCGATATACACTGAAAATAGCTGCAATGAACATGTAAGACCCATTACGTTAGTAGCACACTGAGAAAATCTTCTCGCATGGCCACCAGTTTAGTCTGCTCACTCAAAAAGTACATACTCACTAACCTTCTGTGCAACAGCACTGTAGTCTGTCAGCTAATGTCATACAAATTCCAAGTGCCAGCTTGCAGACAATGTCATGACATTCAAGAGCTTGGGATTACCAGCAACTTAATCTCATTGCCATTCCACTAACACTTGCCAAATGAAATCTCCAAAACTCAACAGGATATCTCTCTTTTGTTCAAAACTCATTTCCAAGCATTCATGACATAACTTCTTTCAAATCTCTGTCCAATAATGTGTGTTCTCAAACAAAGCATTGTATGTCTTTTTCTGGAAGAGGATATCAATACACAAGCAAAACTAACACAAATTAGCCTGCATCAAGAAAACAACCACTGTCCCTGTGTGAGATGTTTCATGCATCAGGAGGCAACCTGTATTCATACTGTTCTTCCACTTGTGCCTCTAACACATGGTGCAAAGTTACTTGTGTTCTTCTTCTAACTGGTCTGATGTTTCAATGCCTTCAGTACAGCATCACTTTTGTATTTCTTCAAATGTCCATTCACACTTCTACCATCAAGGAGCAACATCAAACGTCTTCTTCACATTTCCACAGTAGAGATTCACTTTCCACCTGTTGTTAGACAGTTGTTTACCATGCTGCCATGTGCAAGTTCTTTCCAACAGCTAATGATGCAGGTGCACTCCATCAGACATGAATGTTATTCTCACAACACAGACTCACTCACGAAAAAATATCTGTTACTTTTAGTTATCACACGAGTAGCAGCAAACACATTAACAATGCGTATTAAAGAACTTGCCTACACAAAGAAAACAGAAGAAACCTTCACACTTGCCATTCTATCACGTACTGATCCTTAAATCAACCAAAAATCCACAAAAATTACACAGCAAAAATCCAAGAAGTAATGCAAACACACATTATTTGCCATACCTAGGACTTTCAAAATTCTCAACTCAAAATACATTCAGCCTTATCACCTGACACACACACACACACACACACACACACACACACACACACACACACACACACACACACACACACTAACACACTTAAAATTCCATCGCAACGACAACTGCTGATGTATCACTGAGGGGTTACACCTTTGAGTTGATCTACCCTCTGACAAATCTACAAAAGATGTCAATCAGTATATGAACGGAGCTGACATCCACAACTAGTGCCTCCTGGTTAATCATTAGATCTAACACAACAAAAATCTAACTGCCATTACTATGCAGCACAATTCTCCAAATACTGTGATAACAAAACACAATCTCTATCAAAGACCACTTTCTCTGAAACAAAATCACTAAGTACAATTACCAAGTATCCATCCAATTTGGTTCGGTCCTACGCTGGATTGGTTGGCAGCTCAGCCCATGCTATTCCACACAGTCGGTTCCCGTCGTTCTCACACGGCATCTCACCGAGAGAAACAATTGTCTCTCCAAGTTATAGTCATTTAATTCTCACAACAAGAGAGAGTCTTCTGTGGGCTCTTTCTTCTCACATCTAGTCACAAACGATGCTTTCACCTCAACAACTTATCAGCTCAATTCAACAGCAGAAACAAGTTCCATGTATTTCGATCCTCCTCAGGTTATTTTGTAATATGTGGCTCGCACCCTCTTTCTGTTCAGCTCCATGTGCAATCCCATCATTACTGAAAGGAGTAATTGATTGATCAACAGTTGCACATACTGGCCAACAGGCAAGGCATTAAGTTGACAGCACATTTGCTGTCATGTATTCATATTATCATTTAAACAAATGAACAACCGAATATTTTCTCACTATTATCCATAGAAGCATACACATTTTCTGATAACATTCCTACACTTTTCTAGTACAGTCATCAGCATGGTGTAACACAGCAATTGTCTTCCGTATTAAAACAATAATGACATCACTGTAAATAGGACCAACTATCCAAAAATTAGCAAGACACGCACGTACCTCGAAACTTCAACCTGTCACTCTGACACTGTCACATTCAAATTTACCCTCCACAAACTTTGCATAACTTCAAATACAACATGCACAATTAAATTTCAATCTCCCTCTCATTCCATAAATATCTTTAGGACTAAACTTTTGTATTCAAACACTATTCCTTACCTCATCAACATTTCCTTTTGGTACTTCAATGTGCAGCAACTATTCTCCACTGTAAGTCTGCCTTCAGCATCTGCTAATGATAACGCACTGCTTTGCTTCTTCACTGCATAAAAAATAGTAAATGGACCCGGCTCAAGAAAAGCACCAAACTATGAAATACGACTTCCCAACAAGCTTCAAAAACTCTTAGCTCTGCTCTCTCAAATTTCTCCAATGCATCACTGCATGAAAACCTCACTGTCTTAATCCGCTATCGGTGATATCGATAATATTCACTAGCATCGATCATCCTGTCAAAGCAAGACACGTATCACCAAGGCATGTTATATGTAAAACAAATGTTTCAAGCATTGCTATAATAACAACACACTGTACTCTAAACTGCCACTTATTTACAACTGCAAATGACAGTTACTAATTCTTCTCAAGAATTTCAAACACTCATCATATACCTAATTAACACACATATCCCGTGTCTTAAGTAAACTATGTCATTTTTCATAGTAGCTCTCTTCCCCCACCTAGTACTCAACTATTCATGAACACACAAAATACTGAACTCTGAGAGAACAACGCTATTCTCCACTAACTCTGTGCCACTTCTCACTGTATAAAGATGCAACGCCCTGTGCTTAAGATAGTACACCCAGCTGCAAATAATCACACTAAACAGATCTGACTATATCAAAAGTACAAATTTAACAATAACTAAGGACAACTAATAGTGATCCTTCACAATTTACTTAGCTCTTACACTAGTCAACGAATTCGACATGCAAACTGCAAACATAATCACAAACCTTTACTTCCAATGGGAGCTGACGCCAGTAGATACGTAGCTTTCCAACACATTGCAATTTGTGAGTCAACCTTCTATACAATTCCAATGCACAGTAATTGTAGTATCACTTGAATATATTCAGCCAGACGTCTTCTAGAAAACTTCCATTTCAAGTCTCGCTCTAGTGCCACATGGCGTTTTCACATTCAATTATGGGATTGCGTTCATTTGTCTATATCGATATACACTGAAAATAGCTGCAATGAACATGTAAGACCCATTACGTTAGTAGCACACTGAGAAAATCTTCTCACATGGCCACCAGTTTAGTCTGCTCACTCAAAAAGTACATACTCACTAACCTTCTGTGCAACAGCACTGTAGTCTGTCAGCCAATGTCATACAAATTCCAAGTGCCAGCTTGCAGACAATGTCATGACATTCAAGAGCTTGGGATTACCAGCAACTTAATCTCATTGCCATTCCACTAACACTTGCCAAATGAAATCTCCACAACTCAACAGGATATATCTCTTTTGTTCAAAACTCATTTCCAAGCATTCATGACATAACTTCTTTCAAATCTCTGTCCAATAATGTGTGTTCTCAAACAAAGCATTGTATGTCTTTTTCTGGAAGAGGATATCAATACACAAGCAAAACTAACACAAATTAGCCTGCATCAAGAAAACAACCACTGTCCCTGTGTGAGATGTTTCATGCATCAGGAGGCAACCTGTATTCATACTGTTCTTCCACTTGTGCCTCTAACACACGGTGCAAAGTTACTTGTGTTCTTCTTCTAACTGGTCTGATGTTTCAATGCCTTCAGTACAGCATCACTTTTGTATTTCTTCAAATGTCCATTCACACTTCTACCATCAAGGAGCAACATCAAACGTCTTCTTCACATTTCCACAGTAGAGATTCACTTTCCACCTGTTGTCAGACAGTTGTTTACCATGCTGCCATTTGCAAGTTCTTTCCAACAGCTAATGATGCAGGTGCACTCCATCAGACATGAACGTTATTCTCACAACACAGACTCACTCTCGAAAAAATATCTGTTACTTTCAGTAATCACACGAGTAGCAGCAAACACATTAACAATGCGTATTAAAGAACTTGCCTACACAAAGAAAACAGAAGAAACCTTCACACTTGCCATTCTATCACGTACTGATCCTTAAATCAACCAAAAATCAACAAAAATTACACAGCAAAAATCCAAGAAGTAATGCAAACACACATTATTTGCCATACCTAGGATTTTCAAAATTCTCAACTCAAAATACATTCAGCCTTATCACCTGACACGCACACACACACACACACACACACACACACACACACACACACACACACACTAACACACTTAAAATTCCATCGCAACGACAACTGCTGATGTATCACTGAGGGGTTACACCTTTGAGTTGAGCTACCCTCTGACAAATCTACAAAAGATGTCAATCAGTATATGAACTGAGCTGACATCCACAACTAGTGCCTCTTGGTTAATCATTAGATCTAACACAACAAAAATCTAACTGCCATTACTATGCAGCACAATTCTCCAAATACTGTGATAACAAAACACAATCTCTATCAAAGACCACTTTCTCTGAAACAAAATCACTAAGTACAATTACCAAGTATCCATCCAATTTGGTTCGGTCCTACGCTGGATTGGTTGGCAGCTCAGCCCATGCTATTCCACACAATCGGTTCCCGTCGTTCTCACACGGCATCTCACCGAGAGAAACAATTGTCTCTCCAAGTTATAGTCATTTAATTCTCACAACAAGAGAGAGTCTTCTGTGGGCTCTTTCTTCTCACATCTAGTCACAAACGATGCTTTCACCTCAACAACTTATCAGCTCAATTCAACAGCAGAAACAAGTTCCATGTATTTCGATCCTCCTCAGGTTATTTTGTAATATGTGGCTCGCACCCACTTTCTGTTCAGCTCCATGTGCAATCCCATCATTACTGAAAGGAGTAATTGATTGATCAACAGTTGCACATACTGGCCAACAGGCAAGGTATTAAGTTGACAGCACATTTGCTGTCATGTATTCATATTATCATTTAAACAAATGAACAACCAAATATTTTCTCACTATTATCCATAGAAGCATACACATTTTCTGATAACATTCCTACACTTTTGTAGTACAGTCATTAGCATGGTGTAACACAGCAATTGTCTTCCGTATTAAAACAATAATGACATCACTGTAAATAGGACCAACTATCCAAAAATTAGCAAGACACGCACGTACCTCGAAACTTCAACCTGTCACTCTGACACTGTCACATTCAAATTTACTCTCCACAAACTTTGCATAACTTCAAATACAAAATGCACAATTAAACTTCAATCTCCCTCTCATTCCTTAAATATCTTTAGGACTAAACTTTTGTATTCAAACACTATTCCTTACCTCATCAACATTTCCTTTTGGTACTTCAATGTGCAGCAAATATTCTCCACTGCAAGTCTGCCTTCAGCATATGCTAATGATAACGCACTGCTTTGCTTCTTCACTGCATAAAAAATAGTAAATGGACCCGGCTCAAGAAAAGCACCAAACTATGAAATACGACTTCCCAACAAGCTTCAAAAACTCTTAGCTCTGCTCTCTCAAATTTCTCCAACGCATCACTGCATGAAAACCTCACTGTCTTAATCCGCTATCGGTGAATTCGTTAATATTCACTAGCATCGATCATCCTGTCAAAGCAAGACACGTATCACCAAGGCATGTTATATGTAAAACAAATGTTTCAAGCATTGCTATAATAACAACACACTGTACTCTAAACTGCCACTTATTTACAACTGCAAATGACAGTTACTAATTCTTCTCAAGAATTTCAAACACTCACCATATACCTAATTAACACACATATCCCGTGTCTTAAGTAAACTATGTCATTTTTCATAGTAGCTTTCTTCCCCCACCTAGTACTCAACTATTCATGAACACACAAAATACTGAACTCTGAGAGAACAAAGCTATTCTCCACTAACTCTGTGCCACTTCTCACTGTATAAAGATGCAATGCCCTGTGCTTAAGATAGTACACCCAACTGCAAATAATCACACTAAACAGATCTGACTATATCAAAAGTACAAATTTAACAATAGCTAAGGACAACTAATAGTGATCCTTCACAATTTACTTAGCTCTTACACTAGTCAACGAATTCGACAAGCAAACTGCAAACATATTCACAAACCTTTACTTCCAATGGGAGCTGACACCAGTAGATACGTAGCTTCCAAACACATTGCAATTTGTAAGTCAACCTTCTATACAATTCCAATGCACAGTAATTGTAGTATCACTTGAATATATTCAGCCAGACGTCTTCTAGAAAACTTCCATTTCAAGTCTCGCTCTAGTGCCACATGGCGTTTTCACATTCAATTATGGGATTGCGTTCATTTGTCTATATCGATATACACTGAAAATAGCTGCAATGAACATGTAAGACCCATTACGTTAGTAGCACACTGAGAAAATCTTCTCACATGGCCACCAGTTTAGTCTGCTCACTCAAAAAGTACATACTCACTAACCTTCTGTGCAACAGCACTGTAGTCTGTCAGCTAATGTCATACAAATTCCAAGTGCCAGCTTGCAGACAATGTCATGACATTCAAGAGCTTGGGATTACCAGCAACTTAATCTCATTGCCATTCCACTAACACTTGCCAAATGAAATCTCCAAAACTCAACAGGATATCTCTCTTTTGTTCAAAACTCATTTCCAAGCATTCATGACATAACTTCTTTCAAATCTCTGTCCAATAATGTGTGTTCTCAAACAAAGCATTGTATGTCTTTTTCTGGAAGAGGATATCAATACACAAGCAAAACTAACACAAATTAGCCTGCATCAAGAAAACAACCACTGTCCCTGTGTGAGATGTTTCATGCATCAGGAGGCAACCTGTATTCATACTGTTCTTCCACTTGTGCCTCTAACACATGGTGCAAAGTTACTTGTGTTCTTCTTCTAACTGGTCTGATGTTTCAATGCCTTCAGTACAGCATCACTTTTGTATTTCTTCAAATGTCCATTCACACTTCTACCATCAAGGAGCAACATCAAACGTCTTCTTCACATTTCCACAGTAGAGATTCACCTTCCACCTGTTGTTAGACAGTTGTTTACCATGCTGCCATGTGCAAGTTCTTTCCAACAGCTAATGATGCAGGTGCACTCCATCAGACATGAATGTTATTCTCACAACACAGACTCACTCACGAAAAAATATCTGTTACTTTTAGTTATCACACGAGTAGCAGCAAACACATTAACAATGCGTATTAAAGAACTTGCCTACACAAAGAAAACAGAAGAAACCTTCACACTTGCCATTCTATCACGTACTGATCCTTAAATCAACCAAAAATCCACAAAAATTACACAGCAAAAATCCAAGAAGTAATGCAAACACACATTATTTGCCATACCTAGGACTTTCAAAATTCTCAACTCAAAATACATTCAGACTTATCACCTGACACACACACACACACACACACACACACACACACACACACACACACACACACACACACACACTAACACACTTAAAATTCCATCGCAACGACAACTGCTGATGTATCACTGAGGGGTTACACCTTTGAGTTGATCTACCCTCTGACAAATCTACAAAAGATGTCAATCAGTATATGAACGGAGCTGACATCCACAACTAGTGCCTCCTGGTTAATCATTAGATCTAACACAACAAAAATCTAACTGCCATTACTATGCAGCACAATTCTCCAAATACTGTGATAACAAAACACAATCTCTATCAAAGACCACTTTCTCTGAAACAAAATCACTAAGTACAATTACCAAGTATCCATCCAATTTGGTTCGGTCCTACGCTGGATTGGTTGGCAGCTCAGCCCATGCTATTCCACACAGTCGGTTCCCGTCGTTCTCACACGGCATCTCACCGAGAGAAACAATTGTCTCTCCAAGTTATAGTCATTTAATTCTCACAACAAGAGAGAGTCTTCTGTGGGCTCTTTCTTCTCACATCTAGTCACAAACGATGCTTTCACCTCAACAACTTATCAGCTCAATTCAACAGCAGAAACAAGTTCCATGTATTTCGATCCTCCTCAGGTTATTTTGTAATATGTGGCTCGCACCCTCTTTCTGTTCAGCTCCATGTGCAATCCCATCATTACTGAAAGGAGTAATTGATTGATCAACAGTTGCACATACTGGCCAACAGGCAAGGCATTAAGTTGACAGCACATTTGCTGTCATGTATTCATATTATCATTTAAACAAATGAACAACCGAATATTTTCTCACTATTATCCATAGAAGCATACACATTTTCTGATAACATTCCTACACTTTTCTAGTACAGTCATCAGCATGGTGTAACACAGCAATTGTCTTCCGTATTAAAACAATAATGACATCACTGTAAATAGGACCAACTATCCAAAAATTAGCAAGACACGCACGTACCTCGAAACTTCAACCTGTCACTCTGACACTGTCACATTCAAATTTACCCTCCACAAACTTTGCATAACTTCAAATACAACATGCACAATTAAATTTCAATCTCCCTCTCATTCCATAAATATCTTTAGGACTAAACTTTTGTATTCAAACACTATTCCTTACCTCATCAACATTTCCTTTTGGTACTTCAATGTGCAGCAACTATTCTCCACTGTAAGTCTGCCTTCAGCATATGCTAATGATAACGCACTGCTTTGCTTCTTCACCGCATAAAAAATAGTAAATGGACCCGGCTCAAGAAAAGCACCAAACTATGAAATATGACTTCCCAACAAGCTTCAAAAACTCTTAGCTCTGCTCTCTCAAATTTCTCCAACGCATCACTGCATGAAAACCTCACTGTCTTAATCCGCCATCGGTGAAATCGTTAATATTCACTAGCATCGATCATCCTGTCAAAGCAAGACACGTATCACCAAGGCATGTTATATGTAAAACAAATGTTTCAAGCATTGCTATAATAATAACACACTGTACTCTAAACTGCCACTTATTTACAACTGCAAATGACAGTTACTAATTCTTCTCAAGAATTTCAAACACTCACCATATACCTAATTAACACACATATCCCGTGTCTTAAGTAAACTATGTCATTTTTCATAGTAGCTTTTTTCCCCCACCTAGTACTCAACTATTCATGAACACACAAAATACTGAACTCTGAGAGAACAACGCTATTCTCCACTAACTCTGTGCCACTTCTCACTGTATAAAGATGCAATGCCCTGTGCTTAAGATAGTACACCCAACTGCAAATAATCACACTAAACAGATCTGACTATATGAAAAGTACAAATTTAACAATAGCTAAGGACAACTAATAGTGATCCTTCACAATTTACTTAGCTCTTACACTAGTCAACGAATTCGACAAGCAAACTGCAAACATATTCACAAACCTTTACTTCCAATGGGAGCTGACGCCAGTAGATACATAGCTTCCCAACACATTGCAATTTGTGAGTCAACCTTCTATACAATTCCAATGCACAGTAATTGTAGTATCACTTGAATATATTCAGCCAGACGTCTTCTAGAAAACTTCCATTTCAAGTCTCGCTCTAGTGCCACATGGCGTTTTCACATTCAATTATGGGATTGCGTTCATTTGTCTATATCGATATACAGTGAAAATAGCTGCAATGAACATGTAAGACCCATTACGTTAGTAGCACACTGAGAAAATCTTCTCACATGGCCACCAGTTTAGTCTGCTCACTCAAAAAGTACATACTCACTAACCTTCTGTGCAACAGCACTGTAGTCTGTCAGCTAATGTCATACAAATTCCAAGTGCCAGCTTGCAGACAATGTCATGACATTCAAGAGCTTGGGATTACCAGCAACTTAATCTCATTGCCATTCCACTAACACTTGCCAAATGAAATCTCCAAAACTCAACAGGATATATCTCTTTTGCTCAAAACTCATTTCCAAGCATTCATGACATAACTTCTTTCAAATCTTTGTCCAATAATGTGTGTTCTCAAACAAAGCATTGTATGTCTTTTTCTGGAAGAGGATATCAATACACAAGCAAAACTAACACAAATTAGCCTGCATCAAGAAAACAACCACTGTCCCTGTGTGAGATGTTTCATGCATCAGGAGGCAACCTGTATTCATACTGTTCTTCCACTTGTGCCTCTAACACACGGTGCAAAGTTACTTGTGTTCTTCTTCTAACTGGTCTGATGTTTCAATGCCTTCAGTACAGCATCACTTTTGTATTTCTTCAAATGTCCATTCACACTTCTACCATCAAGGAGCAACATCAAACGTCTTCTTCACATTTCCACAGTAGAGATTCACTTTCCACCTGTTGTCAGACAGTTGTTTACCATGCTGCCATTTGCAAGTTCTTTCCAACAGCTAATGATGCAGGTGCACTCCATCAGACATGAACGTTATTCTCACAACACAGACTCACTCACGAAAAAATATCCGTTACTTTTAGTTATCACACGAGTAGCAGCAAACACATTAACAATGCGTATTAAAGAACTTGCCTAAACAAAGAAAACAGAAGAAACCTTCACACTCGCCATTCTATCACGTACTGATCCTTAAATCATCCAAAAATCCACAAAAATTACACAGCAAAAATCCAAGAAGTAATGCAAACACACATTATTTGCCATACCTAGGACTTTCAAAATTCTCAACACAAAATACATTCAGCCTTATCACCTGACACACACACACACACACACACACACACACACACACACACACACACACACACTCTAACACACTTAAAATTCCATTGCAACGACAACTGCTGATGTATCACTGAGGGGTTACACCTTTGAGTTGAGCTACCCTCTGACAAATCTACAAAAGATGTCAATCAGTATATGAACGGAGCTGACATCCACAACTAGTGCCTCTTGGTTAATCATTAGATCTAACACAACAAAAATCTAACTGCCATTACTATGCAGCACAATTCTCCAAATACTGTGATAACAAAACACAATCTCTATCAAAGACCACTTTCTCTGAAACAAAATCACTAAGTACAATTACCAAGTATCCATCCAATTTGGTTCGGTCCTACGCTGGATTGGTTGGCAGCTCAGCCCATGCTATTCCACACAATCGGTTCCCGTCGTTCTCACACGGCATCTCACCGAGAGAAACAATTGTCTCTCCAAGTTATAGTCATTTAATTCTCACAACAAGAGAGAGTCTTCTGTGGGCTCTTTCTTCTCACATCTAGTCACAAACGATGCTTTCACCTCAACAACTTATCAGCTCAATTCAACAGCAGAAACAAGTTCCATGTATTTCGATCCTCCTCAGGTTATTTTGTAATATGTGGCTCGCACCCACTTTCTGTTCAGCTCCATGTGCAATCCCATCATTACTGAAAGGAGTAATTGATTGATCAACAGTTGCACATACTGGCCAACAGGCAAGGCATTAAGTTGACAGCACATTTGCTGTCATGTATTCATATTATCATTTAAACAAATGAACAACCAAATATTTTCTCACTATTATCCATAGAAGCATACACATTTTCTGATAACATTCCTACACTTTTCTATTACAGTCATCAGCATGGTGTAACACAGCAATTGTCTTCCGTATTAAAACAATAATGACATCACTGTAAATAGGACCCACTATCAAAAAATTAGCAAGACACGCACGTACCTCGAAACTTCAACCTGTCACTCTGACACTGTCACATTCAAATTTACCCTCCACAAACTTTGCATAACTTCAAATACAACATGCACAATTAAATTTCAATCTCCCTGTCATTCCATAAATATCTTTAGGACTAAACTTTTGTATTCAAACACTATTCCTTACCTCATCAACATTTCCTTTTGGTACTTCAATGTGCAGCAACTATTCTCCACTGTAAGTCTGCCTTCAGCATATGCTAATGATAACGCACTGCTTTGCTTCTTCACCGCATACAAAATAGTAAATGGACCCGGCTCAAGAAAAGCACCAAACTATGAAATATGACTTCCCAACAAGCTTCAAAAACTCTTAGCTCTGCTCTCTCAAATTTCTCCAACGCATCACTGCATGAAAACCTCACTGTCTTAATCCGCTATCGGTGAAATCGATAATATTCACTAGCATCGATCATCCTGTCAAAGCAAGACACGTATCACCAAGGCATGTTATATGTAAAACAAATGTTTCAAGCATTGCTATAATAACAACACACTGTACTCTAAACTGCCACTTATTTACAACTGCAAATGACAGTTACTAATTCTTCTCAAGAATTTCAAACACTCACCATATACCTAATTAACACACATATCCCGTGTCTTAAGTAAACTATGTCATTTTTCATAGTAGCTTTCTTCCCCCACCTAGTACTCAACTATTCATGAACACACAAAATACTGAACTCTGAGAGAACAACGCTATTCTCCACTAACTCTGTGCCACTTCTCACTGTATAAAGATGCAATGCCCTGTGCTTAAGATAGTACACCCAACTACAAATAATCACACTAAACAGATCTGACTATATCAAAAGTACAAATTTAACAATAGCTAAGGACAACTAATAGTGATCCTTCACAATTTACTTAGCTCTTACACTAGTCAACGAATTCGACAAGCAAACTGCAAACATATTCACAAACCTTTACTTCCAATGGTAGCTGACGCCAGTAGATACGTAGCTTCCCAACACATTGCAATTTGTGAGTCAACCTTCTATACAATTCCAATGCACAGTAATTGTAGTATCACTTGAATATATTCAGCCAGACGTCTTCTAGAAAACTTCCATTTCAAGTCTCGCTCTAGTGCCACATGGCGTTTTCACATTCAATTATGGGATTGCGTTCATTTGTCTATATCGATATACACTGAAAATAGCTGCAATGAACATGTAAGACCCATTACGTTAGTAGCACACTGAGAAAATCTTCTCACATGGCCACCAGTTTAGTCTGCTCACTCAAAAAGTACATACTCACTAACCTTCTGTGCAACAGCACTGTAGTTTGTCAGCTAATGTCATACAAATTCCAAGTGCCAGCTTGCAGACAATGTCATGACATTCAAGAGCTTGGGATTACCAGCAACTTAATCTCATTGCCATTCCACTAACACTTGCCAAATGAAATCTCCAAAACTCAACAGGATATCTCTCTTTTGTTCAAAACTCATTTCCAAGCATTCATGACATAACTTCTTTCAAATCTCTGTCCAATAATGTGTGTTCTCAAACAAAGCATTGTATGTCTTTTTCTGGAAGAGGATATCAATACACAAGCAAAACTAACACAAATTAGCCTGCATCAAGAAAACAACCACTGTCCCTGTGTGAGATGTTTCATGCATCAGGAGGCAACCTGTATTCATACTGTTCTTCCACTTGTGCCTCTAACACACGGTGCAAAGTTACTTGTGTTCTTCTTCTAACTGGTCTGATGTTTCAATGCCTTCAGTACAGCATCACTTTTGTATTTCTTCAAATGTCCATTCACACTTCTACCATCAAGGAGCAACATCAAACGTCTTCTTCACATTTCCACAGTAGAGATTCACTTTCCACCTGTTGTCAGACAGTTGTTTACCATGCTGCCATTTGCAAGTTCTTTCCAACAGCTAATGATGCAGGTGCACTCCATCAGACATGAACGTTATTCTCACAACACAGACTCACTCTCGAAAAAATATCTGTTACTTTCAGTAATCACACGAGTAGCAGCAAACACATTAACAATGCGTATTAAAGAACTTGCCTACACAAAGAAAACAGAAGAAACCTTCACACTTGCCATTCTATCACGTACTGATCCTTAAATCAACCAAAAATCAACAAAAATTACACAGCAAAAATCCAAGAAGTAATGCAAACACACATTATTTGCCATACCTAGGATTTTCAAAATTCTCAACTCAAAATACATTCAGCCTTATCACCTGACACGCACACACACACACACACACACACACACACACACACACACACACTAACACACTTAAAATTCCATCGCAACGACAACTGCTGATGTATCACTGAGGGGTTACATCTTTGAGTTGAGCTACCCTCTGACAAATCTACAAAAGATGTCAATCAGTATATGAACTGAGCTGACATCCACAACTAGTGCCTCTTGGTTAATCATTAGATCTAACACAACAAAAATCTAACTGCCATTACTATGCAGCACAATTCTCCAAATACTGTGATAACAAAACACAATCTCTATCAAAGACCACTTTCTCTGAAACAAAATCACTAAGTACAATTACCAAGTATCCATCCAATTTGGTTCGGTCCTACGCTGGATTGGTTGGCAGCTCAGCCCATGCTATTCCACACAATCGGTTCCCGTCGTTCTCACACGGCATCTCACCGAGAGAAACAATTGTCTCTCCAAGTTATAGTCATTTAATTCTCACAACAAGAGAGAGTCTTCTGTGGGCTCTTTCTTCTCACATCTAGTCACAAACGATGCTTTCACCTCAACAACTTATCAGCTCAATTCAACAGCAGAAACAAGTTCCATGTATTTCGATCCTCCTCAGGTTATTTTGTAATATGTGGCTCGCACCCACTTTCTGTTCAGCTCCATGTGCAATCCCATCATTACTGAAAGGAGTAATTGATTGATCAACAGTTGCACATACTGGCCAACAGGCAAGGCATTAAGTTGACAGCACATTTGCTGTCATGTATTCATATTATCATTTAAACAAATGAACAACCAAATATTTTCTCACTATTATCCATAGAAGCATACACATTTTCTGATAACATTCCTACACTTTTGTAGTACAGTCATTAGCATGGTGTAACACAGCAATTGTCTTCCGTATTAAAACAATAATGACATCACTGTAAATAGGACCAACTATCCAAAAATTAGCAAGACACGCACGTACCTCGAAACTTCAACCTGTCACTCTGACACTGTCACATTCAAATTTACTCTCCACAAACTTTGCATAACTTCAAATACAAAATGCACAATTAAACTTCAATCTCCCTCTCATTCCTTAAATATCTTTAGGACTAAACTTTTGTATTCAAACACTATTCCTTACCTCATCAACATTTCCTTTTGGTACTTCAATGTGCAGCAACTATTCTCCACTGCAAGTCTGCCTTCAGCATATGCTAATGATAACGCACTGCTTTGCTTCTTCACCGCATAAAAAATAGTAAATGGACCCGGCTCAAGAAAAGCACCAAACTATGAAATACGACTTCCCAACAAGCTTCAAAAACTCTTAGCTCTGCTCTCTCAAATTTCTCCAATGCATCACTGCATGAAAACCTCACTGTCTTAATCCGCTATCGGTGATATCGATAATATTCACTAGCATCGATCATCCTGTCAAAGCAAGACACGTATCACCAAGGCATGTTATATGTAAAACAAATGTTTCAAGCATTGCTATAATAACAACACACTGTACTCTAAACTGCCACTTATTTACAACTGCAAATGACAGTTACTAATTCTTCTCAAGAATTTCAAACACTCATCATATACCTAATTAACACACATATCCCGTGTCTTAAGTAAACTATGTCATTTTTCATAGTAGCTCTCTTCCCCCACCTAGTACTCAACTATTCATGAACACACAAAATACTGAACTCTGAGAGAACAACGCTATTCTCCACTAACTCTGTGCCACTTCTCACTGTATAAAGATGCAACGCCCTGTGCTTAAGATAGTACACCCAGCTGCAAATAATCACACTAAACAGATCTGACTATATCAAAAGTACAAATTTAACAATAACTAAGGACAACTAATAGTGATCCTTCACAATTTACTTAGCTCTTACACTAGTCAATGAATTCGACATGCAAACTGCAAACATAATCACAAACCTTTACTTCCAATGGGAGCTGACGCCAGTAGATACGTAGCTTTCCAACACATTGCAATTTGTGAGTCAACCTTCTATACAATTCCAATGCACAGTAATTGTAGTATCACTTGAATATATTCAGCCAGACGTCTTCTAGAAAACTTCCATTTCAAGTCTCGCTCTAGTGCCACATGGCGTTTTCACATTCAATTATGGGATTGCGTTCATTTGTCTATATCGATATACACTGAAAATAGCTGCAATGAACATGTAAGACCCATTACGTTAGTAGCACACTGAGAAAATCTTCTAACATGGCCACCAGTTTAGTCTGCTCACTCAAAAAGTACATACTCACTAACCTTCTGTGCAACAGCACTGTAGTCTGTCAGCTAATGTCATACAAATTCCAAGTGCCAGCTTGCAGACAATGTCATGACATTCAAGAGCTTGGGATTACCAGCAACTTAATCTCATTGCCATTCCACTAACACTTGCCAAATGAAATCTCCACAACTCAACAGGATATATCTCTTTTGTTCAAAACTCATTTCCAAGCATTCATGACATAACTTCTTTCAAATCTCTGTCCAATAATCTGTGTTCTCAAACAAAGCATTGTATGTCTTTTTCTGGAAGAGGATATCAATACACAAGCAAAACTAACACAAATTAGCCTGCATCAAGAAAACAACCACTGTCCCTGTGTGAGATGTTTCATGCATCAGGAGGCAACCTGTATTCATACTGTTCTTCCACTTGTGCCTCTAACACACGGTGCAAAGTTACTCGTGTTCTTCTTCTAACTGGTCTGATGTTTCACTGCCTTCAGTACAGCATCACTTTTGTATTTCTTCAAATGTCCATTCACACTTCTACCATCAAGGAGCAACATCAAACGTCTTCTTCACATTTCCACAGTAGAGATTCACTTTCCACCTGTTGTTAGACAGTTGTTTACCATGCTGCCATGTGCAAGTTCTTTCCAACAGCTAATGATGCAGGTGCACTCCATCAGACATGAATGTTATTCTCACAACACAGACTCACTCACGAAAAAATATCTGTTACTTTTAGTTATCACACGAGTAGCAGCAAACACATTAACAATGCGTATTAAAGAACTTGCCTACACAAAGAAAACAGAAGAAACCTTCACACTTACCATTCTATCACGTACTGATCCTTAAATCAACCAAAAATCCACAAAAATTACACAGTAAAAATCCAAGAAGTAATGCAAACACACATTATTTGCCATACCTAGGATTTTCAAAATTCTCAACTCAAAATACATTCAGCCTTATCACCTGACACACACACACACACACACACACACACACACACACACACACACTAACACACTTAAAATTCCATCGCAACGACAACTGCTGATGTATCACTGAGGGGTTACATCTTTGAGTTGAGCTACCCTCTGACAAATCTACAAAAGATGTCAATCAGTATATGAACTGAGCTGACATCCACAACTAGTGCCTCTTGGTTAATCATTAGATCTAACACAACAAAAATCTGACTGCCATTACTATGCAGCACAATTCTCCAAATACTGTGATAACAAAACACAATCTCTATCAAAGACCACTTTCTCTGAAACAAAATCACTAAGTACAATTACCAAGTATCCATCCAATTTGGTTCGGTCCTACGCTGGATTGGTTGGCAGCTCAGCCCATGCTATTCCACACAATCGGTTCCCGTCGTTCTCACACGGCATCTCACCGAGAGAAACAATTGTCTCTCCAAGTTATAGTCATTTAATTCTCACAACAAGAGAGAGTCTTCTGTGGGCTCTTTCTTCTCACATCTAGTCACAAACGATGCTTTCACCTCAACAACTTATCAGCTCAATTCAACAGCAGAAACAAGTTCCATGTATTTCGATCCTCCTCAGGTTATTTTGTAATATGTGGCTCGCACCCACTTTCTGTTCAGCTCCATGTGCAATCCCATCATTACTGAAAGGAGTAATTGATTGATCAACAGTTGCACATACTGGCCAACAGGCAAGGCATTAAGTTGACAGCACATTTGCTGTTGTTGTGTCGGTAGCTGGGCCGACACCGTGAAGTTGAGATGGCTGAAAATGAACTCTAGACTAACGCTGTAGCCGATAGGGCACGCACGGCTAAAGCAGACGGGCGTGAAGTCTGGAACATGAGAACTTATAAATGAATAAGAAGAAAAGTATGTAGATGCTTATTACTTATCTTTTTATTAGTCCTTGGAATACATCTCTCTTGAATACTCGTAAGCTATAGGCACTGATACAAATGGCGCCTTGCTAGTTCGTAGCCATTAACTTAGCTGATGGCTATTCTGTCTCTCGGCTAATGAGAGAGAAAGGCTTCGTACATCTGGTCGGTAGCTAGGTTCTCGTACAACTGGGCGGTAGCTAGGTTCTCGTACAACTGGGCGGTAGCTAGGTTCTCGTACAACTGGGGCGAGTCCACTCTCGTATCACGAGACCTGCCTTGGTGGTGGCGCTAGGTCTGCGATCACAGTGGCGACACGCGGGTCCGACATGTACTACATGGACCGCGGCCGATTTAAGCTACCACCTAGCAAGTGTGGTGTCTGGCGGTGACACCACAGCTGTCATGTATTCATATTATCATTTAAAGAAATGAACAACCGAATATTTTCTCACTATTATCCATAGAAGCATACACATTTTCTGATAACATTCCTACACTTTTGTAGTACAGTCATTAGCATGGTGTAACACACCAATTGTCTTCCGTATTAAAACAATAATCACATCACTGTAAATAGGACCAACTATCCAAAAATTAGCAAGACACGCACGTACCTCGAAACTTCAACTGTCACTCTGACTCTGTCACATTCAAATTTACCCTCCCCAACCTTGCATAACTTCAAATACAAAATGCACAATTAAATTTCAATATCCCTCTCATTCTTTAAATAACTTTAGGACTAAACTTTTGTATCCAAATACTATTCCTTACCTCATCAACAATTCCTTTTGGTACTTCAATGTGCAGCAAATATTCTCCACTGCAAGTCTGCCTTCAGCATATGCTAATGATAACGCACTGCTTTGCTTCTTCACTGCATAAAAAATAGTAAATGGACCCGGCTCAAGAAAAGCACCAAACTATGAAATACGACTTCCCAACAAGCTTCAAAAACTCTTAGCTCTGCTCTCTCAAATTTCTCCAACGCATCACTGCATGAAAACCTCACTGTCTTAATCCGCTATCGGTGAATTCGTTAATATTCACTAGCATCGATCATCCTGTCAAAGCAAGACACGTATCACCAAGGCATGTTATATGTAAAACAAATGTTTCAAGCATTGCTATAATAACAACACACTGTACTCTAAACTGCCACTTATTTACAACTGCAAATGACAGTTACTAATTCTTCTCAAGAATTTCAAACACTCACCATATACCTAATTAACACACATATCCCGTGTCTTAAGTAAACTATGTCATTTTTCATAGTAGCTTTCTTCCCCCACCTAGTACTCAACTATTCATGAACACACAAAATACTGAACTCTGAGAGAACAAAGCTATTCTCCACTAACTCTGTGCCACTTCTCACTGTATAAAGATGCAATGCCCTGTGCTTAAGATAGTACACCCAACTGCAAATAATCACACTAAACAGATCTGACTATATCAAAAGTACAAATTTAACAATAGCTAAGGACAACTAATAGTGATCCTTCACAATTTACTTAGCTCTTACACTAGTCAACGAATTCGACAAGCAAACTGCAAACATATTCACAAACCTTTACTTCCAATGGGAGCTGACACCAGTAGATACGTAGCTTCCAAACACATTGCAATTTGTAAGTCAACCTTCTATACAATTCCAATGCACAGTAATTGTAGTATCACTTGAATATATTCAGCCAGACGTCTTCTAGAAAACTTCCATTTCAAGTCTCGCTCTAGTGCCACATGGCGTTTTCACATTCAATTATGGGATTGCGTTCATTTGTCTATATCGATATACACTGAAAATAGCTGCAATGAACATGTAAGACCCATTACGTTAGTAGCACACTGAGAAAATCTTCTCACATGGCCACCAGTTTAGTCTGCTCACTCAAAAAGTACATACTCACTAACCTTCTGTGCAACAGCACTGTAGTCTGTCAGCTAATGTCATACAAATTCCAAGTGCCAGCTTGCAGACAATGTCATGACATTCAAGAGCTTGGGATTACCAGCAACTTAATCTCATTGCCATTCCACTAACACTTGCCAAATGAAATCTCCAAAACTCAACAGGATATCTCTCTTTTGTTCAAAACTCATTTCCAAGCATTCATGACATAACTTCTTTCAAATCTCTGTCCAATAATGTGTGTTCTCAAACAAAGCATTGTATGTCTTTTTCTGGAAGAGGATATCAATACACAAGCAAAACTAACACAAATTAGCCTGCATCAAGAAAACAACCACTGTCCCTGTGTGAGATGTTTCTGCATCAGGAGGCAACCTGTATTCATACTGTTCTTCCACTTGTGCCTCTAACACATGGTGCAAAGTTACTTGTGTTCTTCTTCTAACTGGTCTGATGTTTCAATGCCTTCAGTACAGCATCACTTTTGTATTTCTTCAAATGTCCATTCACACTTCTACCATCAAGGAGCAACATCAAACGTCTTCTTCACATTTCCACAGTAGAGATTCACTTTCCACCTGTTGTTAGACAGTTGTTTACCATGCTGCCATGTGCAAGTTCTTTCCAACAGCTAATGATGCAGGTGCACTCCATCAGACATGAATGTTATTCTCACAACACAGACTCACTCACGAAAAAATATCTGTTACTTTTAGTTATCACACGAGTAGCAGCAAACACATTAACAATGCGTATTAAAGAACTTGCATAAACAAAGAAAACAGAAGAAACCTTCACACTCGCCATTCTATCACGTACTGATCCTTAAATCAACCAAAAATCCACAAAAATTACACAGCAAAAATCCAAGAAGTAATGCAAACACACATTATTTGCCATACCTAGGACTTTCAAAATTCTCAACTCAAAATACATTCAGCCTTATCACCTGACACACACACACACACACACACACACACACACACACACACACACACACACACACACACACACACTAACACACTTAAAATTCCATCGCAACGACAACTGCTGATGTATCACTGAGGGGTTACACCTTTGAGTTGATCTACCCTCTGACAAATCTACAAAAGATGTCAATCAGTATATGAACGGAGCTGACATCCACAACTAGTGCCTCCTGGTTAATCATTAGATCTAACACAACAAAAATCTAACTGCCATTACTATGCAGCACAATTCTCCAAATACTGTGATAACAAAACACAATCTCTATCAAAGACCACTTTCTCTGAAACAAAATCACTAAGTACAATTACCAAGTATCCATCCAATTTGGTTCGGTCCTACGCTGGATTGGTTGGCAGCTCAGCCCATGCTATTCCACACAGTCGGTTCCCGTCGTTCTCACACGGCATCTCACCGAGAGAAACAATTGTCTCTCCAAGTTATAGTCATTTAATTCTCACAACAAGAGAGAGCCTTCTGTGGGCTCTTTCTTCTCACATCTAGTCACAAACGATGCTTTCACCTCAACAACTTATCAGCTCAATTCAACAGCAGAAACAAGTTCCATGTATTTCGATCCTCCTCAGGTTATTTTGTAATATGTGGCTCGCACCCTCTTTCTGTTCAGCTCCATGTGCAATCCCATCATTACTGAAAGGAGTAATTGATTGATCAACAGTTGCACATACTGGCCAACAGGCAAGGCATTAAGTTGACAGCACATTTGCTGTCATGTATTCATATTATCATTTAAACAAATTAACAACCAAATATTTTCTCACTATTATCCATAGAAGCATACACATTTTCTGATAACATTCCTACACTTTTCTAGTACAGTCATCAGCATGGTGTAACACAGCAATTGTCTTCCGTATTAAAACAATAATGACATCACTGTAAATAGGACCAACTATCCAAAAATTAGCAAGACACGCACGTACCTCGAAACTTCAACCTGTCACTCTGACACTGTCACATTCAAATTTACCCTCCACAAACTTTGCATAACTTCAAATACAACATGCACAATTAAATTTCAATCTCCCTGTCATTCCATAAATATCTTTAGGACAAAACTTTTGTATTCAAACACTATTCCTTACCTCATCAACATTTCCTTTTGGTACTTCAATGTGCAGCAACTATTCTCCACTGTAAGTCTGCCTTCAGCATATGCTAATGATAACGCACTGCTTTGCTTCTTCACCGCATAAAAAATAGTAAATGGACCCGGCTCAAGAAAAGCACCAAACTATGAAATATGACTTCCCAACAAGCTTCAAAAACTCTTAGCTCTGCTCTCTCAAATTTCTCCAACGCATCACTGCATGAAAACCTCACTGTCTTAATCCGCCATCGGTGAAATCGTTAATATTCACTAGCATCGATCATCCTGTCAAAGCAAGACACGTATCACCAAGGCATGTTATATGTAAAACAAATGTTTCAAGCATTGCTATAATAATAACACACTGTACTCTAAACTGCCACTTATTTACAACTGCAAATGACAGTTACTAATTCTTCTCAAGAATTTCAAACACTCACCATATACCTAATTAACACACATATCCCGTGTCTTAAGTAAACTATGTCATTTTTCATAGTAGCTTTTTTCCCCCACCTAGTACTCAACTATTCATGAACACACAAAATACTGAACTCTGAGAGAACAACGCTATTCTCCACTAACTCTGTGCCACTTCTCACTGTATAAAGATGCAATGCCCTGTGCTTAAGATAGTACACCCAACTGCAAATAATCACACTAAACAGATCTGACTATATCAAAAGTACAAATTTAACAATAGCTAAGGACAACTAATAGTGATCCTTCACAATTTACTTAGCTCTTACACTAGTCAACGAATTCGACAAGCAAACTGCAAACATATTCACAAACCTTTACTTCCAATGGGAGCTGACACCAGTAGATACGTAGCTTCCAAACACATTGCAATTTGTAAGTCAACCTTCTATACAATTCCAATGCACAGTAATTGTAGTATCACTTGAATATATTCAGCCAGACGTCTTCTAGAAAACTTCCATTTCAAGTCTCGCTCTAGTGCCACATGGCGTTTTCACATTCAATTATGGGATTGCGTTCATTTGTCTATATCGATATACACTGAAAATAGCTGCAATGAACATGTAAGACCCATTACGTTAGTAGCACACTGAGAAAATCTTCTCACATGGCCACCAGTTTAGTCTGCTCACTCAAAAAGTACATACTCACTAACCTTCTGTGCAACAGCACTGTAGTCTGTCAGCTAATGTCATACAAATTCCAAGTGCCAGCTTGCAGACAATGTCATGACATTCAAGAGCTTGGGATTACCAGCAACTTAATCTCATTGCCATTCCACTAACACTTGCCAAATGAAATCTCCAAAACTCAACAGGATATCTCTCTTTTGTTCAAAACTCATTTCCAAGCATTCATGACATAACTTCTTTCAAATCTCTGTCCAATAATGTGTGTTCTCAAACAAAGCATTGTATGTCTTTTTCTGGAAGAGGATATCAATACACAAGCAAAACTAACACAAATTAGCCTGCATCAAGAAAACAACCACTGTCCCTGTGTGAGATGTTTCTGCATCAGGAGGCAACCTGTATTCATACTGTTCTTCCACTTGTGCCTCTAACACATGGTGCAAAGTTACTTGTGTTCTTCTTCTAACTGGTCTGATGTTTCAATGCCTTCAGTACAGCATCACTTTTGTATTTCTTCAAATGTCCATTCACACTTCTACCATCAAGGAGCAACATCAAACGTCTTCTTCACATTTCCACAGTAGAGATTCACTTTCCACCTGTTGTTAGACAGTTGTTTACCATGCTGCCATGTGCAAGTTCTTTCCAACAGCTAATGATGCAGGTGCACTCCATCAGACATGAATGTTATTCTCACAACACAGACTCACTCACGAAAAAATATCTGTTACTTTTAGTTATCACACGAGTAGCAGCAAACACATTAACAATGCGTATTAAAGAACTTGCATAAACAAAGAAAACAGAAGAAACCTTCACACTCGCCATTCTATCACGTACTGATCCTTAAATCAACCAAAAATCCACAAAAATTACACAGCAAAAATCCAAGAAGTAATGCAAACACACATTATTTGCCATACCTAGGACTTTCAAAATTCTCAACTCAAAATACATTCAGCCTTATCACCTGACACACACACACACACACACACACACACACACACACACACACACACACACACACACACTAACACACTTAAAATTCCATCGCAACGACAACTGCTGATGTATCACTGAGGGGTTACACCTTTGAGTTGATCTACCCTCTGACAAATCTACAAAAGATGTCAATCAGTATATGAACGGAGCTGACATCCACAACTAGTGCCTCCTGGTTAATCATTAGATCTAACACAACAAAAATCTAACTGCCATTACTATGCAGCACAATTCTCCAAATACTGTGATAACAAAACACAATCTCTATCAAAGACCACTTTCTCTGAAACAAAATCACTAAGTACAATTACCAAGTATCCATCCAATTTGGTTCGGTCCTACGCTGGATTGGTTGGCAGCTCAGCCCATGCTATTCCACACAGTCGGTTCCCGTCGTTCTCACACGGCATCTCACCGAGAGAAACAATTGTCTCTCCAAGTTATAGTCATTTAATTCTCACAACAAGAGAGAGCCTTCTGTGGGCTCTTTCTTCTCACATCTAGTCACAAACGATGCTTTCACCTCAACAACTTATCAGCTCAATTCAACAGCAGAAACAAGTTCCATGTATTTCGATCCTCCTCAGGTTATTTTGTAATATGTGGCTCGCACCCTCTTTCTGTTCAGCTCCATGTGCAATCCCATCATTACTGAAAGGAGTAATTGATTGATCAACAGTTGCACATACTGGCCAACAGGCAAGGCATTAAGTTGACAGCACATTTGCTGTCATGTATTCATATTATCATTTAAACAAATTAACAACCAAATATTTTCTCACTATTATCCATAGAAGCATACACATTTTCTGATAACATTCCTACACTTTTCTAGTACAGTCATCAGCATGGTGTAACACAGCAATTGTCTTCCGTATTAAAACAATAATGACATCACTGTAAATAGGACCAACTATCCAAAAATTAGCAAGACACGCACGTACCTCGAAACTTCAACCTGTCACTCTGACACTGTCACATTCAAATTTACCCTCCACAAACTTTGCATAACTTCAAATACAACATGCACAATTAAATTTCAATCTCCCTGTCATTCCATAAATATCTTTAGGACAAAACTTTTGTATTCAAACACTATTCCTTACCTCATCAACATTTCCTTTTGGTACTTCAATGTGCAGCAACTATTCTCCACTGTAAGTCTGCCTTCAGCATATGCTAATGATAACGCACTGCTTTGCTTCTTCACCGCATAAAAAATAGTAAATGGACCCGGCTCAAGAAAAGCACCAAACTATGAAATATGACTTCCCAACAAGCTTCAAAAACTCTTAGCTCTGCTCTCTCAAATTTCTCCAACGCATCACTGCATGAAAACCTCACTGTCTTAATCCGCCATCGGTGAAATCGTTAATATTCACTAGCATCGATCATCCTGTCAAAGCAAGACACGTATCACCAAGGCATGTTATATGTAAAACAAATGTTTCAAGCATTGCTATAATAATAACACACTGTACTCTAAACTGCCACTTATTTACAACTGCAAATGACAGTTACTAATTCTTCTCAAGAATTTCAAACACTCACCATATACCTAATTAACACACATATCCCGTGTCTTAAGTAAACTATGTCATTTTTCATAGTAGCTTTTTTCCCCCACCTAGTACTCAACTATTCATGAACACACAAAATACTGAACTCTGAGAGAACAACGCTATTCTCCACTAACTCTGTGCCACTTCTCACTGTATAAAGATGCAATGCCCTGTGCTTAAGATAGTACACCCAACTGCAAATAATCACACTAAACAGATCTGACTATATGAAAAGTACAAATTTAACAATAGCTAAGGACAACTAATAGTGATCCTTCACAATTTACTTAGCTCTTACACTAGTCAACGAATTCGACAAGCAAACTGCAAACATATTCACAAACCTTTACTTCCAATGGGAGCTGACGCCAGTAGATACATAGCTTCCCAACACATTGCAATTTGTGAGTCAACCTTCTATACAATTCCAATGCACAGTAATTGTAGTATCACTTGAATATATTCAGCCAGACGTCTTCTAGAAAACTTCCATTTCAAGTCTCGCTCTAGTGCCACATGGCGTTTTCACATTCAATTATGGGATTGCGTTCATTTGTCTATATCGATATACACTGAAAATAGCTGCAATGAACATGTAAGACCCATTACGTTAGTAGCACACTGAGAAAATCTTCTCACATGGCCACCAGTTTAGTCTGCTCACTCAAAAAGTACATACTCACTAACCTTCTGTGCAACAGCACTGTAGTCTGTCAGCTAATGTCATACAAATTCCAAGTGCCAGCTTGCAGACAATGTCATGACATTCACGAGCTTGGGATTACCAGCAACTTAATCTCATTGCCATTCCACTAACACTTGCCAAATGAAATCTCCAAAACTCAACAGGATATATCTCTTTTGCTCAAAACTCATTTCCAAGCATTCATGACATAATTTCTTTCAAATCTTTGTCCAATAATGTGTGTTCTCAAACAAAGCATTGTATGTCTTTTTCTGGAAGAGGATATCAATACACAAGCAAAACTAACACAAATTAGCCTGCATCAAGAAAACAACCACTGTCCCTGTGTGAGATGTTTCATGCATCAGGAGGCAACCTGTATTCATACTGTTCTTCCACTTGTGCCTCTAACACACGGTGCAAAGTTACTTGTGTTCTTCTTCTAACTGGTCTGATGTTTCAATGCCTTCAGTACAGCATCACTTTTGTATTTCTTCAAATGTCCATTCACACTTCTACCATCAAGGAGCAACATCAAACGTCTTCTTCACATTTCCACAGTAGAGATTCACTTTCCACCTGTTGTCAGACAGTTGTTTACCATGCTGCCATTTGCAAGTTCTTTCCAACAGCTAATGATGCAGGTGCACTCCATCAGACATGAACGTTATTCTCACAACACAGACTCACTCACGAAAAAATATCCGTTACTTTTAGTTATCACACGAGTAGCAGCAAACACATTAACAATGCGTATTAAAGAACTTGCCTAAACAAAGAAAACAGAAGAAACCTTCACACTCGCCATTCTATCACGTACTGATCCTTAAATCATCCAAAAATCCACAAAAATTACACAGCAAAAATCCAAGAAGTAATGCAAACACACATTATTTGCCATACCTAGGACTTTCAAAATTCTCAACACAAAATACATTCAGCCTTATCACCTGACACACACACACACACACACACACACACTCTAACACACTTAAAATTCCATCGCAACGACAACTGCTGATGTATCACTGAGGGGTTACACCTTTGAGTTGAGCTACCCTCTGACAAATCTACAAAAGATGTCAATCAGTATATGAACGGAGCTGACATCCACAACTAGTGCCTCTTGGTTAATCATTAGATCTAACACAACAAAAATCTAACTGCCATTACTATGCAGCACAATTCTCCAAATACTGTGATAACAAAACACAATCTCTATCAAAGACCACTTTCTCTGAAACAAAATCACTAAGTACAATTACCAAGTATCCATCCAATTTGGTTCGGTCCTACGCTGGATTGGTTGGCAGCTCAGCCCATGCTATTCCACACAATCGGTTCCCGTCGTTCTCACACGGCATCTCACCGAGAGAAACAATTGTCTCTCCAAGTTATAGTCATTTAATTCTCACAACAAGAGAGAGTCTTCTGTGGGCTCTTTCTTCTCACATCTAGTCACAAACGATGCTTTCACCTCAACAACTTATCAGCTCAATTCAACAGCAGAAACAAGTTCCATGTATTTCGATCCTCCTCAGGTTATTTTGTAATATGTGGCTCGCACCCACTTTCTGTTCAGCTCCATGTGCAATCCCATCATTACTGAAAGGAGTAATTGATTGATCAACAGTTGCACATACTGGCCAACAGGCAAGGCATTAAGTTGACAGCACATTTGCTGTCATGTATTCATATTATCATTTAAACAAATGAACAACCAAATATTTTCTCACTATTATCCATAGAAGCATACACATTTTCTGATAACATTCCTACACTTTTCTAGTACAGTCATCAGCATGGTGTAACACTGCAATTGTCTTCCGTATTAAAACAATAATGACATCACTGTAAATAGGACCCACTATCAAAAAATTAGCAAGACACGCACGTACCTCGAAACTTCAACCTGTCACTCTGACACTGTCACATTCAAATTTACCCTCCACAAACTTTGCATAACTTCAAATACAACATGCACAATTAAATTTCAATCTCCCTGTCATTCCATAAATATCTTTAGGACTAAACTTTTGTATTCAAACACTATTCCTTACCTCATCAACATTTCCTTTTGGTACTTCAATGTGCAGCAACTATTCTCCACTGTAAGTCTGCCTTCAGCATATGCTAATGATAACGCACTGCTTTGCTTCTTCACCGCATACAAAATAGTAAATGGACCCGGCTCAAGAAAAGCACCAAACTATGAAATATGACTTCCCAACAAGCTTCAAAAACTCTTAGCTCTGCTCTCTCAAATTTCTCCAACGCATCACTGCATGAAAACCTCACTGTCTTAATCCGCTATCGGTGAAATCGATAATATTCACTAGCATCGATCATCCTGTCAAAGCAAGACACGTATCACCAAGGCATGTTATATGTAAAACAAATGTTTCAAGCATTGCTATAATAACAACACACTGTACTCTAAACTGCCACTTATTTACAACTGCAAATGACAGTTACTAATTCTTCTCAAGAATTTCAAACACTCACCATATACCTAATTAACACACATATCCCGTGTCTTAAGTAAACTATGTCATTTTTCATAGTAGCTTTCTTCCCCCACCTAGTACTCAACTATTCATGAACACACAAAATACTGAACTCTGAGAGAACAACGCTATTCTCCACTAACTCTGTGCCACTTCTCACTGTATAAAGATGCAATGCCCTGTGCTTAAGATAGTACACCCAACTACAAATAATCACACTAAACAGATCTGACTATATCAAAAGTACAAATTTAACAATAGCTAAGGACAACTAATAGTGATCCTTCACAATTTACTTAGCTCTTACACTAGTCAACGAATTCGACAAGCAAACTGCAAACATATTCACAAACCTTTACTTCCAATGGGAGCTGACGCCAGTAGATACGTAGCTTCCCAACACATTGCAATTTGTGAGTCAACCTTCTATACAATTCCAATGCACAGTAATTGTAGTATCACTTGAATATATTCAGCCAGACGTCTTCTAGAAAACTTCCATTTCAAGTCTCGCTCTAGTGCCACATGGCGTTTTCACATTCAATTATGGGATTGCGTTCATT
This sequence comes from Schistocerca serialis cubense, assembly GCF_023864345.2. Classification (NCBI taxonomy): domain Eukaryota; kingdom Metazoa; phylum Arthropoda; class Insecta; order Orthoptera; family Acrididae; genus Schistocerca; species Schistocerca serialis. The sequence goes on along the minus strand of NC_064647.1, from coordinate 179,132,017 downwards.
TGTCTATATCGATATACACTGAAAATAGCTGCAATGAACATGTAAGACCCATTACGTTAGTAGCACACTGAGAAAATCTTCTCACATGGCCACCAGTTTAGTCTGCTCACTCAAAAAGTACATACTCACTAACCTTCTGTGCAACAGCACTGTAGTCTGTCAGCTAATGTCATACAAATTCCAAGTGCCAGCTTGCAGACAATGTCATGACATTCAAGAGCTTGGGATTACCAGCAACTTAATCTCATTGCCATTCCACTAACACTTGCCAAATGAAATCTCCAAAACTCAACAGGATATCTCTCTTTTGTTCAAAACTCATTTCCAACCATTCATGACATAACTTCTTTCAAATCTCTGTCCAATAATGTGTGTTCTCAAACAAAGCATTGTATGTCTTTTTCTGGAAGAGGATATCAATACACAAGCAAGACTAACACAAATTAGCCTGCATCAAGAAAACAACCACTGTCCCTGTGTGAGATGTTTCATGCATCAGGAGGCAACCTGTATTCATACTGTTCTTCCACTTGTGCCTCTAACACACGGTGCAAAGTTACTTGTGTTCTTCTTCTAACTGGTCTGATGTTTCAATGCCTTCAGTACAGCATCACTTTTGTATTTCTTCAAATGTCCATTCACACTTCTACCATCAAGGAGCAACATCAAACGTCTTCTTCACATTTCCACAGTAGAGATTCACTTTCCACCTGTTGTCAGACAGTTGTTTACCATGCTGCCATTTGCAAGTTCTTTCCAACAGCTAATGATGCAGGTGCAATCCATCAGACATGAACGTTATTCTCACAACACAGACTCACTCACGAAAAAATATCAGTACTTTTAGTTATCACACGAGTAGCAGCAAACACATTAACAATGCGTATTAAAGAACTTGCATAAACAAAGAAAATAGAAGAAACCTTCACACTCGCCATTCTATCACGTACTGATCCTTAAATCAACCAAATATCCACAAAAATTACACAGCAAAAATCCAAGAAGTAATGCAAACACACATTATTTGCCATACCTAGGACTTTCAAAATTCTCAACTGAAAATACATTCAGCCTTATCACCTGACACACACACACACACACACACACACACACACACACACACACACACACACACACACACACACACACACACACACACACTCTAACACACTTAAAATTCCATCGCAACGACAACTGCTGATGTATCACTGAGGGGTTACACCTTTGAGTTGAGCTACCCTCTGACAAATCTACAAAAGATGTCAATCAGTATATGAACGGAGCTGACATCCACAACTAGTGCCTCTTGGTTAATCATTAGATCTAACACAACAAAAATCTAACTGCCATTACTATGCAGCACAATTCTCCAAATACTGTGATAACAAAACACAATCTCTATCAAAGACCACTTTCTCTGAAACAAAATCACTAAGTACAATTACCAAGTATCCATCCAATTTGGTTCGGTCCTACGCTGGATTGGTTGGCAGCTCAGCCCATGCTATTCCACACAATCGGTTCCCGTCGTTCTCACACGGCATCTCACCGAGAGAAACAATTGTCTCTCCAAGTTATAGTCATTTAATTCTCACAACAAGAGAGAGTCTTCTGTGGGCTCTTTCTTCTCACATCTAGTCACAAACGATGCTTTCACCTCAACAACTTATCAGCTCAATTCAACAGCAGAAACAAGTTCCATGTATTTCGATCCTCCTCAGGTTATTTTGTAATATGTGGCTCGCACCCACTTTCTGTTCAGCTCCATGTGCAATCCCATCATTACTGAAAGGAGTAATTGATTGATCAACAGTTGCACATACTGGCCAACAGGCAAGGCATTAAGTTGACAGCACATTTGCTGTCATGTATTCATATTATCATTTAAACAAATGAACAACCAAATATTTTCTCACTATTATCCATAGAAGCATACACATTTTCTGATAACATTCCTACACTTTTCTAGTACAGTCATCAGCATGGTGTAACACAGCAATTGTCTTCCGTATTAAAACAATAATGACATCACTGTAAATAGGACCAACTATCCAAAAATTAGCAAGACACGCACGTACCTCGAAACTTCAACCTGTCACTCTGACACTGTCACATTCAAATTTACCCTCCACAAACTTTGCATAACTTCAAATACAACATGCACAATTAAACTTCAATCTCCCTGTCATTCCATAAATATCTTTAGGACAAAACTTTTGTATTCAAACACTATTCCTTACCTCATCAACATTTCCTTTTGGTACTTCAATGTGCAGCAACTATTCTCCACTGTAAGTCTGCCTTCAGCATATGCTAATGATAACGCACTGCTTTGCTTCTTCACCGCATAAAAAATAGTAAATGGACCCGGCTCAAGAAAAGCACCAAACTATGAAATATGACTTCCCAACAAGCTTCAAAAACTCTTAGCTCTGCTCTCTCAAATTTCTCCAACGCATCACTGCATGAAAACCTCACTGTCTTAATCCGCCATCGGTGAAATCGTTAATATTCACTAGCATCGATCATCCTGTCAAAGCAAGACACGTATCACCAAGGCATGTTATATGTAAAACAAATGTTTCAAGCATTGCTATAATAATAACACACTGTACTCTAAACTGCCACTTATTTACAACTGCAAATGACAGTTACTAATTCTTCTCAAGAATTTCAAACACTCACCATATACCTAATTAACACACATATCCCGTGTCTTAAGTAAACTATGTCATTTTTCATAGTAGCTTTTTTCCCCCACCTAGTACTCAACTATTCATGAACACACAAAATACTGAACTCTGAGAGAACAACGCTATTCTCCACTAACTCTGTGCCACTTCTCACTGTATAAAGATGCAATGCCCTGTGCTTAAGATAGTACACCCAACTGCAAATAATCACACTAAACAGATCTGACTATATGAAAAGTACAAATTTAACAATAGCTAAGGACAACTAATAGTGATCCTTCACAATTTACTTAGCTCTTACACTAGTCAACGAATTCGACAAGCAAACTGCAAACATATTCACAAACCTTTACTTCCAATGGGAGCTGACGCCAGTAGATACATAGCTTCCCAACACATTGCAATTTGTGAGTCAACCTTCTATACAATTCCAATGCACAGTAATTGTAGTATCACTTGAATATATTCAGCCAGACGTCTTCTAGAAAACTTCCATTTCAAGTCTCGCTCTAGTGCCACATGGCGTTTTCACATTCAATTATGGGATAGCGTTCATTTGTCAATATCGATATACAGTGAAAATAGCTGCAATGAACATGTAAGACCCATTACGTTAGTAGCACACTGAGAAAATCTTCTCACATGGCCACCAGTTTAGTCTGCTCACTCAAAAAGTACATACTCACTAACCTTCTGTGCAACAGCACTGTAGTCTGTCAGCTAATGTCATACAAATTCCAAGTGCCAGCTTGCAGACAATGTCATGACATTCACGAGCTTGGGATTACCAGCAACTTAATCTCATTGCCATTCCACTAACACTTGCCAAATGAAATCTCCAAAACTCAACAGGATATATCTCTTTTGCTCAAAACTCATTTCCAAGCATTCATGACATAATTTCTTTCAAATCTTTGTCCAATAATGTGTGTTCTCAAACAAAGCATTGTATGTCTTTTTCTGGAAGAGGATATCAATACACAAGCAAAACTAACACAAATTAGCCTGCATCAAGAAAACAACCACTGTCCCTGTGTGAGATGTTTCATGCATCAGGAGGCAACCTGTATTCATACTGTTCTTCCACTTGTGCCTCTAACACACGGTGCAAAGTTACTTGTGTTCTTCTTCTAACTGGTCTGATGTTTCAATGCCTTCAGTACAGCATCACTTTTGTATTTCTTCAAATGTCCATTCACACTTCTACCATCAAGGAGCAACATCAAACGTCTTCTTCACATTTCCACAGTAGAGATTCACTTTCCACCTGTTGTCAGACAGTTGTTTACCATGCTGCCATTTGCAAGTTCTTTCCAACAGCTAATGATGCAGGTGCACTCCATCAGACATGAACGTTATTCTCACAACACAGACTCACTCACGAAAAAATATCCGTTACTTTTAGTTATCACACGAGTAGCAGCAAACACATTAACAATGCGTATTAAAGAACTTGCCTAAACAAAGAAAACAGAAGAAACCTTCACACTCGCCATTCTATCACGTACTGATCCTTAAATCATCCAAAAATCCACAAAAATTACACAGCAAAAATCCAAGAAGTAATGCAAACACACATTATTTGCCATACCTAGGACTTTCAAAATTCTCAACACAAAATACATTCAGCCTTATCACCTGACACACACACACACACACACACACACACACACACTCTAACACACTTAAAATTCCATCGCAACGACAACTGCTGATGTATCACTGAGGGGTTACACCTTTGAGTTGAGCTACCCTCTGACAAATCTACAAAAGATGTCAATCAGTATATGAACGGAGCTGACATCCACAACTAGTGCCTCTTGGTTAATCATTAGATCTAACACAACAAAAATCTAACTGCCATTACTATGCAGCACAATTCTCCAAATACTGTGATAACAAAACACAATCTCTATCAAAGACCACTTTCTCTGAAACAAAATCACTAAGTACAATTACCAAGTATCCATCCAATTTGGTTCGGTCCTACGCTGGATTGGTTGGCAGCTCAGCCCATGCTATTCCACACAATCGGTTCCCGTCGTTCTCACACGGCATCTCACCGAGAGAAACAATTGTCTCTCCAAGTTATAGTCATTTAATTCTCACAACAAGAGAGAGTCTTCTGTGGGCTCTTTCTTCTCACATCTAGTCACAAACGATGCTTTCACCTCAACAACTTATCAGCTCAATTCAACAGCAGAAACAAGTTCCATGTATTTCGATCCTCCTCAGGTTATTTTGTAATATGTGGCTCGCACCCACTTTCTGTTCAGCTCCATGTGCAATCCCATCATTACTGAAAGGAGTAATTGATTGATCAACAGTTGCACATACTGGCCAACAGGCAAGGCATTAAGTTGACAGCACATTTGCTGTCATGTATTCATATTATCATTTAAACAAATGAACAACCAAATATTTTCTCACTATTATCCATAGAAGCATACACATTTTCTGATAACATTCCTACACTTTTCTAGTACAGTCATCAGCATGGTGTAACACTGCAATTGTCTTCCGTATTAAAACAATAATGACATCACTGTAAATAGGACCCACTATCAAAAAATTAGCAAGACACGCACGTACCTCGAAACTTCAACCTGTCACTCTGACACTGTCACATTCAAATTTACCCTCCACAAACTTTGCATAACTTCAAATACAACATGCACAATTAAATTTCAATCTCCCTGTCATTCCATAAATATCTTTAGGACTAAACTTTTGTATTCAAACACTATTCCTTACCTCATCAACATTTCCTTTTGGTACTTCAATGTGCAGCAACTATTCTCCACTGTAAGTCTGCCTTCAGCATATGCTAATGATAACGCACTGCTTTGCTTCTTCACCGCATACAAAATAGTAAATGGACCCGGCTCAAGAAAAGCACCAAACTATGAAATATGACTTCCCAACAAGCTTCAAAAACTCTTAGCTCTGCTCTCTCAAATTTCTCCAACGCATCACTGCATGAAAACCTCACTGTCTTAATCCGCTATCGGTGAAATCGATAATATTCACTAGCATCGATCATCCTGTCAAAGCAAGACACGTATCACCAAGGCATGTTATATGTAAAACAAATGTTTCAAGCATTGCTATAATAACAACACACTGTACTCTAAACTGCCACTTATTTACAACTGCAAATGACAGTTACTAATTCTTCTCAAGAATTTCAAACACTCACCATATACCTAATTAACACACATATCCCGTGTCTTAAGTAAACTATGTCATTTTTCATAGTAGCTTTCTTCCCCCACCTAGTACTCAACTATTCATGAACACACAAAATACTGAACTCTGAGAGAACAACGCTATTCTCCACTAACTCTGTGCCACTTCTCACTGTATAAAGATGCAATGCCCTGTGCTTAAGATAGTACACCCAACTACAAATAATCACACTAAACAGATCTGACTATATCAAAAGTACAAATTTAACAATAGCTAAGGACAACTAATAGTGATCCTTCACAATTTACTTAGCTCTTACACTAGTCAACGAATTCGACAAGCAAACTGCAAACATATTCACAAACCTTTACTTCCAATGGGAGCTGACGCCAGTAGATACGTAGCTTCCCAACACATTGCAATTTGTGAGTCAACCTTCTATACAATTCCAATGCACAGTAATTGTAGTATCACTTGAATATATTCAGCCAGACGTCTTCTAGAAAACTTCCATTTCAAGTCTCGCTCTAGTGCCACATGGCGTTTTCACATTCAATTATGGGATTGCGTTCATTTGTCTATATCGATATACACTGAAAATAGCTGCAATGAACATGTAAGACCCATTACGTTAGTAGCACACTGAGAAAATCTTCTCACATGGCCACCAGTTTAGTCTGCTCACTCAAAAAGTACATACTCACTAACCTTCTGTGCAACAGCACTGTAGTCTGTCAGCTAATGTCATACAAATTCCAAGTGCCAGCTTGCAGACAATGTCATGACATTCAAGAGCTTGGGATTACCAGCAACTTAATCTCATTGCCATTCCACTAACACTTGCCAAATGAAATCTCCAAAACTCAACAGGATATCTCTCTTTTGTTCAAAACTCATTTCCAAGCATTCATGACATAACTTCTTTCAAATCTCTGTCCAATAATGTGTGTTCTCAAACAAAGCATTGTATGTCTTTTTCTGGAAGAGGATATCAATACACAAGCAAAACTAACACAAATTAGCCTGCATCAAGAAAACAACCACTGTCCCTGTGTGAGATGTTTCATGCATCAGGAGGCAACCTGTATTCATACTGTTCTTCCACTTGTGCCTCTAACACACGGTGCAAAGTTACTTGTGTTCTTCTTCTAACTGGTCTGATGTTTCAATGCCTTCAGTACAGCATCACTTTTGTATTTCTTCAAATGTCCATTCACACTTCTACCATCAAGGAGCAACATCAAACGTCTTCTTCACATTTCCACAGTAGAGATTCACTTTCCACCTGTTGTCAGACAGTTGTTTACCATGCTGCCATTTGCAAGTTCTTTCCAACAGCTAATGATGCAGGTGCAATCCATCAGACATGAACGTTATTCTCACAACACAGACTCACTCACGAAAAAATATCAGTACTTTTAGTTATCACACGAGTAGCAGCAAACACATTAACAATGCGTATTAAAGAACTTGCATAAACAAAGAAAATAGAAGAAACCTTCACACTCGCCATTCTATCACGTACTGATCCTTAAATCAACCAAATATCCACAAAAATTACACAGCAAAAATCCAAGAAGTAATGCAAACACACATTATTTGCCATACCTAGGACTTTCAAAATTCTCAACTGAAAATACATTCAGCCTTATCACCTGACACACACACACACACACACACACACACACACACACACACACACACACTCTAACACACTTAAAATTCCATCGCAACGACAACTGCTGATGTATCACTGAGGGGTTACACCTTTGAGTTGAGCTACCCTCTGACAAATCTACAAAAGATGTCAATCAGTATATGAACGGAGCTGACATCCACAACTAGTGCCTCTTGGTTAATCATTAGATCTAACACAACAAAAATCTAACTGCCATTACTATGCAGCACAATTCTCCAAATACTGTGATAACAAAACACAATCTCTATCAAAGACCACTTTCTCTGAAACAAAATCACTAAGTACAATTACCAAGTATCCATCCAATTTGGTTCGGTCCTACGCTGGATTGGTTGGCAGCTCAGCCCATGCTATTCCACACAATCGGTTCCCGTCGTTCTCACACGGCATCTCACCGAGAGAAACAATTGTCTCTCCAAGTTATAGTCATTTAATTCTCACAACAAGAGAGAGTCTTCTGTGGGCTCTTTCTTCTCACATCTAGTCACAAACGATGCTTTCACCTCAACAACTTATCAGCTCAATTCAACAGCAGAAACAAGTTCCATGTATTTCGATCCTCCTCAGGTTATTTTGTAATATGTGGCTCGCACCCACTTTCTGTTCAGCTCCATGTGCAATCCCATCATTACTGAAAGGAGTAATTGATTGATCAACAGTTGCACATACTGGCCAACAGGCAAGGCATTAAGTTGACAGCACATTTGCTGTCATGTATTCATATTATCATTTAAACAAATGAACAACCAAATATTTTCTCACTATTATCCATAGAAGCATACACATTTTCTGATAACATTCCTACACTTTTCTAGTACAGTCATCAGCATGGTGTAACACAGCAATTGTCTTCCGTATTAAAACAATAATGACATCACTGTAAATAGGACCAACTATCCAAAAATTAGCAAGACACGCACGTACCTCGAAACTTCAACCTGTCACTCTGACACTGTCACATTCAAATTTACCCTCCACAAACTTTGCATAACTTCAAATACAACATGCACAATTAAACTTCAATCTCCCTGTCATTCCATAAATATCTTTAGGACAAAACTTTTGTATTCAAACACTATTCCTTACCTCATCAACATTTCCTTTTGGTACTTCAATGTGCAGCAACTATTCTCCACTGTAAGTCTGCCTTCAGCATATGCTAATGATAACGCACTGCTTTGCTTCTTCACCGCATAAAAAATAGTAAATGGACCCGGCTCAAGAAAAGCACCAAACTATGAAATATGACTTCCCAACAAGCTTCAAAAACTCTTAGCTCTGCTCTCTCAAATTTCTCCAACGCATCACTGCATGAAAACCTCACTGTCTTAATCCGCCATCGGTGAAATCGTTAATATTCACTAGCATCGATCATCCTGTCAAAGCAAGACACGTATCACCAAGGCATGTTATATGTAAAACAAATGTTTCAAGCATTGCTATAATAATAACACACTGTACTCTAAACTGCCACTTATTTACAACTGCAAATGACAGTTACTAATTCTTCTCAAGAATTTCAAACACTCACCATATACCTAATTAACACACATATCCCGTGTCTTAAGTAAACTATGTCATTTTTCATAGTAGCTTTTTTCCCCCACCTAGTACTCAACTATTCATGAACACACAAAATACTGAACTCTGAGAGAACAACGCTATTCTCCACTAACTCTGTGCCACTTCTCACTGTATAAAGATGCAATGCCCTGTGCTTAAGATAGTACACCCAACTGCAAATAATCACACTAAACAGATCTGACTATATGAAAAGTACAAATTTAACAATAGCTAAGGACAACTAATAGTGATCCTTCACAATTTACTTAGCTCTTACACTAGTCAACGAATTCGACAAGCAAACTGCAAACATATTCACAAACCTTTACTTCCAATGGGAGCTGACGCCAGTAGATACATAGCTTCCCAACACATTGCAATTTGTGAGTCAACCTTCTATACAATTCCAATGCACAGTAATTGTAGTATCACTTGAATATATTCAGCCAGACGTCTTCTAGAAAACTTCCATTTCAAGTCTCGCTCTAGTGCCACATGGCGTTTTCACATTCAATTATGGGATTGCGTTCATTTGTCAATATCGATATACAGTGAAAATAGCTGCAATGAACATGTAAGACCCATTACGTTAGTAGCACACTGAGAAAATCTTCTCACATGGCCACCAGTTTAGTCTGCTCACTCAAAAAGTACATACTCACTAACCTTCTGTGCAACAGCACTGTAGTCTGTCAGCTAATGTCATACAAATTCCAAGTGCCAGCTTGCAGACAATGTCATGACATTCACGAGCTTGGGATTACCAGCAACTTAATCTCATTGCCATTCCACTAACACTTGCCAAATGAAATCTCCAAAACTCAACAGGATATATCTCTTTTGCTCAAAACTCATTTCCAAGCATTCATGACATAATTTCTTTCAAATCTTTGTCCAATAATGTGTGTTCTCAAACAAAGCATTGTATGTCTTTTTCTGGAAGAGGATATCAATACACAAGCAAAACTAACACAAATTAGCCTGCATCAAGAAAACAACCACTGTCCCTGTGTGAGATGTTTCATGCATCAGGAGGCAACCTGTATTCATACTGTTCTTCCACTTGTGCCTCTAACACACGGTGCAAAGTTACTTGTGTTCTTCTTCTAACTGGTCTGATGTTTCAATGCCTTCAGTACAGCATCACTTTTGTATTTCTTCAAATGTCCATTCACACTTCTACCATCAAGGAGCAACATCAAACGTCTTCTTCACATTTCCACAGTAGAGATTCACTTTCCACCTGTTGTCAGACAGTTGTTTACCATGCTGCCATTTGCAAGTTCTTTCCAACAGCTAATGATGCAGGTGCACTCCATCAGACATGAACGTTATTCTCACAACACAGACTCACTCACGAAAAAATATCCGTTACTTTTAGTTATCACACGAGTAGCAGCAAACACATTAACAATGCGTATTAAAGAACTTGCCTAAACAAAGAAAACAGAAGAAACCTTCACACTCGCCATTCTATCACGTACTGATCCTTAAATCATCCAAAAATCCACAAAAATTACACAGCAAAAATCCAAGAAGTAATGCAAACACACATTATTTGCCATACCTAGGACTTTCAAAATTCTCAACACAAAATACATTCAGCCTTATCACCTGACACACACACACACACACACACACACACACACACACTCTAACACACTTAAAATTCCATCGCAACGACAACTGCTGATGTATCACTGAGGGGTTACACCTTTGAGTTGAGCTACCCTCTGACAAATCTACAAAAGATGTCAATCAGTATATGAACGGAGCTGACATCCACAACTAGTGCCTCTTGGTTAATCATTAGATCTAACACAACAAAAATCTAACTGCCATTACTATGCAGCACAATTCTCCAAATACTGTGATAACAAAACACAATCTCTATCAAAGACCACTTTCTCTGAAACAAAATCACTAAGTACAATTACCAAGTATCCATCCAATTTGGTTCGGTCCTACGCTGGATTGGTTGGCAGCTCAGCCCATGCTATTCCACACAATCGGTTCCCGTCGTTCTCACACGGCATCTCACCGAGAGAAACAATTGTCTCTCCAAGTTATAGTCATTTAATTCTCACAACAAGAGAGAGTCTTCTGTGGGCTCTTTCTTCTCACATCTAGTCACAAACGATGCTTTCACCTCAACAACTTATCAGCTCAATTCAACAGCAGAAACAAGTTCCATGTATTTCGATCCTCCTCAGGTTATTTTGTAATATGTGGCTCGCACCCACTTTCTGTTCAGCTCCATGTGCAATCCCATCATTACTGAAAGGAGTAATTGATTGATCAACAGTTGCACATACTGGCCAACAGGCAAGGCATTAAGTTGACAGCACATTTGCTGTCATGTATTCATATTATCATTTAAACAAATGAACAACCAAATATTTTCTCACTATTATCCATAGAAGCATACACATTTTCTGATAACATTCCTACACTTTTCTAGTACAGTCATCAGCATGGTGTAACACTGCAATTGTCTTCCGTATTAAAACAATAATGACATCACTGTAAATAGGACCCACTATCAAAAAATTAGCAAGACACGCACGTACCTCGAAACTTCAACCTGTCACTCTGACACTGTCACATTCAAATTTACCCTCCACAAACTTTGCATAACTTCAAATACAACATGCACAATTAAATTTCAATCTCCCTGTCATTCCATAAATATCTTTAGGACTAAACTTTTGTATTCAAACACTATTCCTTACCTCATCAACATTTCCTTTTGGTACTTCAATGTGCAGCAACTATTCTCCACTGTAAGTCTGCCTTCAGCATATGCTAATGATAACGCACTGCTTTGCTTCTTCACCGCATACAAAATAGTAAATGGACCCGGCTCAAGAAAAGCACCAAACTATGAAATATGACTTCCCAACAAGCTTCAAAAACTCTTAGCTCTGCTCTCTCAAATTTCTCCAACGCATCACTGCATGAAAACCTCACTGTCTTAATCCGCTATCGGTGAAATCGATAATATTCACTAGCATCGATCATCCTGTCAAAGCAAGACACGTATCACCAAGGCATGTTATATGTAAAACAAATGTTTCAAGCATTGCTATAATAACAACACACTGTACTCTAAACTGCCACTTATTTACAACTGCAAATGACAGTTACTAATTCTTCTCAAGAATTTCAAACACTCACCATATACCTAATTAACACACATATCCCGTGTCTTAAGTAAACTATGTCATTTTTCATAGTAGCTTTCTTCCCCCACCTAGTACTCAACTATTCATGAACACACAAAATACTGAACTCTGAGAGAACAACGCTATTCTCCACTAACTCTGTGCCACTTCTCACTGTATAAAGATGCAATGCCCTGTGCTTAAGATAGTACACCCAACTACAAATAATCACACTAAACAGATCTGACTATATCAAAAGTACAAATTTAACAATAGCTAAGGACAACTAATAGTGATCCTTCACAATTTACTTAGCTCTTACACTAGTCAACGAATTCGACAAGCAAACTGCAAACATATTCACAAACCTTTACTTCCAATGGGAGCTGACGCCAGTAGATACGTAGCTTCCCAACACATTGCAATTTGTGAGTCAACCTTCTATACAATTCCAATGCACAGTAATTGTAGTATCACTTGAATATATTCAGCCAGACGTCTTCTAGAAAACTTCCATTTCAAGTCTCGCTCTAGTGCCACATGGCGTTTTCACATTCAATTATGGGATTGCGTTCATTTGTCTATATCGATATACACTGAAAATAGCTGCAATGAACATGTAAGACCCATTACGTTAGTAGCACACTGAGAAAATCTTCTCACATGGCCACCAGTTTAGTCTGCTCACTCAAAAAGTACATACTCACTAACCTTCTGTGCAACAGCACTGTAGTCTGTCAGCTAATGTCATACAAATTCCAAGTGCCAGCTTGCAGACAATGTCATGACATTCAAGAGCTTGGGATTACCAGCAACTTAATCTCATTGCCATTCCACTAACACTTGCCAAATGAAATCTCCAAAACTCAACAGGATATCTCTCTTTTGTTCAAAACTCATTTCCAAGCATTCATGACATAACTTCTTTCAAATCTCTGTCCAATAATGTGTGTTCTCAAACAAAGCATTGTATGTCTTTTTCTGGAAGAGGATATCAATACACAAGCAAAACTAACACAAATTAGCCTGCATCAAGAAAACAACCACTGTCCCTGTGTGAGATGTTTCATGCATCAGGAGGCAACCTGTATTCATACTGTTCTTCCACTTGTGCCTCTAACACACGGTGCAAAGTTACTTGTGTTCTTCTTCTAACTGGTCTGATGTTTCAATGCCTTCAGTACAGCATCACTTTTGTATTTCTTCAAATGTCCATTCACACTTCTACCATCAAGGAGCAACATCAAACGTCTTCTTCACATTTCCACAGTAGAGATTCACTTTCCACCTGTTTTTAGACAGTTGTTTACCATGCTGCCATTTGCAAGTTCTTTCCAACAGCTAATGATGCAGGTGCAATCCATCAGACATGAACGTTATTCTCACAACACAGACTCACTCACGAAAAAATATCAGTACTTTTAGTTATCACACGAGTAGCAGCAAACACATTAACAATGCGTATTAAAGAACTTGCATAAACAAAGAAAATAGAAGAAACCTTCACACTCGCCATTCTATCACGTACTGATCCTTAAATCAACCAAATATCCACAAAAATTACACAGCAAAAATCCAAGAAGTAATGCAAACACACATTATTTGCCATACCTAGGACTTTCAAAATTCTCAACTGAAAATACATTCAGCCTTATCACCTGACACACACACACACACACACACACACACACACACACACACACACACACACACACACACACACTCTAACACACTTAAAATTCCATCGCAACGACAACTGCTGATGTATCACTGAGGGGTTACACCTTTGAGTTGAGCTACCCTCTGACAAATCTACAAAAGATGTCAATCAGTATATGAACGGAGCTGACATCCACAACTAGTGCCTCTTGGTTAATCATTAGATCTAACACAACAAAAATCTAACTGCCATTACTATGCAGCACAATTCTCCAAATACTGTGATAACAAAACACAATCTCTATCAAAGACCACTTTCTCTGAAACAAAATCACTAAGTACAATTACCAAGTATCCATCCAATTTGGTTCGGTCCTACGCTGGATTGGTTGGCAGCTCAGCCCATGCTATTCCACACAATCGGTTCCCGTCGTTCTCACACGGCATCTCACCGAGAGAAACAATTGTCTCTCCAAGTTATAGTCATTTAATTCTCACAACAAGAGAGAGTCTTCTGTGGGCTCTTTCTTCTCACATCTAGTCACAAACGATGCTTTCACCTCAACAACTTATCAGCTCAATTCAACAGCAGAAACAAGTTCCATGTATTTCGATCCTCCTCAGGTTATTTTGTAATATGTGGCTCGCACCCACTTTCTGTTCAGCTCCATGTGCAATCCCATCATTACTGAAAGGAGTAATTGATTGATCAACAGTTGCACATACTGGCCAACAGGCAAGGCATTAAGTTGACAGCACATTTGCTGTCATGTATTCATATTATCATTTAAACAAATGAACAACCAAATATTTTCTCACTATTATCCATAGAAGCATACACATTTTCTGATAACATTCCTACACTTTTCTAGTACAGTCATCAGCATGGTGTAACACAGCAATTGTCTTCCGTATTAAAACAATAATGACATCACTGTAAATAGGACCAACTATCCAAAAATTAGCAAGACACGCACGTACCTCGAAACTTCAACCTGTCACTCTGACACTGTCACATTCAAATTTACCCTCCACAAACTTTGCATAACTTCAAATACAACATGCACAATTAAATTTCAATCTCCCTCTCATTCTATAAATATCTTTAGGACTAAACTTTTGTATTCAAACACTATTCCTTACCTCATCAACATTTCCTTTTGGTACTTCAATGTGCAGCAACTATTCTCCACTGTAAGTCTGCCTTCAGCATATGCTAATGATAACGCACTGCTTTGCTTCTTCACCGCATAAAAAATAGTAAATGGACCTGGCTCAAGAAAAGCACCAAACTATGAAATATGACTTCCCAACAAGCTTCAAAAACTCTTAGCTCTGCTCTCTCAAATTTCTCCAACGCATCACTGCATGAAAACCTCACTGTCTTAATCCGCTATCGGTGAAATCGTTAATATTCACTAGCATCGATCATCCTGTCAAAGCAAGACACGTATCACCAAGGCATGTTATATGTAAAACAAATGTTTCAAGCATTGCTATAATAACAACACACTGTACTCTAAGCTGCCACTTATTTACAACTGCAAATGACAGTTACTAATTCTTCTCAAGAATTTCAAACACTCACCATATACCTAATTAACACACATATCCCGTGTCTTAAGTAAACTATGTCATTTTTCATAGTAGCTTTCTTCCCCCACCTAGTACTCAACTATTCATGAACACACAAAATACTGAACTCTGAGAGAACAACGCTATTCTCAACTAACTCTGTGCCACTTCTCACTGTATAAAGATGCAATGCCCTGTGCTTAAGATAGTACACCCAACTGCAAATAATCACACTAAACAGATCTGACTATATCAAAAGTACAAATTTAACAATAGCTAAGGACAACTAATAGTGATCCTTCACAATTTACTTAGCTCTTACACTAGTCAACGAATTCGACAAGCAAACTGCAAACTTATTCACAAACCTTTACTTCCAATGGGAGCTGACGCCAGTAGATACATAGCTTTCCAACACATTGCAATTTGTGAGTCAACCTTCTATACAATTCCAATGCACAGTAATTGTAGTATCACTTGAATATATTCAGCCAGACGTCTTCTAGAAAACTTCCATTTCAAGTCTCGCTCTAGTGCCACATGGCGTTTTCACATTCAATTATGGGATTGCGTTCATTTGTCTATATCGATATACACTGAAAATAGCTGCAATGAACATGTAAGACCCATTACGTTAGTAGCACACTGAGAAAATCTTCTCACATGGCCACCAGTTTAGTCTGCTCACTCAAAAAGTACATACTCACTAACCTTCTGTGCAACAGCACTGTAGTCTGTCAGCTAATGTCATACAAATTCCAAGTGCCAGCTTGCAGACAATGTCATGACATTCAAGAGCTTGGGATTACCAGCAACTTAATCTCATTGCCATTCCACTAACACTTGCCAAATGAAATCTCCAAAACTCAACAGGATATCTCTCTTTTGTTCAAAACTCATTTCCAAGCATTCATGACATAACTTCTTTCAAATCTCTGTCCAATAATGTGTGTTCTCAAACAAAGCATTGTACGTCTTTTTCTGGAAGAGGATATCAATACACAAGCAAAACTAACACAAATTAGCCTGCATCAAGAAAACAACCACTGTCCCTGTGTGAGATGTTTCATGCATCAGGAGGCAACCTGTATTCATACTGTTCTTCCACTTGTGCCTCTAACACACGGTGCAAAGTTACTTGTGTTCTTCTTCTAACTGGTCTGATGTTTCAATGCCTTCAGTACAGCATCACTTTTGTATTTCTTCAAATGTCCATTCACACTTCTACCATCAAGGAGCAACATCAAACGTCTTCTTCACATTTCCACAGTAGAGATTCACTTTCCACCTGTTGTTAGACAGTTGTTTATCATGCTGCCATTTGCAAGTTCTTTCCAACAGCTAATGATGCAGGTGCACTCCATCAGACATGAACGTTATTCTCACAACACAGACTCATTCACGAAAAGATATCTGTTACTTGTAGTTATCACACGAGTAGCAGCAAACACATTAACAATGCGTATTAAAGAACTTGCCTACACAAAGAAAACAGAAGAAACCTTCACACTCGCCATTCTATCACGTACTGATCCTTAAATCAACCAAAAATCCACAAAAATTACACAGCAAAAATCCAAGAAGTAATGCAAACACACATTATTTGCCATACCTAGGATTTTCAAAATTCTCAACTCAAAATACATTCAGCCTTATCACCTGACACACACACACACACACACACACACACACACACACACACACACACACACTCTAACACACTTAAAATTCCATCGCAACGACAACTGCTGATGTATCACTGAGGGGTTACACCTTTGAGTTGAGCTACCCTCTGACAAATCTACAAAAGATGTCAATCAGTATATGAACGGAGCTGACATCCACAACTAGTGCCTCTTGGTTAATCATTAGATCTAACACAACAAAAATCTAACTGCCATTACTATGCAGCACAATTCTCCAAATACTGTGATAACAAAACACAATCTCTATCAAAGACCACTTTCTCTGAAACAAAATCACTAAGTACAATTACCAAGTATCCATCCAATTTGGTTCGGTCCTACGCTGGATTGGTTGGCAGCTCAGCCCATGCTATTCCACACAATCGGTTCCTGTCGTTCTCACACGGCATCTCACCGAGAGAAACAATTGTCTCTCCAAGTTATAGTCATTTAATTCTCACAACAAGAGAGAGTCTTCTGTGGGCTCTTTCTTCTCACATCTAGTCACAAACGATGCTTTCACCTCAACAACTTATCAGCTCAATTCAACAGCAGAAACAAGTTCCATCTATTTCGATCCTCCTCAGGTTATTTTGTAATATGTGGCTCGCACCCACTTTCTGTTCAGCTCCATGTGCAATCCCATCATTACTGAAAGGAGTAATTGATTGATCAACAGTTGCACATACTGGCCAACAGGCAAGGCATTAAGTTGACAGCACATTTGCTGTCATGTATTCATATTATCATTTAAACAAATGAACAACCAAATATTTTCTCACTATTATCCATAGAAGCATACACATTTTCTGATAACATTCCTACACTTTTCTAGTACAGTCATTAGCACGGTGTAACACAGCAATTGTCTTCCGTATTAAAAGAATAATGACATCACTGTAAATAGGACCAACTATCCAAAAATTAGCAAGACACGCACGTACCTCGATACTTCAACCTGTCACTGTGACACTTTCACATTCAAATTGACCCTCCACAAACTTTGCATAACTTCAAATACAACATGCACAATTAAATTTCAATCTCCCTCTCATTCCTTAAATATCTTTAGGACTAAACTTTTGTATTCAAACACTATTCCTTACCTCATCAACATTTCCTTTTGGTACTTCAATGTGCAGCAACTATTCTCCACTGCAAGTCTGCCTTCAGCATATGCTAATGATAACGCACTGCTTTGCTTCTTCACCGCATAAAAAATAGTAAATGGACCCGGCTCAAGAAAAGCACCAAACTATGAAATACGACTTCCAACAAGCTTCAAAAACTTAGCTCTGCTCTCTCAAATTTCTCCAACGCATCACTGCATGAAAACCTCACTGTCTTAATCCGCTATCGGTGAAATCGATAATATTCACTAGCATCGATCATCCTGTCAAAGCAAGACACGTATCACCAAGGCATGTTATATGTAAAACAAATGTTTCAAGCATTGCTATAATAACAACACACTGTACTCTAAACTGCCACTTCTGAAAATGACAGTTACTAATTCTTCTTAAGAATTTCAAACACTCATCATATACCTAATTAACACACATATCCCGTGTCTTAAGTAAACTATGTCATTTTTCATAGTAGCTCTCTTCCCCCACCTAGTACTCAACTATTCATGAACACACAAAATACTGAACTCTGAGAGAACAACGCTATTCTCCACTAACTCTGTGCCACTTCTCACTGTATAAAGATGCAATGCCCTGTGCTTAAGATAGTACACCCAACTGCAAATAATCACACTAAACAGATCTGACTATATCAAAAGTACAAATTTAACAATAGCTAAGGACAACTAATAGTGATCCTTCACAATTTACTTAGTTCTTACACTAGTCAACGAATTCGACAAGCAAACTGCAAACATATTCACAAACCTTTACTTCCAATGGGAGCTGACGCCAGTAGATACGTAGCTTCCCAACACATTGCAATTTGTGAGTCAACCTTCTATACAATTCCAATGCACAGTAATTGTAGTATCACTTGAATATATTCAGCCAGACGTCTTCTAGAAAACTTCCATTTCAAGTCTCGCTCTAGTGCCACATGGCGTTTTCACATTCAATTATGGGATTGCGTTCATTTGTCTATATCGATATACACTGAAAATAGCTGCAATGAACATGTAAGACCCATTACATTAGTAGCACACTGAGAAAATCTTCTCACATGGCCACCAGTTTAGTCTGCTCACTCAAAAAGTACATACTCACTAACCTTCTGTGCAACAGCACTGTAGTCTGTCAGCTAATGTCATACAAATTCCAAGTGCCAGCTTGCAGACAATGTCATGACATTCAAGAGCTTGGGATTACCAGCAACTTAATCTCATTGCCATTCCACTAACACTTGCCAAATGAAATCTCCAAAACTCAACAGGATATCTCTCTTTTGTTCAAAACTCATTTCCAACCATTCATGACATAACTTCTTTCAAATCTCTGTCCAATAATGTGTGTTCTCAAACAAAGCATTGTATGTCTTTTTCTGGAAGAGGATATCAATACACAAGCAAAACTAACACAAATTAGCCTGCATCAAGAAAACAACCACTGTCCCTGTGTGAGATGTTTCATGCATCAGGAGGCAACCTGTATTCATACTGTTCTTCCACTTGTGCCTCTAACACACGGTGCAAAGTTACTTGTGTTCTTCTTCTAACTGGTCTGATGTTTCAATGCCTTCAGTACAGCATCACTTTTGTATTTCTTCAAATGTCCATTCACATTTCTACCATCAAGGAGCAACATCAAACGTCTTCTTCACATTTCCACAGTAGAGATTCACTTTCCACCTGTTGTCAGACAGTTGTTTACCATGCTGCCATTTTCAAGTTCTTTCCAACAGCTAATGATGCAGGTGCACTCCATCAGACATGAACATTATTCTCACAACACAGACTCACTCACGAAAAAATATCCGTTACTTTTAGTTATCACACGAGTAGCAGCAAACACATTAACAATGCGTATTAAAGAACTTGCCTAAACAAAGAAAACAGAAGAAACCTTCACACTCGCCATTCAATCACGTACTGATCCTTAAATCAACCAAAAATCCACAAAAATTACACAGCAAAAATCCAAGAAGTAATGCAAACACACATTATTTGCCATACCTAGGACTTTCAAAATTCTCAACTCAAAATACATTCAGCCTTATCACCTGACACACACACACACACACACACACACACACACTCACACACTTAAAATTCCATCGCAACGACAACTGCTGATGTATCACTGAGGGGTTTCACCTTTGAGTTGAGCTACCCTCTGACAAATCTACAAAAGATGTCAATCAGTATATGAACTGAGCTGACATCCACAACTAGTGCCTCTTGGTTAATCATTAGATCTAACACAACAAAAATCTAACTGCCATTACTATGCAGCACAATTCTCCAAATACTGTGATAACAAAACACAATCTCTATCAAAGACCACTTTCTCTGAAACTAAATCACTAAGTACAATTACCAAGTATCCATCTAATTTGGTTCGGTCCTACGCTGGATTGGTTGGCAGCTCAGCCCATGCTATTCCGCACAATCGGTTCCCGTCATTCTCACACGGCATCTCACTGAGAGAAACAATTGTCTCTCCAAGTTATAGTCATTTAATTCTCACAACAAGAGAGAGTCTTCTGTGGGCTCTTTCTTCTCACATCTAGTCACAAACGATGCTTTCACCTCAACAACTTATCAGCTCAATTCAACAGCAGAAACAAGTTCCATGTATTTCGATCCTCCTCAGGTTATTTTGTAATATGTGGCTCGCACCCACTTTCTGTTCAGCTCCATGTGCAATCCCATCATTACTGAAAGGAGTAATTGATTGATCAACAGTTGCACATACTGGCCAACAGGCAAGGCATTAAGTTGACAGCACATTTGCTGTCATGTATTCATATTATCATTTAAACAAATGAACAACCAAATATTTTCTCACTATTATCCATAGAAGCATACACATTTTCTGATAACATTCCTACACTTTTGTAGTACAGTCATTAGCATGGTGTAACACAGCAATTGTCTTCCGTATTAAAACAATAATGACATCACTGTAAATAGGACCAACTATCCAAAAATTAGCAAGACACGCACGTACCTCGAAACTTCAACCTGTCACTCTGACACTGTCACATTCAAATTTACCCTCCACAAACTTTGCATAACTTCAAATACAAAATGCACAATTAAATTTCAATCTCCCTCTCATTCCTTAAATATCTTTAGGACTAAACTTTTGTATCCAAACACTATTCCTTACCTCATCAACAATTCCTTTTGGTACTTCAATGTGCAGCAACTATTCTCCACTGCAAGTCTGCCTTCAGCATATGCTAATGATAACGCACTGCTTTGCTTCTTCACTGCATAAAAAATAGTAAATGGACCCGGCTCAAGAAAAGCACCAAACTATGAAATACGACTTCCCAACAAGCTTCAAAAACTCTTAGCTCTGCTCTCTCAAATTTCTCCAACGCATCACTGCATGAAAACCTCACTGTCTTAATCCGCTATCGGTGAAATCGTTAATATTCACTAGCATCGATCATCCTGTCAAAGCAAGACACGTATCACCAAGGCATGTTATATGTAAAACAAATGTTTCAAGCATTGCTATAATAACAACACACTGTACTCTAAACTGCCACTTATTTACAACTGCAAATGACAGTTACTAATTCTTCTCAAGAATTTCAAACACTCACCATATACCTAATTAACACACATATCCCGTGTCTTAAGTAAACTATGTCATTTTTCATAGTAGCTTTCTTCCCCCACCTAGTACTCAACTATTCATGAACACACAAAATACTGAACTCTGAGAGAACAACGCTATTCTCCACTAACTCTGTGCCACTTCTCACTGTATAAAGATGCAATGCCCTGTGCTTAAGATAGTACACCCAACTGCAAATAATCACACTAAACAGATCTGACTATATCAAAAGTACAAATTTAACAATAGCTAAGGACAACTAATAGTGATCCTTCACAATTTACTTAGCTCTTACACTAGTCAACGAATTCGACAAGCAAACTGCAAACTTATTCACAAACCTTTACTTCCAATGGGAGCTGACGCCAGTAGATACGTAGCTTCCCAACACATTGCAATTTGTGAGTCAACCTTCTATACAATTCCAATGCACAGTAATTGTAGTATCACTTGAATATATTCAGCCAGACGTCTTCTAGAAAACTTCCATTTCAAGTCTCGCTCTAGTGCCACATGGCGTTTTCACATTCAATTATGGGATTGCGTTCATTTGTCTATATCGATATACACTGAAAATAGCTGCAATGAACATGTAAGACCCATTACGTTAGTAGCACACTGAGAAAATCTTCTCACATGGCCACCAGTTTAGTCTGCTCACTCAAAAAGTACATACTCACTAACCTTCTGTGCAACAGCACTGTAGTCTGTCAGCTAATGTCATACAAATTCCAAGTGCCAGCTTGCAGACAATGTCATGACATTCAAGAGCTTGCGATTACCAGCAACTTAATCTAATTGCCATTCCACTAACACTTGCCAAATGAAATCTCCAAAACTCAACAGGATATCTCTCTTTTGTTCAAAACTCATTTCCAAGCATTCATGACATAACTTCTTTCAAATCTCTGTCCAATAATGTGTGTTCTCAAACAAAGCATTGTATGTCTTTTTCTGGAAGAGGATATCAATACACAAGCAAAACTAACACAAATTAGCCTGCATCAAGAAAACAACCACTGTCCCTGTGTGAGATGTTTCATGCATCAGGAGGCAACCTGTATTCATACTGTTCTTCCACTTGTGCCTCTAACACACGGTGCAAAGTTACTTGTGTTCTTCTTCTAACTGGTCTGATGTTTCAATGCCTTCAGTACAGCATCACTTTTGTATTTCTTCAAATGTCCATTCACACTTCTACCATCAAGGAGCAACATCAAACGTCTTCTTCACATTTCCACAGTAGAGATTCACTTTCCACCTGTTGTCAGACAGTTGTTTACCATGCTGCCATTTGCAAGTTCTTTCCAACAGCTAATGATGCAGGTGCACTCCATCAGACATGAACGTTATTCTCACAACACAGACTCACTCACGAAAAAATATCCGTTACTTTTAGTTATCACACGAGTAGCAGCAAACACATTAACAATGCGTATTAAAGAACTTGCCTAAACAAAGAAAACAGAAGAAACCTTCACACTCGCCATTCTATCACGTACTGATCCTTAAATCAACCAAAAATCCACAAAAATTACACAGCAAAAATCCAAGAAGTAATGCAAACACACATTATTTGCCATACCTAGGATTTTCAAAATTCTCAACTCAAAATACATTCAGCCTTATCACCTGACACACACACACACACACACACACACACACACACACACACTCTAACACACTTAAAATTCCATCGCAACGACAACTGCTGATGTATCACTGAGGGGTTACACCTTTGAGTTGAGCTACCCTCTGACAAATCTACAAAAGATGTCAATCAGTATATGAACGGAGCTGACATCCACAACTAGTGCCTCTTGGTTAATCATTAGATCTAACACAACAAAAATCTAACTGCCATTACTATGCAGCACAATTCTCCAAATACTGTGATAACAAAACACAATCTCTATCAAAGACCACTTTCTCTGAAACTAAATCACTAAGTACAATTACCAAGTATCCATCCAATTTGGTTCGGTCCTACGCTGGATTGGTTGGCAGCTCAGCCCATGCTATTCCACACAATCGGTTCCCGTCGTTCTCACACGGCATCTCACCGAGAGAAACAATTGTCTCTCCAAGTTATAGTCATTTAATTCTCACAACAAGAGAGAGTCTTCTGTGGGCTCTTTCTTCTCACATCTAGTCACAAACGATGCTTTCACCTCAACAACTTATCAGCTCAATTCAACAGCAGAAACAAGTTCCATGTATTTCGATCCTCCTCAGGTTATTTTGTAATATGTGGCTCGCACCCACTTTCTGTTCAGCTCCATGTGCAATCCCATCATTACTGAAAGGAGTAATTGATTGATCAACAGTTGCACATACTGGCCAACAGGCAAGGCATTAAGTTGACAGCACATTTGCTGTCATGTATTCATATTATCATTTAAACAAATGAACAACCAAATATTTTCTCACTATTATCCATAGAAGCATACACATTTTCTGATAACATTCCTACACTTTTCTAGTACAGTCATCAGCATGGTGTAACACAGCAATTGTCTTCCGTATTAAAACAATAATGACATCACTGTAAATAGGACCAACTATCCAAAAATTAGCAAGACACGCACGTACCTCGATACTTCAACCTGTCACTCTGACACTGTCACATTCAAATTTACCCTCCACAAACTTTGCATAACTTCAAATACAACATGCACAATTAAATTTCAATCTCCCTGTCATTCCATAAATATCTTTAGGACTAAACTTTTGTATTCAAACACTATTCCTTACCTCATCAACATTTCCTTTTGGTACTTCAATGTGCAGCAACTATTCTCCACTGTAAGTCTGCCTTCAGCATATGCTAATGATAACGCACTGCTTTGCTTCTTCACCGCATAAAAAATAGTAAATGGACCCGGCTCAAGAAAAGCACCAAACTATGAAATATGACTTCCCAACAAGCTTCAAAAACTCTTAGCTCTGCTCTCCCAAATTTCTCCAACGCATCACTGCATGAAAACCTCACTGTCTTAATCCGCTATCGGTGAAATCGATAATATTCACTAGCATCGATCATCCTGTCAAAGCAAGACACGTATCACCAAGGCATGTTATATGTAAAACAAATGTTTCAAGCATCGCTATAATAACAACACACTGTACTCTAAACTACCACTTATTTACAACTGCAAATGACAGTTACTAATTCTTCTCAAGAATTTCAAACACTCACCATACACCTAATTAACACACATATCCCGTGTCTTAAGTAAACTATGTCATTTTTCATAGTAGCTTTCTTCCCCCACCTAGTACTCAACTATTCATGAACACACAAAATACTGAACTCTGAGAGAACAACGCTATTCTCCACTAACTCTGTGCCACTTCTCACTGTATAAAGATGCAATGCCCTGTGCTTAAGATAGTACACCCAACTGCAAATAATCACACTAAACAGATCTGACTATATCAAAAGTACAAATTTAACAATAGCTAAGGACAACTAATAGTGATCCTTCACAATTTACTTAGCTCTTACACTAGTCAACGAATTCGACAAGCAAACTGCAAACATAATCACAAACCTTTACTTCCAATGGGAGCTGATGCCAGTAGATACATAGCTTTCCAACACATTGCAATTTGTGAGTCAACCTTCTATACAATTCCAATGCACAGTAATTGTAGTATCACTTGAATATATTCAGCCAGACGTCTTCTAGAAAACTTCCATTTCAAGTCTCGCTCTAGTGCCACATGGCGTTTTCACATTCAATTATGGGATTGCGTTCATTTGTCTATATCGATATACAGTGAAAATAGCTGCAATGAACATGTAAGACCCATTACGTTAGTAGCACACTGAGAAAATCTTCTCACATGGCCACCAGTTTAGTCTGCTCACTCAAAAAGTACATACTCACTAACCTTCTGTGCAACAGCACTGTAGTCTGTCAGCTAATGTCATACAAATTCCAAGTGCCAGCTTGCAGACAATGTCATGACATTCAAGAGCTTGGGATTACCAGCAACTTAATCTCATTGCCATTCCACTAACACTTGCCAAATGAAATCTCCACAACTCAACAGGATATATCTCTTTTGTTCAAAACTCATTTCCAAGCATTCATGACATAACTTCTTTCAAATCTCTGTCCAATAATGTGTGTTCTCAAACAAAGCATTGTATGTCTTTTTCTGGAAGAGGATATCAATACACAAGCAAAACTAACACAAATTAGCCTGCATCAAGAAAACAACCACTGTCCCTGTGTGAGATGTTTCATGCATCAGGAGGCAACCTGTATTCATACTGTTCTTCCACTTGTGCCTCTAACACACGGTGCAAAGTTACTCGTGTTCTTCTTCTAACTGGTCTGATGTTTCAATGCCTTCAGTACAACATCACTTTTGTATTTCTTCAAATGTCCATTCACACTTCTACCATCAAGGAGCAACATCAAACGTCTTCTTCACATTTCCACAGTAGAGATTCACTTTCCACCTGTTGTTAGACAGTTGTTTACCATGCTGCCATGTGCAAGTTCTTTCCAACAGCTAATGATGCAGGTGCACTCCATCAGACATGAATGTTATTCTCACAACACAGACTCACTCACGAAAAAATATCTGTTACTTTTAGTTATCACACGAGTAGCAGCAAACACATTAACAATGCGTATTAAAGAACTTGCCTACACAAAGAAAACAGAAGAAACCTTCACACTTGCCATTCTATCACGTACTGATCCTTAAATCAACCAAAAATCCACAAAAATTACACAGTAAAAATCCAAGAAGTAATGCAAACACACATTATTTGCCATACCTAGGATTTTCAAAATTCTCAACTCAAAATACATTCAGCCTTATCACCTGACACACACACACACACACACACACACACACACACACACACACACACACACACTAACACACTTAAAATTCCATCGCAACGACAACTGCTGATGTATCACTGAGGGGTTTCACCTTTGAGTTGAGCTACCCTCTGACAAATCTACAAAAGATGTCAATCAGTATATGAACTGAGCTGACATCCACAACTAGTGCCTCTTGGTTAATCATTAGATCTAACACAACAAAAATCTAACTGCCATTACTATGCAGCACAATTCTCCAAATACTGTGATAACAAAACACAATCTCTATCAAAGACCACTTTCTCTGAAACTAAATCACTAAGTACAATTACCAAGTATCCATCTAATTTGGTTCGGTCCTACGCTGGAGTGGTTGGCAGCTCAGCCCATGCTATTCCGCACAATCGGTTCCCGTCATTCTCACACGGCATCTCACTGAGAGAAACAATTGTCTCTCCAAGTTATAGTCATTTAATTCTCACAACAAGAGAGAGTCTTCTGTGGGCTCTTTCTTCTCACATCTAGTCACAAACGATGCTTTCACCTCAACAACTTATCAGCTCAATTCAACAGCAGAAACAAGTTCCATGTATTTCGATCCTCCTCAGGTTATTTTGTAATATGTGGCTCGCACCCACTTTCTGTTCAGCTCCATGTGCAATCCCATCATTACTGAAAGGAGTAATTGATTGATCAACAGTTGCACATACCGGCCAACAGGCAAGGCATTAAGTTGACAGCACATTTGCTGTCATGTATTCATACTATCATTTAAACAAATGAACAACCAAATATTTTCTCACTATTATCCATAGAAGCATACACATTTTCTGATAACATTCCTACACTTTTCTAGTACAGTCATCAGCATGGTGTAACACAGCAATTGTCTTCCGTATTAAAACAATAATGACATCACTGTAAATAGGACCAACTATCCAAAAATTAGCAAGACACGCACGTACCTCGAAACTTCAACCTGTCACTCTGACACTGTCACATTCAAATTTACCCTCCACAAACTTTGCATTACTTCAAATACAAAATGCACAATTAAATTTCAATCTCCCTCTCATTCCTTAAACATCTTTAGGACTAAACTTTTGTATTCAAACACTATTCCTTACCTCATCAACATTTCCTTTTGGTACTTCAATGTGCAGCAACTATTCTCCACTGCCTTCAGCATATGCTAATGATAACGCACTGCTTTGCTTCTTCACCGCATAAAAAATAGTAAATGGACCCGGCTCAAGAAAAGCACCAAACTATGAAATACGACTTCCCAACAAGCTTCAAAAACTCTTAGCTCTGCTCTCTCAAATTTCTCCAATGCATCACTGCATGAAAACCTCACTGTCTTAATCCGCTATCGGTGAAATCGATAATATTCACTAGCATCGATCATCCTGTCAAAGCAAGACACGTATCACCAAGGCATGTTATATGTAAAACAAATGTTTCAAGCATTGCTATAATAACAACACACTGTACTCTAAACTGCCACTTATTTACAACTGCAAGTGACAGTTACTAATTCTTCTCAAGAATTTCAAACACTCATCATATACCTAATTAACACACATATCCCGTGTCTTAAGTAAACTATGTCATTTTTCATAGTAGCTCTCTTCCCCCACCTAGTACTCAACTATTCATGAACACACAAAATACTGAACTCTGAGAGAACAACGCTATTCTCCACTAACTCTGTGCCACTGCTCACTGTATAAAGATGCAACGCCCTGAGCTTAAGATAGTACACCCAACTGCAAATAATCACACTAAACAGATCTGACTATATCAAAAGTACAAATTTAACAATAGCTAAGGACAACTAATAGTGATCCTTCACAATTTACTTAGCTCTTACACTAGTCAACGAATTCGACAAGCAAACTGCAAACATAATCACAAACCTTTACTTCCAATGGGAGCTGACGCCAGTAGATACGTAGCTTCCCAACACATTGCAATTTGTGAGTCAACCTTCTATACAATTCCAATGCACAGTAATTGTAGTATCACTTGAATATATTCAGCCAGACGTCTTCTAGAAAACTTCCATTTCAAGTCTCGCTCTAGTGCCACATGGCGTTTTCACATTCAATTATGGGATTGCGTTCATTTGTCTATATCGATATACACTGAAAATAGCTGCAATGAACATGTAAGACCCATTACGTTAGTAGCACACTGAGAAAATCTTCTCACATGGCCACCAGTTTAGTCTGCTCACTCAAAAAGTACATACTCACTAACCTTCTGTGCAACAGCACTGTAGTCTGTCAGCTAATGTCATACAAATTCCAAGTGCCAGCTTGCAGACAATGTCATGACATTCAAGAGCTTGGGATTACCAGCAACTTAATCTCATTGCCATTCCACTAACACTTGCCAAATGAAATCTCCACAACTCAACAGGATATATCTCTTTTGTTCAAAACTCATTTCCAAGCATTCATGACATAACTTCTTTCAAATCTCTGTCCAATAATGTGTGTTCTCAAACAAAGCATTGTATGTCTTTTTCTGGAAGAGGATATCAATACACAAGCAAAACTAACACAAATTAGCCTGCATCAAGAAAACAACCACTGTCCCTGTGTGAGATGTTTCATGCATCAGGAGGCAACCTGTATTCATACTGTTCTTCCACTTGTGCCTCTAACACACGGTGCAAAGTTACTCGTGTTCTTCTTCTAACTGGTCTGATGTTTCAATGCCTTCAGTACAGCATCACTTTTGTATTTCTTCAAATGTCCATTCACACTTCTACCATCAAGGAGCAACATCAAACGTCTTCTTCACATTTCCACAGTAGAGATTCACTTTCCACCTGTTGTTAGACAGTTGTTTACCATGCTGCCATTTGCAAGTTCTTTCCAACAGCTAATGATGCAGGTGCACTCCATCAGACATGAATGTTATTCTCACAACACAGACTCACTCACGAAAAAATATCTGTTACTTTTAGTTATCACACGAGTAGCAGCAAACACATTAACAATGCGTATTAAAGAACTTGCCTACACAAAGAAAACAGAAGAAACCTTCACACTTGCCATTCTATCACGTACTGATCCTTAAATCAACCAAAAATCCACAAAAATTACACAGCAAAAATCCAAGAAGTAATGCAAACACACATTATTTGCCATACCTAGGATTTTCAAAATTCTCAACTCAAAATACATTCAGCCTTATCACCTGACACACACACACACACACACACACACACACACACACACACACACACACACACACACACACACACTAACACACTTAAAATTCCATCGCAACGACAACTGCTGATGTATCACTGAGGGGTTACATCTTTGAGTTGAGCTACCCTCTGACAAATCTACAAAAGATGTGAATCAGTATATGAACTGAGCTGACATCCACAACTAGTGCCTCTTGGTTAATCATTAGATCTAACACAACAAAAATCTAACTGCCATTACTATGCAGCACAATTCTCCAAATACTGTGATAACAAAACACAATCTCTATCAAAGACCACTTTCTCTGAAACAAAATCACTAAGTACAATTACCAAGTATCCATCCAATTTGGTACGGTCCTACGCTGGATTGGTTGGCAGCTCAGCCCATGCTATTCCACACAATCGGTTCCCGTCGTTCTCACACGGCATCTCACCGAGAGAAACAATTGTCTCTCCAAGTTATAGTCATTTAATTCTCACAACAAGAGAGAGTCTTCTGTGGGCTCTTTCTTCTCACATCTAGTCACAAACGATGCTTTCACCTCAACAACTTATCAGCTCAATTCAACAGCAGAAACAAGTTCCATGTATTTCGATCCTCCTCAGGTTATTTTGTAATATGTGGCTCGCACCCACTTTCTGTTCAGCTCCATGTGCAATCCCATCATTACTGAAAGGAGTAATTGATTGATCAACAGTTGCACATACTGGCCAACAGGCAAGGCATTAAGTTGACAGCACATTTGCTGTCATGTATTCATATTATCATTTAAACAAATGAACAACCAAATATTTTCTCACTATTATCCATAGAAGCATACACATTTTCTGATAACATTCCTACACTTTTGTAGTACAGTCATTAGCATGGTGTAACACAGCAATTGTCTTCCGTATTAAAACAATAATCACAATACTGTAAATAGGACAAACTATCCAAAAATTAGCAAGACACGCACATACCTCGAAACTTCAACCTGTCACTCTGACACTGTCACATTCAAATTTACCCTCCCCAACCTTGCATAACTTCAAATACAACATGCACAATTAAATTTCAATATCCCTCTCATTCTTTAAATAACTTTAGGACTAAACTTTTGTATCCAAACACTATTCCTTACCTCATCAACAATTCCTTTTGGTACTTCAATGTGCAGCAACTATTCTCCACTGCAAGTCTGCCTTCAGCATATGCTAATGATAACGCACTGCTTTGCTTCTTCACTGCATAAAAAATAGTAAATGGACCCGGCTCAAGAAAAGCACCAAACTATGAAATACGACTTCCCAACAAGCTTCAAAAACTCTTAGCTCTGCTCTCTCAAATTTCTCCAACGCATCACTGCATGAAAACCTCACTGTCTTAATCCGCTATCGGTGAAATCGTTAATATTCACTAGCATCGATCATCCTGTCAAAGCAAGACACGTATCACCAAGGCTTGTAATATGTAAAACAAATGTTTCAAGCATTACTATAATAACAACACACTGTACTCTAAACTGCCACTTCTGAAAATGACAGTTACTAATTCTTCTTAAGAATTTCAAACACTCATCATATACCTAATTAACACACATATCCCGTGTCTTAAGTAAACTATGTCATTTTTCATAGTAGCTTTCTTCCCCCACCTAGTACTCAACTATTCATGAACACACAAAATACTGAACTCTGAGAGAACAACGCTATTCTCCACTAACTCTGTGCCACTTCTCACTGTATAAAGATGCAATGCCCTGTGCTTAAGATAGTACACCCAACTGCAAATAATCACACTAAACAGATCTGACTATATCAAAAGTACAAATTTAACAATAGCTAAGGACAACTAATAGTGATCCTTCACAATTTACTTAGCTCTTACACTAGTCAACGAATTCGACAAGCAAACTGCAAACATAATCACAAACCTTTACTTCCAATGGGAGCTGACGCCAGTAGATACATAGCTTTCCAACACATTGCAATTTGTGAGTCAACCTTCTATACAATTCCAATGCACAGTAATTGTAGTATCACTTGAATATATTCAGCCAGACGTCTTCTAGAAAACTTCCATTTCAAGTCTCGCTCTAGTGCCACATGGCGTTTTCACATTCAATTATGGGATTGCGTTCATTTGTCTATATCGATATACACTGAAAATAGCTGCAATGAACATGTAAGACCCATTACGTTAGTAGCACACTGAGAAAATCTTCTCACATGGCCACCAGTTTAGTCTGCTCACTCAAAAAGTACATACTCACTAACCTTCTGTGCAACAGCACTGTAGTCTGTCAGCTAATGTCATACAAATTCCAAGTGCCAGCTTGCAGACAATGTCATGACATTCAAGAGCTTGCGATTACCAGCAACTTAATCTAATTGCCATTCCACTAACACTTGCCAAATGAAATCTCCAAAACTCAACAGGATATCTCTCTTTTGTTGAAAACTCATTTCCAAGCATTCATGACATAACTTCTTTCAAATCTCTGTCCAATAACGTGTGTTCTCAAACAAAGCATTGTATGTCTTTTTCTGGAAGAGGATATCAATACACAAGCAAAACTAACACAAATTAGCCTGCATCAAGAAAACAACCACTGTCCCTGTGTGAGATGTTTCATGCATCAGGAGGCAACCTGTATTCATACTGTTCTTCCACTTGTGCCTCTAACACACGGTGCAAAGTTACTTGTGTTCTTCTTCTAACTGGTCTGATGTTTCAATGCCTTCAGTACAGCATCAATTTTGTATTTCTTCAAATGTCCATTCACACTTCTACCATCAAGGAGCAACATCAAACGTCTTCTTCACATTTCCACAGTAGAGATTCACTTTCCACCTGTTGTCAGACAGTTGTTTACCATGCTGCCATTTGCAAGTTCTTTCCAACAGCTAATGATGCAGGTGCACTCCATCAGACATGAACGTTATTCTCACAACACAGACTCACTAACGAAAAAATATCCGTTACTTTTAGTTATCACACGAGTAGCAGCAAACACATTAACAATGCGTATTAAAGAACTTGCCTAAACAAAGAAAACAGAAGAAACCTTCACACTTGCCATTCTATCACGTACTGATCCTTAAATCATCCAAAAATCCACAAAAATTACACAGCAAAAATCCAAGAAGTAATGCAAACACACATTATTTGCCATACCTAGGATTTTCAAAATTCTCAACTCAAAATACATTCAGCCTTATCACCTGACACACACACACACACACACACACACACACACACACACACACACACACACACACTCTCTAACACACTTAAAATTCCATCGCAACGACAACTGCTGATGTATCACTGAGGGGTTACACCTTTGAGTTGAGCTACCCTCTGACAAATCTACAAAAGATGTCAATCAGTATATGAACGGAGCTGACATCCACAACTAGTGCCTCTTGGTTAATCATTAGATCTAACACAACAAAAATCTAACTGCCATTACTATGCAGCACAATTCTCCAAATACTGTGATAACAAAACACAATCTCTATCAAAGACCACTTTCTCTGAAACAAAATCACTAAGTACAATTACCAAGTATCCATCCAATTTGGTTCGGTCCTACGCTGGATTGGTTGGCAGCTCAGCCCATGCTATTCCACACAATCGGTTCCCGTCGTTCTCACACGGCATCTCACCGAGAGAAACAATTGTCTCTCCAAGTTATAGTCATTTAATTCTCACAACAAGAGAGAGTCTTCTGTGGGCTCTTTCTTCTCACATCTAGTCACAAACGATGCTTTCACCTCAACAACTTATCAGCTCAATTCAACAGCAGAAACAAGTTCCATGTATTTCGATCCTCCTCAGGTTATTTTGTAATATGTGGCTCGCACCCACTTTCTGTTCAGCTCCATGTGCAATCCCATCATTACTGAAAGGAGTAATTGATTGATCAACAGTTGCACATACTGGCCAACAGGCAAGGCATTAAGTTGACAGCACATTTGCTGTCATGTATTCATATTATCATTTAAACAAATGAACAACCAAATATTTTCTCACTATTATCCATAGAAGCATACACATTTTCTGATAACATTCCTACACTTTTCTAGTACAGTCATCAGCATGGTGTAACACAGCAATTGTCTTCCGTATTAAAACAATAATCACATCACTGTAAATAGGACCAACTATCCAAAAATTAGCAAGACACGCACGTACCTCGAAACTTCAACCTGTCACTCTGACACTGTCACATTCAAATTGACCCTCCACAAACTTTGCATAACTTCAAATACAACATGCACAATTAAATTTCAATCTCCCTCTCATTCCTTAAATATCTTTAGGACTAAACTTTTGTATTCAAACACTATTCCTTACCTCATCAACATTTCCTTTTGGTACTTCAATGTGCAGCAACTATTCTCCACTGTAAGTCTGCCTTCAGCATATGCTAATGATAACGCACTGCTTTGCTTCTTCACCGCATAAAAAATAGTAAATGGACCCGGCTCAAGAAAAGCACCAAACTATGAAATATGACTTCCCAACAAGCTTCAAAAACTCTTAGCTCTGCTCTCTCAAATTTCTCCAACGCATCACTGCATGAAAACCTCACTGTCTTAATCCGCCATCGGTGAAATCGTTAATATTCACTAGCATCGATCATCCTGTCAAAGCAAGACACGTATCACCAAGGCATGTTATATGTAAAACAAATGTTTCAAGCATTGCTATAATAACAACACACTGTACTCTAAACTGCCACTTATTTAGAACTGCAAATGACAGTTACTAATTCTTCTCAAGAATTTCAAACACTCACCATATACCTAATTAACACACATATCCCGTGTCTTAAGTAAACTATGTCATTTTTCATAGTAGCTTTCTTCCCCCACCTAGTACTCAACTATTCATGAACACACAAAATACTGAACTCTGAGAGAACAACGCTATTCTCCACTAACTCTGTGCCACTTCTCACTGTATAAAGATGCAATGCCCTGTGCTTAAGATAGTACACCCAACTGCAAATAATCACACTAAACAGATCTGACTATATGAAAAGTACAAATTTAACAATAGCTAAGGACAACTAATAGTGATCCTTCACAATTTACTTAGCTCTTACACTAGTCAACGAATTCGACAAGCAAACTGCAAACATATTCACAAACCTTTACTTCCAATGGGAGCTGACGCCAGTAGATACATAGCTTCCCAACACATTGCAATTTGTGAGTCAACCTTCTATACAATTCCAATGCACAGTAATTGCAGTATCACTTGAATATATTCAGCCAGACGTCTTCAACAAAACTTCCATTTCAAGTCTCGCTCTAGTGCCACATGGCGTTTTCACATTCAATTATGGGATTGCATTCATTTGTCTATATCGATATACACTGAAAATAGCTGCAATGAACATGTAAGACCCATTACGTTAGTAGCACACTGAGAAAATCTTCTCACATGGCCACCAGTTTAGTCTGCTCACTCAAAAAGTACATACTCACTAACCTTCTGTGCAACAGCACTGTAGTCTGTCAGCTAATGTCATACAAATTCCAAGTGCCAGCTTGCAGACAATGTCATGACATTCAAGAGCTTGGGATTACCAACAACTTAATCTAATTGCCATTCCACTAACACTTGCCAAATGAAATCTCCAAAACTCAACAGGATATATCTCTTTTGTTCAAAACTCATTTCCAAGCATTCATGACATAACTTCTTTCAAATCTCTGTCCAATAATGTGTGTTCCCAAACAAAGCATTGTATGTCTTTTTCTGGAAGAGGATATCAATACACAAGCAAAACTAACACAAATTAGCCTGCATCAAGAAAACAACCACTGTCCCTGTGTGAGATGTTTCATGCATCAGGAGGCAACCTGTATTCATGCTGTTCTTCCACTTGTGCCTCTAACACACGGTGCAAAGTTACTTGTGTTCTTCTTCTAACTGGTCTGATGTTTCAATGCCTTCAGTACAGCATCACTTTTGTATTTCTTCAAATGTCCATTCACACTTCTACCATCAAGGAGCAACATCAAACGTCTTCTTCACATTTCCACAGTAGAGATTCACTTTCCACCTGTTGTCAGA
Organism: Schistocerca serialis cubense; assembly: GCF_023864345.2. Classification (NCBI taxonomy): domain Eukaryota; kingdom Metazoa; phylum Arthropoda; class Insecta; order Orthoptera; family Acrididae; genus Schistocerca; species Schistocerca serialis. The sequence continues at coordinate 179,095,878 of NC_064647.1, read as the reverse complement.
CAGTTGTTTACCATGCTGCCATTTGCAAGTTCTTTCCAACAGCTAATGATGCAGGTGCACTCCATCAGACATGAACGTTATTCTCACAACACAGACTCACTCACGAAAAAATATCCGTTACTTTTAGTTATCACACGAGTAGCAGCAAACACATTAACAATGCGTATTAAAGAACTTGCCTAAACAAAGGAAACAGAAGAAACCTTCACACTCGCCATTCTATCACGTACTGATCCTTAAATCAACCAAAAATTCACAAAAATTACACAGCAAAAATCCAAGAAGTAATGCAAACACACATTATTTGCCATACCTAGGACTTTCAAAAATCTCAACTCAAAATACATTCAGCCTTATCACCTGACACACACACACACACACACACACACACACACACACACACACACACACTCTAACACACTTAAAATTCCATCGCAACGACAACTGCTGATGTATCACTGAGGGGTTACACCTTTGAGTTGAGCTACCCTCTGACAAATCTACAAAAGATGTCAATCAGTATATGAACGGAGCTGACATCCACAACTAGTGCCTCTTGGTTAATCATTAGATCTAACACAACAAAAATCTAACTGCCATTACTATGCAGCACAATTCTCCAAATACTGTGATAACAAAACACAATCTCTATCAAAGACCACTTTCTCTGAAACAAAATCACTAAGTACAATTACCAAGTATCCATCCAATTTGGTTCGGTCCTACGCTGGATTGGTTGGCAGCTCAGCCCATGCTATTCCACACAATCGGTTCCTGTCGTTCTCACACGGCATCTCACCGAGAGAAACAATTGTCTCTCCAAGTTATAGTCATTTAATTCTCACAACAAGAGAGAGTCTTCTGTGGGCTCTTTCTTCTCACATCTAGTCACAAACGATGCTTTCACCTCAACAACTTATCAGCTCAATTCAACAGCAGAAACAAGTTCCATGTATTTCGATCCTCCTCAGGTTATTTTGTAATATGTGGCTCGCACCCACTTTCTGTTCAGCTCCATGTGCAATCCCATCATTACTGAAAGGAGTAATTGATTGATCAACAGTTGCACATACTGGCCAACAGGCAAGGCATTAAGTTGACAGCACATTTGCTGTCATGTATTCATATTATCATTTAAACAAATGAACAACCAAATATTTTCTCACTATTATCCATAGAAGCATACACATTTTCTGATAACATTCCTACACTTTTCTAGTACAGTCATCAGCATGGTGTAACACAGCAATTGTCTTCCGTATTAAAACAATAATGACATCACTGTAAATAGGACCAACTATCCAAAAATTAGCAAGACACGCACGTACCTCGAAACTTCAACCTGTCACTCTGACACTGTCACATTCAAATTTACCCTCCACAAACTTTGCATAACTTCAAATACAACATGCACAATTAAATTTCAATCTCCCTGTCATTCCATAAATATCTTTAGGACTAAACTTTTGTATTCAAACACTATTCCTTACCTCATCAACATTTCCTTTTGGTACTTCAATGTGCAGCAACTATTCTCCACTGTAAGTCTGCCTTCAGCATATGCTAATGATAACGCACTGCTTTGCTTCTTCACCGCATAAAAAATAGTAAATGGACCCGGCTCAAGAAAAGCACCAAACTATGAAATATGACTTCCCAACAAGCTTCAAAAACTCTTAGCTCTGCTCTCTCAAATTTCTCCAACGCATCACTGCATGAAAACCTCACTGTCTTAATCCGCTATCGGTGAAATCGATAATATTCACTAGCATCGATCATCCTGTCAAAGCAAGACACGTATCACCAAGGCATGTTATATGTAAAACAAATGTTTCAAGCATTGCTATAATAACAACACACTGTACTCTAAACTGCCACTTCTGAAAATGACAGTTACTAATTCTTCTCAAGAATTTCAAACACTCATCATATACCTAATTTACACACATATCCCGTGTCTTAAGTAAACTATGTCATTTTTCATAGTAGCTCTCTTCCCCCACCTAGTACTCAACTATTCATGAACACACAAAATACTGAACTCTGAGAGAACAACGCTATTCTCCACTAACTCTGTGCCACTTCTCACTGTATAAAGATGCAATGCCCTGTGCTTAAGATAGTACACCCAACTGCAAATAATCACACTAAACAGATCTGACTATATGAAAAGTACAAATTTAACAATAGCTAAGGACAACTAATAGTGATCCTTCACAATTTACTTAGCTCTTACACTAGTCAACGAATTCGACAAGCAAACTGCAAACATATTCACAAACCTTTACTTCCAATGGGAGCTGACGCCAGTAGATACGTAGCTTCCCAACACATTGCAATTTGTGAGTCAACCTTCTATACAATTCCAATGCACAGTAATTGTAGTATCACTTGAATATATTCAGCCAGACGTCTTCTAGAAAACTTCCATTTCAAGTCTCGCTCTAGTGCCACATGGCGTTTTCACATTCAATTATGGGATTGCGTTCATTTGTCTATATCGATATACACTGAAAATAGCTGCAATGAACATGTAAGACCCATTACGTTAGTAGCACACTGAGAAAATCTTCTCACATGGCCACCAGTTTAGTCTGCTCACTCAAAAAGTACATACTCACTAACCTTCTGTGCAACAGCACTGTAGTCTGTCAGCTAATGTCATACAAATTCCAAGTGCCAGCTTGCAGACAATGTCATGACATTCAAGAGCTTGGGATTACCAGCAACTTAATCTAATTGCCATTCCACTAACACTTGCCAAATGAAATCTCAAAAACTCAACAGGATATATCTCTTTTGTTCAAAACTCATTTCCAAGCATTCATGACATAACTTCTTTCAAATCTCTGTCCAATAATGTGTGTTCTCAAACAAAGCATTGTATGTCTTTTTCTGGAAGAGGATATCAATACACAAGCAAAACTAACACAAATTAGCCTGCATCAAGAAAACAACCACTGTCCCTGTGTGAGATGTTTCATGCATCATCAGGAGGCAACCTGTATTCATACTGTTCTTCCACTTGTGCCTCTAACACACGGTGCAAAGTTACTTGTGTTCTTCTTCTAACTGGTCTGATGTTTCAATGCCTTCAGTACAGCATCACTTTTGTATTTCTTCAAATGTCCATTCACACTTCTACCATCAAGGAGCAACATCAAACGTCTTCTTCACATTTCCACAGTAGAGATTCACTTTCCACCTGTTGTCAGACAGTTGTTTACCATGCTGCCATTTGCAAGTTCTTTCCAACAGCTAATGATGCAGGTGCACTCCATCAGACATGAACGTTATTCTCACAACACAGACTCATTCACGAAAAGATATCTGTTACTTGTAGTTATCACACGAGTAGCAGCAAACACATTAACAATGCGTATTAAAGAACTTGCCTACACAAAGAAAACAGAAGAAACCTTCACACTCGCCATTCTATCACGTACTGATCCTTAAATCAACCAAAAATCCACAAAAATTACACAGCAAAAATCCAAGAAGTAATGCAAACACACATTATTTGCCATACCTAGGATTTTCAAAATTCTCAACTCAAAATACATTCAGCCTTATCACCTGACACACACACACACACACACACACACACTAACACACTTAAAATTCCATCGCAACGACAACTGCTGATGTATCACTGAGGGGTTACACCTTTGAGTTGAGCTACCCTCTGACAAATCTACAAAAGATGTCAATCAGTATATGAACGGAGCTGACATCCACAACTAGTGCCTCTTGGTTAATCATTAGATCTAACACAACAAAAATCTAACTGCCATTACTATGCAGCACAATTCTCCAAATACTGTGATAACAAAACACATTCTCTATCAAAGACCACTTTCTCTGAAACAAAATCACTAAGTACAATTACCAAGTATCCATCCAATTTGGTTCGGTCCTACGCTGGATTGGTTGGCAGCTCAGCCCATGCTATTCCACACAATCGGTTCCCGTCGTTCTCACACGGCATCTCACCGAGAGAAACAATTGTCTCTCCAAGTTATAGTCATTTAATTCTCACAACAAGAGAGAGTCTTCTGTGGGCTCTTTCTTCTCACATCTAGTCACAAACGATGCTTTCACCTCAACAACTTATCAGCTCAATTCAACAGCAGAAACAAGTTCCATCTATTTCGATCCTCCTCAGGTTATTTTGTAATATGTGGCTCGCACCCACTTTCTGTTCAGCTCCATGTGCAATCCCATCATTACTGAAAGGAGTAATTGATTGATCAACAGTTGCACATACTGGCCAACAGGCAAGGCATTAAGTTGACAGCACATTTGCTGTCATGTATTCATATTATCATTTAAACAAATGAACAACCAAATATTTTCTCACTATTATCCATAGAATCATACACATTTTCTGATAACATTCCTACACTTTTCTAGTACAGTCATTAGCACGGTGTAACACAGCAATTGTCTTCCGTATTAAAACAATAATCACATCACTGTAAATAGGACCAACTATCCAAAAATTAGCAAGACACGCACGTACCTCGAAACTTCAACCTGTCACTCTGACACTTTCACATTCAAATTGACCCTCCACAAACTTTGCATAACTTCAAATACAACATGCACAATTAAATTTCGATCTCCCTCTCATTCCTTAAATATCTTTAGGACTAAACTTTTGTATTCAAACACTATTCCTGACCTCATCAACATTTCCTTTTGGTACTTCAATGTGCAGCAACTATTCTCCACTGCAAGTCTGCCTTCAGCATATGCTAATGATAACGCACTGCTTTGCTTCTTCACCGCATAAAAAATAGTAAATGGACCCGGCTCAAGAAAAGCACCAAACTATGAAATACGACTTCCAACAAGCTTCAAAAACTTAGCTCTGCTCTCTCAAATTTCTCCAACGCATCACTGCATGAAAACCTCACTGTCTTAATCCGCTATCGGTGAAATCGATAATATTCACTAGCATCGATCATCCTGTCAAAGCAAGACACGTATCACCAAGGCATGTTATATGTAAAACAAATGTTTCAAGCATTGCTATAATAACAACACACTGTACTCTGAACTGCCACTTCTGAAAATGACAGTTACTAATTCTTCTCAAGAATTTCAAACACTCACCATATACCTAATTAACACACATATCCCGTGTCTTAAGTAAACTATGTCATTTTTCATAGTAGCTCTCTTCCCCCACCTAGTACTCAACTATTCATGAACACACAAAATACTGAACTCTGAGAGAACAATGCTATTCTCCACTAACTCTGTGCCACTTCTCACTGTATAAAGATGCAACGCCCTGTGCTTAAGATAGTACACCCAACTGCAAATAATCACACTAAACAGATCTGACTATATGAAAAGTACAAATTTAACAATAGCTAAGGACAACTAATAGTGATCTTTCACAATTTACTTAGCTCTTACACTAGTCAACGAATTCGACAAGCAAACTGCAAACATATTCACAAACCTTTACTTCCAATGGGAGCTGACGCCAGTAGATACGTAGCTTCCCAACACATTGCAATTTGTGAGTCAACCTTCTATACAATTCCAATGCACAGTAATTGTAGTATCACTTGAATATATTCAGCCAGACGTCTTCTAGAAAACTTCCATTTCAAGTCTCGCTCTAGTGCCACATGGCGTTTTCACATTCAATTATGGGATTGCGTTCATTTGTCTATATCGATATACACTGAAAATAGCTGCAATGAACATGTAAGACCCATTACGTTAGTAGCACACTGAGAAAATCTTCTCACATGGCCACCAGTTTAGTCTGCTCACTCAAAAAGTACATACTCACTAACCTTCTGTGCAACAGCACTGTAGTCTGTCAGCTAATGTCATACAAATTCCAAGTGCCAGCTTGCAGACAATGTCATGACATTCACGAGCTTGGGATTACCAGCAACTTAATCTCATTGCCATTCCACTAACACTTGCCAAATGAAATCTCCACAACTCAACAGGATATATCTCTTTTGTTCAAAACTCATTTCCAAGCATTCATGACATAACTTCTTTCAAATCTCTGTCCAATAATGTGTGTTCTCAAACAAAGCATTGTATGTCTTTTTCTGGAAGAGGATATCAATACACAAGCAAAACTAACACAAATTAGCCTGCATCAAGAAAACAACCACTGTCCCTGTGTGAGATGTTTCATGCATCAGGAGGCAACCTGTATTCATACTGTTCTTCCACTTGTGCCTCTAACACACGGTGCAAAGTTACTTGTGTTCTTCTTCTAACTGGTCTGATGTTTCAATGCCTTCAGTACAGCATCACTTTTGTATTTCTTCAAATGTCCATTCACATTTCTACCATCAAGGAGCAACATCAAACGTCTTCTTCACATTTCCACAGTAGAGATTCACTTTCCACCTGTTGTCAGACAGTTGTTTACCATGCTGCCATTTGCAAGTTCTTTCCAACAGCTAATGATGCAGGTGCACTCCATCAGACATGAACATTATTCTCACAACACAGACTCACTCACGAAAAAATATCCGTTACTTTTAGTTATCACACGAGTAGCAGCAAACACATTAACAATGCGTATTAAAGAACTTGCCTAAACAAAGAAAACAGAAGAAACCTTCACACTCGCCATTCAATCACGTACTGATCCTTAAATCAACCAAAAATCCACAAAAATTACACAGCAAAAATCCAAGAAGTAATGCAAACACACATTATTTGCCATACCTAGGACTTTCAAAATTCTCAACTCAAAATACATTCAGCCTTATCACCTGACACACACACACACACACACACACACACACACACACACACACACACACACACACTAACACACTTAAAATTCCATCGCAACGACAACTGCTGATGTATCACTGAGGGGTTACACCTTTGAGTTGAGCTACCCTCTGACAAATCTACAAAAGATGTCAATCAGTATATGAACGGAGCTGACATCCACAACTAGTGCCTCTTGGTTAATCATTAGATCTAACACAACAAAAATCTAACTGCCATTACTATGCAGCACAATTCTCCAAATACTGTGATAACAAAACACAATCTCTATCAAAGACCACTTTCTCTGAAACAAAATCACTAAGTACAATTACCAAGTATCCATCCAATTTGGTTCGGTCCTACGCTGGATTGGTTGGCAGCTCAGCCCATGCTATTCCACACAATCGGTTCCCGTCGTTCTCACACGGCATCTCACCGAGAGAAACAATTGTCTCTCCAAGTTATAGTCATTTAATTCTCACAACAAGAGAGAGTCTTCTGTGGGCTCTTTCTTCTCACATCTAGTCACAAACGATGCTTTCACCTCAACAACTTATCAGCTCAATTCAACAGCAGAAACAAGTTCCATGTATTTCGATCCTCCTCAGGTTATTTTGTAATATGTGGCTCGCACCCACTTTCTGTTCAGCTCCATGTGCAATCCCATCATTACTGAAAGGAGTAATTGATTGATCAACTGTTGCACATACTGGCCAACAGGCAAGGCATTAAGTTGACAGCACATTTGCTGTCATGTATTCATATTATCATTTAAACAAATGAACAACCAAATATTTTCTCACTATTATCCATAGAAGCATACACATTTTCTGATAACATTCCTACACTTTTCTAGTACAGTCATCAGCATGGTGTAACACAGCAATTGTCTTCCGTATTAAAACAATAATGACATCACTGTAAATAGGACCAACTATCCAAAAATTAGCAAGACACGCACGTACCTCGAAACTTCAACCTGTCACTCTGACACTGTCACATTCAAATTTACCCTCCACAAACTTTGCATAACTTCAAATACAACATGCACAATTAAATTTCAATCTCCCTGTCATTCCATAAATATCTTTAGGACTAAACTTTTGTATTCAAACACTATTCCTTACCTCATCAACATTTCCTTTTGGTACTTCAATGTGCAGCAACTATTCTCCACTGTAAGTCTGCCTTCAGCATATGCTAATGATAACGCACTGCTTTGCTTCTTCACCGCATAAAAAATAGTAAATGGACCCGGCTCAAGAAAATATGACTTCCCAACAAGCTTCAAAAACTCTTAGCTCTGCTCTCTCAAATTTGTCCAACGCATCACTGCATGAAAAAATCACTGTCTTAATCCGCTATCGGTGAAATCGATAATATTCACTAGCATCGATCATCCTGTCAAAGCAAGACACGTATCACCAAGGCATGTTATATGTAAAACAAATGTTTCAAGCATTGCTATAATAACAACACACTGTACTCTAAACTGCCACTTATTTACAACTGCAAATGACAGTTACTAATTCTTCTCAAGAATTTCAAACACTCACCATATACCTAATTAACACACATATCCCGTGTCTTAAGTAAACTATGTCATTTTTCATAGTAGCTCTCTTCCCCCACCTAGTACTCAACTATTCATGAACACACAAAATACTGAACTCTGAGAGAACAACGCTATTCTCCACTAACTCTGTGCCACTTCTCACTGTATAAAGATGCAATGCCCTGTGCTTAAGATAGTACACTCAACTGCAAATAATCACACTAAACAGATCTGACTATATGAAAAGTACAAATTTAACAATAGCTAAGGACAACTAATAATGATCCTTCACAATTTACTTAGCTCTTACACTAGTCAACGAATTCGACAAGCAAACTGCAAACATATTCACAAACCTTTACTTCCAATGGGAGCTGACGCCAGTAGATACATAGCTTCCCAACACATTGCAATTTGTGAGTCAACCTTCTATACAATTCCAATGCACAGTAATTGCAGTATCACTTGAATATATTCAGCCAGACGTCTTCTAGAAAACTTCCATTTCAAGTCTCGCTCTAGTGCCACATGGCGTTTTCACATTCAATTATGGGATTGCGTTCATTTGTCTATATCGATATACACTGAAAATAGCTGCAATGAACATGTAAGACCCATTACGTTAGTAGCACACTGAGAAAATCTTCTCACATGGCCACCAGTTTAGTCTGCTCACTCAAAAAGTACATACTCACTAACCTTCTGTGCAACAGCACTGTAGTCTGTCAGCTAATGTCATACAAATTCCAAGTGCCAGCTTGCAGACAATGTCATGACATTCAAGAGCTTGGGATTACCAGCAACTTAATCTCATTGCCATTCCACTAACACTTGCCAAATGAAATCTCCAAAACTCAACAGGATATCTCTCTTTTGTTCAAAACTCATTTCCAAGCATTCATGACATAACTTCTTTCAAATCTCTGTCCAATAATCTGTGTTCTCAAACAAAGCATTGTATGTCTTTTTCTGGAAGAGGATATCAATACACAAGCAAAACTAACACAAATTAGCCTGCATCAAGAAAACAACCACTGTCCCTGTGTGAGATGTTTCATGCATCAGGAGGCAACCTGTATTCATACTGTTCTTCCACTCGTGCCTCTAACACACGGTGCAAAGTTACTTGTGTTCTTCTTCTAACTGGTCTGATGTTTCAATGCCTTCAGTACAGCATCACTTTTGTATTTCTTCAAATGTCCATTCACACTTCTACCATCAAGGAGCAACATCAAACGTCTTCTTCACATTTCCACAGTAGAGATTCACTTTCCACCTGTTGTCAGACAGTTGTTTACCATGCTGCCATTTGCAAGTTCTTTCCAACAGCTAATGATGCAGGTGCACTCCATCAGACATGAACGTTATTCTCACAACACAGACTCATTCACGAAAAAATATCTGTTACTTGTAGTTATCACACGAGTAGCAGCAAACACATTAACAAAGCGTATTAAAGAACTTGCCTAAACAAAGAAAACAGAAGAAACCTTCACACTCGCCATTCTATCACGTACTGATCCTTAAATCAACCAAAAATCCACAAAAATTACACAGCAAAAATCCAAGAAGTAATGCAAACACACATTATTTGCCATACCTAGGATTTTCAAAATTCTCAACTCAAAATACATTCAGCCTTATCACCTGACACACACACACACACACACACACACACACACACACACACACACACACACACACTCACTCTAACACACTTAAAATTCCATCGCAACGACAACTGCTGATGTATCACTGAGGGGTTACACCTTTGAGTTGAGCTACCCTCTGACAAATCTACAAAAGATGTCAATCAGTATATGAACGGAGCTGACATCCACAACTAGTGCCTCTTGGTTAATCATTAGATCTAACACAACAAAAATCTAACTGCCATTACTATGCAGCACAATTCTCCAAATACTGTGATAACAAAACACAATCTCTATCAAAGACCACTTTCTCTGAAACAAAATCACTAAGTACAATTACCAAGTATCCATCCAATTTGGTTCGGTCCTACGCTGGATTGGTTGGCAGCTCAGCCCATGCTATTCCACACAATCGGCTCCTGTCGTTCTCACACGGCATCTCACCGAGAGAAACAATTGTCTCTCCAAGTTATAGTCATTTAATTCTCACAACAAGAGAGAGTCTTCTGTGGGCTCTTTCTTCTCACATCTAGTCACAAACGATGCTTTCACCTCAACAACTTATCAGCTCAATTCAACAGCAGAAACAAGTTCCATGTATTTCGATCCTCCTCAGGTTATTTTGTAATATGTGGCTCGCACCCACTTTCTGTTCAGCTCCATGTGCAATCCCATCATTACTGAAAGGAGTAATTGATTGATCAACAGTTGCACATACTGGCCAACAGGCAAGGCATTAAGTTGACAGCACATTTGCTGTCATGTATTCATATTATCATTTAAACAAATGAACGACCAAATATTTTCTCACTATTATCCATAGAAGCATACACATTTTCTGATAACATTCCTACACTTTTCTAGTACAGTCATTAGCACGGTGTAACACAGCAATTGTCTTCCGTATTAAAACAATAATCACATCACTGTAAATAGGACCAACTATCCAAAAATTAGCAAGACACGCACGTACCTCGATACTTCAACCTGTCACTCTGACACTTTCACATTCAAATTGACCCTCCACAAACTTTGCATAACTTCAAATACAACATGCACATTTAAATTTCAATCTCCCTCTCATTCCTTAAATATCTTTAGGACTAAACTTTTGTATTCAAACACTATTCCTTACCTCATCAACATTTCCTTTTGGTACTTCAATGTGCAGCAACTATTCTCCACTGCAAGTTTGCCTTCAGCATATGCTAATGATAACGCACTGCTTTGCTTCTTCACCGCATAAAAAATAGTAAATGGACCCGGCTCAAGAAAAGCACCAAACTATGAAATACGACTTCCAACAAGCTTCAAAAACTTAGCTCTGCTCTCTCAAATTTCTCCAACGCATCACTGCATGAAAACCTCACTGTCTTAATCCGCTATCGGTGAAATCGATAATATTCACTAGCATCGATCATCCTGTCAAAGCAAGACACGTATCACCAAGGCATGTTATATGTAAAACAAATGTTTCAAGCATTGCTATAATAACAACACACTGTACTCTAAACTGCCACTTCTGAAAATGACAGTTACTAATTCTTCTTAAGAATTTCAAACACTCATCATATACCTAATTAACACACATATCCCGTGTCTTAAGTAAACTATGTCATTTTTCATAGTAGCTCTCTTCCCCCACCTAGTACTCAACTATTCATGAACACACAAAATACTGAACTCTGAGAGAACAACGCTATTCTCCACTAACTCTGTGCCACTTCTCACTGTATAAAGATGCAATGCCCTGTGCTTAAGATAGTACACCCAACTGCAAATAATCACACTAAACAGATCTGACTATATGAAAAGTACAAATTTAACAATAGCTAAGGACAACTAATAGTGATCCTTCACAATTTACTTAGCTCTTACACTAGTCAACGAATTCGACAAGCAAACTGCAAACATATTCACAAACCTTTACTTCCAATGGGAGCTGACGCCAGTAGATACATAGCTTCCCAACACATTGCAATTTGTGAGTCAACCTTCTATACAATTCCAATGCACAGTAATTGTAGTATCACTTGAATATAATCAGCCAGACGTCTTCTAGAAAACTTCCATTTCAAGTCTCGCTCTAGTGCCACATGGCGTTTTCACATTCAATTATGGGATTGCGTTCATTTGTCTATATCGATATACACTGAAAATAGCTGCAATGAACATGTAAGACCCATTACGTTAGTAGCACACTGAGAAAATCTTCTCACATGGCCACCAGTTTAGTCTGCTCACTCAAAAAGTACATACTCACTAACCTTCTGTGCAACAGCACTGTAGTCTGTCAGCGAATGTCATACAAATTCCAAGTGCCAGCTTGCAGACAATGTCATGACATTCAAGAGCTTGGGATTACCAGCAACTTAATCTAATTGCCATTCCACTAACACTTGCCAAATGAAATCTCCACAACTCAACAGGATATATCTCTTTTGTTCAAAACTCATTTCCAAGCATTCATGACATAACTTCTTTCAAATCTCTGTCCAATAATCTGTGTTCTCAAACAAAGCATTGTATGTCTTTTTCTGGAAGAGGATATCAATACACAAGCAAAACTAACACAAATTAGCCTGCATCAAGAAAACAACCACTGTCCCTGTGTGAGATGTTTCATGCATCAGGAGGCAACCTGTATTCATGCTGTTCTTCCACTTGTGCCTCTAACACACGGTGCAAAGTTACTTGTGTTCTTCTTCTAACTGGTCTGATGTTTCAATGCCTTCAGTACAGCATCACTTTTGTATTTCTTCAAATGTCCATTCACACTTCTACCATCAAGGAGCATCATCAAACGTCTTCTTCACATTTCCACAGTAGAGATTCACTTTCCACCTGTTGTCAGACAGTTGTTTACCATGCTGCCATTTGCAAGTTCTTTCCAACAGCTAATGATGCAGGTGCACTCCATCAGACATGAACATTATTCTCACAACACAGACTCACTCACGAAAAAATATCCGTTACTTTTAGTTATCACACGAGTAGCAGCAAACACATTAACAATGCGTATTAAAGAACTTGCCTAAACAAAGAAAACAGAAGAAACCTTCACACTCGCCATTCTATCACGTACTGATCCTTAAATCAACCAAAAATCCACAAAAATTACACAGCAAAAATCCAAGAAGTAATGCAAACACACATTATTTGCCATACCTAGGACATTCAAAAATCTCAACTCAAAATACATTCAGCCTTATCACCTGACACACACACACACACACACACACACACACACACACACACACTCTAACACACTTAAAATTCCATCGCAACGACAACTGCTGATGTATCACTGAGGGGTTACACCTTTGAGTTGAGCTACCCTCTGACAAATCTACAAAAGATGTCAATCAGTATATGAACGGAGCTGACATCCACAACTAGTGCCTCTTGGTTAATCACTAGATCTAACACAACAAAAATCTAACTGCCATTACTATGCAGCACAATTCTCCAAATACTGTGATAACAAAACACAATCTCTATCAAAGACCACTTTCTCTGAAACAAAATCACTAAGTACAATTACCAAGTATCCATCCAATTTGGTTCGGTCCTACGCTGGATTGGTTGGCAGCTCAGCCCATGCTATTCCACACAATCGGTTCCCGTCGTTCTCACACGGCATCTCACCGAGAGAAACAATTGTCTCTCCAAGTTATAGTCATTTAATTCTCACAACAAGAGAGAGTCTTCTGTGGGCTCTTTCTTCTCACATCTAGTCACAAACGATGCTTTCACCTCAACAACTTATCAGCTCAATTCAACAGCAGAAACAAGTTCCATGTATTTCGATCCTCCTCAGGTTATTTTGTAATATGTGGCTCGCACCCACTTTCTGTTCAGCTCCATGTGCAATCCCATCATTACTGAAAGGAGTAATTGATTGATCAACAGTTGCACATACTGGCCAACAGGCAAGGCATTAAGTTGACAGCACATTTGCTGTCATGTATTCATATTATCATTTAAACAAATGAACAACCAAATATTTTCTCACTATTATCCATAGAAGCATACACATTTCTGATAACATTCCTACACTTTTCTAGTACAGTCATCAGCATGGTGTAACACAGCAATTGTCTTCCGTATTAAAACAATAATGACATCACTGTAAATAGGACCAACTATCCAAAAATTAGCAAGACACACACGTACCTCGAAACTTCAACCTGTCACTCTGACACTGTCACATTCAAATTTACCCTCCACAAACTTTGCATAACTTCAAATACAACATGCACAATTAAATTTCAATCTCCCTCTCATTCCATAAATAACTTTAGGACTAAACTTTTGTATTAAAACACTATTCCTTACCTCATCAACATTTCCTTTTGGTACTTCAATGTGCAGCAACTATTCTCCACTGTAAGTCTGCCTTCAGCATATGCTAATGATAACGCACTGCTTTGCTTCTTCACCGCATAAAAAATAGTAAATGGACCCGGCTCAAGAAAAGCACCAAACTATGAAATATGACTTCCCAACAAGCTTCAAAAACTCTTAGCTCTGCTCTCTCAAATTTCTCCAACGCATCACTGCATGAAAACCTCACTGTCTTAATCCGCTATCGGTGAAATCGTTAATATTCACTAGCATCGATCATCCTGTCAAAGCAAGACACGTATCACCAAGGCATGTTATATGTAAAACAAATGTTTCAAGCATTGCTATAATAACAACACACTGTACTCTAAACTGCCACTTATTTACAACTGCAAATGACAGTTACTAATTCTTCTCAAGAATTTCAAACACTCACCATATACCTAATTAACACACATATCCCGTGTCTTAAGTAAACTATGTCATTTTTCATAGTAGCTTTCTTCCCCCACCTAGTACTCAACTATTCATGAACACACAAAATACTGAACTCTGAGAGAACAACGCTATTCTCCACTAACTCTGTGCCACTTCTCACTGTATAAAGATGCAACGCCCTGAGCTTAAGATAGTACACCCAACTGCAAATAATCACACTAAACAGATCTGACTATATGAAAAGTACAAATTTAACAATAGCTAAGGACAACTAATAGTGATCCTTCACAATTTACTTAGCTCTTACACTAGTCAACGAATTCGACAAGCAAACTGCAAACATATTCACAAACCTTTACTTCCAATGGGAGCTGACGCCAGTAGATACGTAGCTTCCCAACACATTGCAATTTGTGAGTCAACCTTCTATACAATTCCGATGCACAGTAATTGTAGTATCACTTGAATATATTCAGCCAGACGTCTTCTACAAAACTTCCATTTCAAGTCTCGCTCTAGTGCCACATGGCGTTTTCACATTCAATTATGGGATTGTGTTCATTTGTCTATATCGATATACACTGAAAATAGCTGCAATGAACATGTAAGACCCATTACGTTAGTAGCACACTGAGAAAATCTTCTCACATGGCCACCAGTTTAGTCTGCTCACTCAAAAAGTACATACTCACTAACCTTCTGCGCAACAGCACTGTAGTCTGTCAGCTAATGTCATACAAATTCCAAGTGCCAGCTTGCAGACAATGTCATGACATTCAAGAGCTTGGGATTACCA
The DNA here is from genome assembly GCF_023864345.2 of Schistocerca serialis cubense. Lineage (NCBI taxonomy): Eukaryota > Metazoa > Arthropoda > Insecta > Orthoptera > Acrididae > Schistocerca > Schistocerca serialis. Next base: position 179,080,319 of record NC_064647.1, on the reverse strand, counting down.
GCAACTTAATCTCATTGCCATTCCACTAACACTTGCCAAATGAAATCTCCAAAACTCAACAGGATATATCTCTTTTGTTCAAAACTCATTTCCAAGCATTCATGACATAACTTCTTTCAAATCTCTGTCCAATAATCTGTGTTCTCAAACAAAGCATTGTATGTCTTTTTCTGGAAGAGGATATCAATACACAAGCAAAACTAACACAAATTAGCCTGCATCAAGAAAACAACCACTGTCCCTGTGTGAGATGTTTCATGCATCAGGAGGCAACCTGTATTCATACTGTTCTTCCACTTGTGCCTCTAACACACGGTGCAAAGTTACTCGTGTTCTTCTTCTAACTGGTCTGATGTTTCAATGCCTTCAGTACAGCATCACTTTTGTATTTCTTCAAATGTCCATTCACACTTCTACCATCAAGGAGCAACATCAAACGTCTTCTTCACATTTCCACAGTAGAGATTCACTTTCCACCTGTTGTCAGACAGTTGTTTACCATGCTGCCATTTGCAAGTTCTTTCCAACAGCTAATGATGCAGGTGCACTCCATCAGACATAAACGTTATTCTCACAACACAGACTCACTCACGAAAAAATATCCGTTACTTTTAGTTATCACACGAGTAGCAGCAAACACATTAACAATGCGTATTAAAGAACTTGCCTAAACAAAGAAAACAGAAGAAACCTTCACACTCGCCATTCTATCACGTACTGATGATTAAATCAACCAAAAATCCACAAAAATTACACAGCAAAAATCCAAGAAGTAATGCAAACACACATTATTTGCCATACCTAGGACTTTCAAAATTCTCAACTCAAAATACATTCAGACTTATCACCTGACACACACACACACACACACACACACACACACACACACACACTAACACACTTAAAATTCCATCGCAACGACAACTGCTGATGTATCACTGAGGGGTTACACCTTTGAGTTGAGCTACCCTCTGACAAATCTACAAAAGATGTCAATCAGTATATGAACGGAGCTGACATCCACAACTAGTGCCTCTTGGTTAATCATTAGATCTAACACAACAAAAATCTAACTGCCATTACTATGCAGCACAATCTCTATCAAAGACCACTTTCTCTGAAACAAAATCACTAAGTACAATTACCAAGTATCCATCCAATTTTGTTCGGTCCTACGCTGGATTGGTTGGCAGCTCAGCCCATGCTATTCCGCATAATCGGTTCCCGTCATTCTCACACGGCATCTCACTGAGAGAAACAATTGTCTCTCCAAGTTATAGTCATTTAAGTCTCACAACAAGAGAGAGTCTTCTGTGGGCTCTTTCTTCTCACATCTAGTCACAAACGATGCTTTCACCTCAACAACTTATCAGCTCAATCCAACAGCAGAAACAAGTTCCATGTATTTCGATCCTCCTCAGGTTATTTTGTAATATGTGGCTCGCACCCACTTTCTGTTCAGCTCCATGTGCAATCCCATTACTGAAAGGAGTAATTGATTGATCAACAGTTGCACATACTGGCCAACAGGCAAGGCTTAATGATTAGGTCTAATGTAACATAACTGTAACTGCCATCACTATGCATTATTCTCCAAATACCGTAATAGCAAAACTATCACTATCACAGACAATTTTCTCTGAAACAATATAAGTGTTTTCAGTTACCAAGTATCGGTGCTAACTGGTTTGGTCGTACACTGCATTTGTTGGCAGCTCAGCTCATGTTGTTAAACAGAATTAATTGCTGTCGTCGTCATGCTGCCAGCTCACTGAGCGAAACAACTGTGTATCAGATTTATAAATAAGTGGCACAACAGGGGATAGTGTTACGATGGTAAGTCCTTCCCACACTGAATTGCCGACAATGCTTTAACCTCAATTTATCAGTTCAGTTTCTTTGCAGACCTAAGTTTGGTCTAATGTTCGGTTCTCGTCAATTTTCTTGTAATAAGTGGTTCTCAGCCACTTTCCGTTGATCTCAATGTGCAATTGCGTCATTGGTTAAAGGGAAATTTAACTGATAATCAGTCGCACATACCGGCCGTCAGACCCCTCTATTAATTAGTCAGTAGATGTGTCTTATTTGTATTATCTACGTAAGTTAACAGAATAAAAACTTGCTTGCAAACATGAACAGAAGCAAAAAATATTTCTGACATTTTCTAGGAAGCAACTTGTACCTATCATTTACCAACTCTTCTCCCTCCACACCTTTGAATGGTTCTGTGACAGTGTCATTGTTTTATTTATAGATTTATTTGCTATCACTATGTAACTTCACAGCTCCCTTCTCTTTTCTGCAATTGTGTTTAATTTTGCAGGGGGGGGGGGGGGGGGGGGGGGAGTAGATTGTGTTTGTTTTCTTCCTTCTCTAGTTGCAGCAAAGTAATCAATGCCGTGCAGTTATCCAAATAATCTTTGTTTGATCTGCTAATTTATCCTGCACTGTCACAACAGACATAAGTGAGTTTTATCAAGAGCTCCACAAGCAATAAAAATTTTCAATCTATTAATGTATTTCAGCTGTTACTCCACTCTGTTCCTGTATTATCACTAGATATACTGTACTAAGCTTTTGCTGTCTAGAATTTTTCTATTACCTCATGAGGGATAATCACCACTCACAGCGTACCTGCTTCCAATTCTATTTAGTTGCTTTACAGAAGAAACATTTGTAACAATGCATATCGAACCTGCAGATAGGGAGGGAGGGGGACCTACATGTCATATTTTAATTTGTTCTTCAGGGCATCCGTGGACCTAGTACATACTGAAATCACTGCCAAAATTCTGAAGCACACCACTACAGACCGATTTACAAAGTAACTTGTTTTCAGCAGCAGTGGAAACATTTGTAGCCATTTTCTGTATTGGCTCCACACAAATGTAACAGTTCCACTGCTGCAAAGCATGTGGTACTGTGTTACACTCCACTTTCGCGATGTGCCACGATGCTTTGACCTAGGGCACTACAGTAACACTGCAGCAGAGAGAGAGAGAGAGAGAGAGAGAGAGAGAGAGAGAGAGAGAGAGAGAGAGAGAGAGTTTTTTTGTTTGTTTGTTTGTTGCTTCAAGTAAAGAGCCAATGATATTCACTCCCTGTCCAAGGTAATACTTGATGCTGTCGTTACAATGGAGGGTATACAAGCTCAATGAGTTGAGATTGTGCACCAAACCAAATAACTGTACATCCATGTCAACAATGGACAATACCTCTACTTACCTGTTTTTAATATAAAAACATCTGCTGCTGTCCTTGTGCGATAGCTCGTGTTTGAATTATTAGATACAGACTATTATACAACTGTGACAAATTCATGAAGTTTCTTTGTATTAAAATTATGAAGCATCATTTTGATGGAATGCAGTTTACACAATATGAATCTATACTGAATACAATGCTACTTAATGAATGTCTCCTAAAAGGTGCCTACTGCATTATTCTTTTACCTAAGAATCTGAAAAGTTGTGATAATGTTCTTGTGAGATCAAAATACAATTTTAATTACTTTTATTGATATATTTAAGTGCATGTATGCAATTCATATTGCGATTTGTTTTATTCTTCTTGCAGATGACACCTATTTGTTAGTTTAATAATCACAATGCTAATTTATTTTGTTGGAGAAACATTGTCAGTACAGTCTGTAGGATTGCACCCTGTGTACCCAGAACTGGTTAACTGCAAATCACTTTGTATTCTTCAAATATGGGAGCCCTGTTTCATCAAAATGTTTAGCTGTGCAAGAATTACCAAGTCTGTCTACATCCACATACAGGCACAACAGTGCTGTGAATATTATTACCAACTTGACAACTTCATTCCAATGCCCCAGCAGTGAAAGCTATGTATAAGATCAATCTTTGATTTCTATTACACTTCTACCCATTAAATAATAAAATCTACATTTTTGCATTAGAAACATTAATTATGGAGACATGACTGCCCCTGTATTGTAAAGAATAGCCAAATCTTGGCAATTCAGTTACAAACCAAATTTATTCATGATGCTATACTTTAGAATAAGTGAACAATAGCAGTATATGCCACTGAAAGTGTGAGTATGGGAAATTGTCACGCACGTCTATGTTAACTTAGAAACTTTCCTCAGCTTTTCAATTTTGTATGCAGTCCAATGATTTGCAGTCTTACAATTCCCCGACTAAAATACAAATGTTTTTGTAAATGGGATTACTTCAGAAGTGTGTTAGATACCTACCTTTTGTGGATCAGCTGTAGCAGCAATTGTTGCATAAAACTGGATTTCTTGCTTGTTCAGTCAACATTATTACTGCTTTTTACAAGTATATCATACATGTCTTTCTGCAGAAGATCAAGTCTTCTGTTTGCTAGCCGCATTGTTCTTAAAACTTTTCAGTAAAAATATGCTGGGTACAAGATTCACAAGTTCTCTGTTGTGTAATTTACCATTTCATATCTTGCTCAGTTCTGAGGAAACCAAAGAAGGCATATATTTATTGCCAATTTTATGGTGCAATATGTGCTCTCAATACTGAAAAAACCATGTTATAAATCAATACAAATGATAATATTCATACTCATGTCTTCTTATAATGCTGTTGCCACTGCGTCTCACAAATAACCAGGAGTCACAACTGTGTCTGTAATGTAAACTTTTTAGGATGAGATGTAAGCTGACTCAATCTAACTGCGCTACAAGTTAAATGCACACACTTCATTTCAACACATTTTCTTTTCTTGCTGTCACGAACACTACATAACTGCCGAATTAAATGACTATTTTTATCAACTCACCTACTTCTGTGGTTAAATCCCTATAGCTTGTGTTACAAGTTATTATCCATTACTGCTTGTTAATGACAACTGTAAAGTTTGCCCTGCAGAACTAGTTTTATTACATGTATTAGGCTAACTGCCCAATGACAAGACTGACAATTTTACTGTCTTTCTTAGCCTTGGCTCACAATATGACCAGTGTCAACTTCTAGTCCATATCAGACCTTAATACCTAATATAGGAACTCAGCAGGTGAATGTAACAGGAGGAGCTCTGGAAGCCCAATCAGTTGATAAGTTAGCAATTGAAATCTGAAGACCAAAGAATTCAAAACCAGTCAATTACAAGTTATGCTTTCTGCCCTTGAGCAGAACTTCGTTAATGGAGTTGTAGCTATGAGCACGAGCACTTTTAGACCAGTAGATTGAGCAGTTTCACAAACAGGATGGATAAAAAGGCAACTAATATAACCGGCATTGTTTAAATGCTCAGTAAGTACCAAACACTGCTATAATTATTCAACAACACATCTTTCAAAATATAAGTTGTGGCGTTGATAGGCTGTATCGACCACGATTAACACCATATTTGGACTCTTATTGCTCTGCCGAGCGTCCATGTTAGCTTTTAGTTCTGTTGTGTATCTCAAGCTGTGTACATATTTATGAAAAACTACAAAATATATCTATGTGAAATTTAATGGGGATAGTTATTGCATTTGACTAATATTCGCATCTCGTTCTCATACACTCAAATGGGAAGACAACATTTAAAGTTACATTATTAACTATTTAAATGGTAACTGCATAGCTCTTCTGATGGTGCAATAATTTTAAAAACATGTTTTCATTACCACAGAATTATGCTGTGTTGAAATGCAATGTTAAATTTCCAAAAGCCAATCAGATTGTACTGATAATTTTGAGTTACTGAATTGTCCACTTACATAGAACCGTAAGTTTCCAGAACTTTACAAAGTTTACATATTTTTGCCTTACTGCAGCATTCCAATTTTAGGGAACAAGCCTGACATATCCAGCTATCCAAATATCTACTGTGCTATGCTCTACAAAATCAAAGCTGCAAGCTTACTCACCTTACCATGTAGTCAATGTGATAACTGAAGCCGGCCAGAGTGGCCGTGCAGTTCTAGGCGCTACAGTCTGGAGCCGAGCGACCGCTATGGTCGCAGGTTCGAATCCTGCCTCAGGCATGGATGTGTGTGATGTCCTTAGGTTAGTTAGGTTTAATTAGTTTTAAGTTCTAGACGACTAATGACCTCAGAAGTTAAGTCGCATAGTGCTCAGAGCCATTTCTTTTGATAATGGAACAAAAGACAGAGTTAGCACAAGCTTGCTAACTGCAAAATATTATGCACTCTTATGTCGTGTGAATCCTGCATTAAACTGATGTACAATGTTCTGCAGGTTTCACAAACTAAAGCAGATTTAAGGAAAGAAAATTAGATATCAAAATGAGTTGCTTTGTATTATAGAAAATACTTTCATAAATTGTTCAACACTTAAGTGTTGCCTTACTTTAAGAAGTTGACGTTCTCTCCTGAACTGCGAAAGGAGTCAATGTAGTGTGAACAAATTGCGATGTTAATTTCATCTGGGTGAGCGGTAAGTACACAGTAAGGAGAAGCCTTGTTCCAAATGAATTTTCAGTTTGGTTTGTTCAAGTATTCAACAAAATTACCACCTATAATCCATTCATCATAAGATTAAACCTGATATAAACAATGTACTACGTATTCTTCCACATTTGCTGGATCGGATTTCCTTTTCATGTGGGACTGCAGCCAAGCTGTTTTGAGTACTGTCAAGTATAATAAGGGTAAGTTTTGTGCAATGCATCACACGCACATTGATTTAGTAATGATATGGGACAACAGCTTTACCAGCGCATTTAATTTTGACAACACTGACCGGTCAGCTGCCTGCAGTGGCACGGCCAGTTACAGATCACCCATAAAGATATGATCAGAGGAGCAATACAACTTCAAATGTCATTAACTTTTAAGCAGGATGAAATATACTGCAAATATCCCACAATATGCTCCTTACAAGACTAGATGAAACTGCAACACTTCAGCTAACACACTATAGTACTCAAAAACAAGAATGATGAAAATTCCTGAATTAACCTTGCGATAATTTTTCTGCATAAGCTGTGTATAACATAGGAGTATTGAAGGATTTCTCCGTATAGTGAAATACTGAAGATATTACTTACAGTCAGTCATCTGGTGATCTCTTAGCTCCTTCCTTATCCGAAAACATTTCAATTCTGGAAATGTCACTTGCTACGTTGATAATGAGCCTATCAACAACAGAATCCACAAAGCCAGCCATGTGAAGCATTCTCTCTTCTTTTACGAGAAGCCATTCTATATCCTGTCAGCGTGAAAAAGCTGTGTGCATTAGTTCCAGTACGTCTAGCATGATAATAGTCTTGTTACTTCGTGGGCCAAATCCCACAGCTAGGCTGCAGATCACTTCTGTTGACTTCATACTGTAATGACACAGTAGCAAATGTAAAAATGCATCATTTTGATCATGTGCACAATGCTGTGAAAACGATCGTCTTTCATGTTTCCACAATACATATCTACTACCTCTATGGTAGTAAACAATGGACATAGTCCAAATAAAGAGGATTTGGATTTTCATTTTTTCTTTAAAAAATGAAGTTATGTTTTCTTAAACAACTTTTATGGACAGTCTTTCATGAAAGATTGATAATTAAGAATTTGTATTTGAAATGGAAACAGGAATTTTACATCCCATATGTAATCAGAAACAAGGAGACGTGCATTATTCATAATAAATAACAAGATATAATTATTTCAGATTGAATGAGAGGAAAAATAGAATGATTCTGGGGATATCTGAACCAATGCATGAATAACCACATTTGGTTCACATACCATTATGCTACTGACTGTGCTACATGTACAGTGTGGTTTTAGTTTATCAACTGCAGTGTATACTTCGTTGGAGATACTTCAAAGCCAACTACCTCAGTAAATTTATGAGCCTATTTCTTGGCACTTTTGAACTGTGTTCCACTACGCAACAGAAAGCAGCCTCTGCCAATTTCATATTGCGCATTAACAGCGCAATAATCAGAGCACAACACTGCAGAGGCTGTTATTACACTATTTTTGAAGTAAAAACTACGTAGCTACAGTGTGATTAAGAAAAACGTTAATGGCTGTTAATACATTTGATATCTTAAAGTTTCATTTAACATAACCTAGTAATAAGATACCTGATACATAAGTAGGACCTACTTCAAAGAGTAACACGATGTACACGTGCCACCACTTCCGACCAATGATCGTGTTTGATTACATCGGGTTTATTCTTATGATGAACCTATTACAGCAATATATCACTACATATAGTGTCAGCTTACACTATCACTAGCTTCATTGCAAGTTTACAGCAACAACATTTGTCTGGCAAGTTTTTCTCAGAATAAAGGAAACAAGAGTTAACAATAACTTAACGGGCCCTCAGTCACCATTAGCAACCACACACCTCCAGGCACTCTTGTTCACTGCAGAACCCTAAAGAAATATATAAAGAATGAACTGATAAAAGCAGTACTTACAAGAAATGCTATGCTGGACTTCCCAGATCGGTGTTAAATTTTGGAAATGACCTTACTCTGTCTGCTGTTAGTCAAACTGTACTCCACTCTCAGACCAAAATTTTAATTAAGTAAAAATCATTCTACAAAGTCAACTTGAGACATACTATGGCAAGTTATTTCATTAGACTTGGGTATAAAACGCACATCTGGAGCACCACTGCCATAGAATTCTGGAAATAAAAGAAAGATTGCTCAAGGGAAGTAAATTTCTATCGCCAGACTACTGTGCCACCATATGGTTACAGAGCAAGCAAAGGTAGTGAAAGTCGTAAGTAACAAAGTTATTTCTAGTACCCGTTTTAATTATACCTGTCGGGTCTACCATCAAAAGCAACATTTTTAGACGAAGAATGCAAAAATTGCACACCCTGGGAAAAAAATTTGCCTGGGAACGTTACTTCTGTTTTAATGTCCAAGAAACCTTTGGTATTGACGTCGCGTCCTCACTTGAGTGCCAAGGTAAATGTACTAACTGGATTCACATTTTATTATAAGTGTTACACTGCTGCACTTCCCTTCTCACAATTCAATTAAGAAACATTACTATTAATGTCATACCCCATTCCCTTACCAATGCACGAAGCCTTGGAACCATATCCGACTACTCACCCCACCCTCTTTCTGAGTCTAGCATATGTCTCCCTTGCGCTGAGCTCACAACTTTGGCGATACCCAGAGCTTCTTGAAAATTACCCTGTAACTTTGCAGTTACGTTTCAATTTGACACTAGAAAATACATGCTTACTACTCAGTAAATTTCCAGAAAGCCTTTATTACCTCAAATTTTAATCCAAATAAAAGGCACAAACAAGAATATACACTACACCCTCCTTTTGCAAATACCCATCAGCCAAGTATAACTGGCACTAATGTCAATATTGATACTTGAGATTTCCACACTAGAATGCTAATGAGAAACTGGCACTTACCCTCTTCAACAACATGCTTCATATAATGATTCACAGTATATGATGCACTAGCCAATGACATTGGGCACTTCATGGACAGCTGTATAACAAACCTGTCGTGTTCTTGACTAATCTTAGTGCAGGAATTCAATTTATTGGAAATCTGATTAGGTGCAACCACACCACAAGTATGGCTTTTTCCAAAACAAATATGAAATTCCATTTCCATAACTGCAGCTATCATGATGAACTTGACTGCTTAATCTGCAAGCTATTTTAACACATCCTGAAATGTCAATGTTTATCATCTGTATACCAAGCATTCAATGGTGTTTCCATTAAAATGCTCATAGTTCCAAGAAATCTTGTAAAAGTTGGGCCTACATTTAAAGTATTTATGTTTAAGAACTTTTATAACAGTCATGTCAATGTTCAGTAGCTGCCACTTGTCTGCAAGGACAAGAAAACTAAATCTATGTGCAGAATACCTGGCAACGTTGAAAATATGAAACACTGGTATCATCTCATTGTTCTTCAGTTTTTAACTGCAGACTTCCAATGTTGACAAGCACAACTCAAAGCTATTTTTCTTTTACTATCAACGAAGTTGTTTCACCGTGAATCAGGAGTGCTGGAATCTAGATTAATAACAACATTAAATTCTCTACATATCACAGTCATTTTCTTCTGAGTAATTTTACTTAAAGTAGGGTAAGGATAAGGCACTTAGCTAATATTCACAAAACCTTTACTTGCTATCACTTTGTGGAAGTCTTTATTTAATAAAGTTCTACAATATTACATGTAATTATTTTACTGAGTAAGAACTGTCACGAATCCCGAAACAAACCCAATCCTTTTACACTGTCTCTGCTTCCAGTTTTCTTGCACAGCCTTGCAACTGAAAAGAGAAAACATTCTCTTAGTACTTTACAGTCAATGCAGCTATTAACAGAGAAAAGATCACTTTTAAAATAATTTACTACTGTTGTCGGTTGGAGTGCTTAATTACAGACTAATTTGTATTAGCCTACCAAATCGAAATGCCAGATCACAGCCACCTTCGAGAACTTTTAACTTTTACTTCCTCATTGTTAGTTTGGTTTGTTTAAGAAAACAAAACTTCTTTTCTACAGCAATTTTTTAAAACTAGAAACTAGCTTCCAGCTACAAAACAAACTGTATTGACGGCTACAATACAACTGATGCCGCCATCGTCACTAAACCTTGGCAGTGGCGACATGACTCAGCAGCCTACACCCAACTAAATAAAATAGTTTAGCTAATCGGTTGTATGTCTGCATATGTTAATGGGGCAATTAGTGCCCGATATCCACGATGATCTAGTTCATTCAGGCATTCGCTCACACAAAATCGGTTCCATAGAGAAAATAATGATAATTTCCACAAACATACTATTTCTCCAACATTCTACCACACAATGAGGATTCAGTACATTTCACAACATCCACGGGGCCACACTACAGAGTCCCATTGTCTGTTAAGGGCATGAACAAGTTTTCCAGTTTAAGACAATAGGATACTTAAATTTCCTTGCAACTACTTTTGGAGCAGACCGATACAAGCTTACCGGATTTGACGCCATATTGGCCAATTGCCGCAATATAACATTAGTAGTTGAAAGGATACGAAAATATGCTCTGGCTCATGAGAGTTTCAATGCACTAGTTGCTGTTGGTAAACTAAACAGCTAATTTCTAGGCGTGTCTGAAAAATTAGGTCGATAATCCAGTACAACCGAAAATCCTGCTGCTCACGTCTGTGTGTCTTCGGGATTGACAGCATTGTGAATAACTTATCCAGTCGTTGGCAAAAATATCGAGCCATGCTGTCTACAGCCGGCCATAACTGCTAAAGGGTTGCTGGGACAATTTTATTCACGTACTGATCTCTCCACTGAGATGTTCGATGTGGGTTCCTGTCACGTGGTCCAACTCGCCCAATCATTCGCACGAATCGTCCACCGAATGTAAAAAAAAATTGAGCACAAAGTGTTGCCCTGATTAAACAATTACAGAAAAACCGTTTGACATGATTTACATTTGATGCGGTTATTAGCCCCTTCCAATTCACCGATCACGTAACTTTTCATCCAAGAAATCACGCACTGGGCGATATATGAGTACTCCATCTTGCTGGAAAATTATCCATGGTTGATATTCTTCTGTGTGGGAATGAACTATTGCAAAACGTCGAAGTAACTGTTAGCGGTAATTGATATTTCCCCGAAGAAAAACGGTCCAAAAACCTTGTTATGCATGAGGCAGCGTTCACTTTTAAGCTGTAACTACAGTAGAATGTTGAGACTCCGAACCTCATATACGGACATTATGCCTATTTACCATCCCACTAACATGAAAGGTTGATTCACCGGTAAAGCATATTTAAATAAACGTTAGGGCCATCAATCTGTTGAGGATTTCAGTTGCAAATTAGCAACATATCAGAAAATCATTCGGTTGCAAGGCTTACACGATTTGCACTTTGTAAGCATGCAACCTACACCTTTGATGAATCTTTGAAGTTCACGTGATCCTGCTAGACAAGTTAATTTAGAGGGACTCCGTTGAAACTATTGCCGAACACTACGAACTGTTGAAGGTGATCTTCGACGCTGTCTGTTTCGTTAAACGTTGCACACCTTCGGTTTATTGATTTAACGTCAGGAAGGCTGCGTCCTTAATAAGCCCGAAATTTACGTTGAATACTGATGGCCGATTAAGTTTCGTGAAACCAAAGCACACATTGCGCTTTCTTCTGCTTCGACGCCATTTCACCAGCAACTAACGTGACCTAACTGACCGCGTCGGTGATTGAGCACTAGCTGCATGTATTGATCAAAACAACTAGTAACACTAACCGATCTAAGGGCATCAAATGTAACTAATTATGTCAAACGGTTATAATTTTTTATAAACAAGGCAAAACTTTGTACTCACCCTGTATATCATTACCTTTCATCGTTGTTAGGAACTTTTAAGCTCATCAGGGAATCACCTCCACCACAGCACCCACGTATTACGAACAGCAACTTACCTCTTCACACTGTTCACGGATGAAGCATCAGTTGCACTATGGCACGGTTAGCTACTGTTCACGCATATAAGTTCTCTACAACAGGACTTCGCACGAAGTATTCTTCCGCGTAACGTTAATATAGTCCCGTCAAAAAAGATGTCAAACAAATTATCTAAATAGGAATTTAAGCATATGGCATAAATTATACCCACTACTTGTACTATTTCAATTAACCGTATCCAATCAATTCATTTCTGACATAAATTAGTCAAATCAATAATTGCTAGAAATTTCGTTAACTAGTGACGTTTTATTTGCTCGCTCACTGTATTCTGCCGCCTCATGAAAAAAAAATAGATCCCATTAAATTTCTTTATTATTCTGTAAATCACGTGTAGACCCATCTAATTTTCTACTTGACGCTATTTCCGTGTACGAAATATTCCTTGATTTGACGTACTCCTTATTTTTCGTATTAGCTGAGTTTTTTGGAATGTAGGAACGTTATACGAAATGCGCATGAATACTGCTGCCCTGCATGACACAGGATCCTGCATATTCAGAGAAATTGGCAATTACGGAATTTCGTTATCCACTAATGCTGCTCTATACCACCCTGGATTCAGCACATTCAGAGAAATGGGCAATTACGTAATTTGAATTTCGTTCTCGAGAACTAAAAATAAAGCATACACATCCGAGAATACAACAGACCACGCGCTTTCCCTTTTTTTCAGTAGTCAACTTGGCGTATGTGCGTCCCGTTATGTAGTTAAAACATGTGTAGCTACAGCTACATCAACATCTATAATTTGCAAACTACTGTGAAGTGCACGGCAGAGGGTGAGAGCGGGAAGAATGTTTGGTTGAATGCCTATGTGCGTGCTGTAACGAATCTAATCTTGTGCTCACGATATAGAGGCTTCTATTGCATTCGTAGGGTCATCAGTTAAAGCTGGTCATAAAACTTCGTAAGCAGGCTTCCTTCGGGTTGTTTACGTCTAGAGTCTGCTAGTTTAGGTTCTTCTCTGTGACTAAAAACGGTTCATAACCCGATTCGATTCGTGCTGCCCCTCCCAATGTACATTCATTATCCCCTATTAGACCTATTTGGTATGTGCCCTAAACTCGTGATCAGTATTCCAGAATGAGTCGCCCTAGTGATTTACAAGTTATCTCCTTTGAAGGCCGATTGCATTTCCCCAGTATTCTACCAATAGACTGACGCCTATTAGATGTTTTACCGACAACTGAGCCAATGTGATAATTCCATTTCATATCCCTGCATAGTGTTACACCGAAGTATTAATATGAACTGGCCGATTCAAGCTGCGACTGACACGGTCGTAGGATACTACGTTTTTCCGTTTTGTGAAGTGCACAATTTTACAACTGAACGTTTAAAGCAAGTTACCAATCTTCACACCATTCTGACATCTTATCAAGATCTGACTGAATACACTCAAAAAAAGACCTACCGCTTTCCGTCCCATTCGGATACATCCTTCGTGATGTATCCGAATGGGACGGAAAGCGGTAGGTCTGATATACATATGTCACAAACAAATGATTACAGTCTCAGAAAAATTGGATAATTCTTTCACGAACAAGTGCTTCACAAATTAGGCAAGCCAATAATGCGTTGGTCTATGTCTGGCCCTTGTAAAAGCAGTTATTTGCCGTAACATTGATAAGATGCCGCCCCCCCCCCCCCCCCCCCCCCCCGAGGGATAATGCGCACAATTCTGCCCAATTGGAGTGTTAGTTCATCGCTCCAAACGTTCTCAGTTGGGGAGAGATTCCAGCGAACTTGTCGGCCGAGGTAGGGTTTGGCAAGCACGAAGACGAGCAGCAGAAACTTGCCATGTATGGACGAGCGTTATCTTGCTGAAATGTAACCCCAGGTTAGCTTGCCATGGAGGACACCACAAAAGTGCCTAGAATATCCTCCATATACCACCATGCTGTAAGGATGCCGTGGACTATAAACTAAAGAGGTCCTGATATGAAATGAAATGGTACTCTAGACCATCAGTCTTGGTTGTCAGGCTGTATGGTGGGCGACAGTCAGAATGGTATCTGAGGCCAGGGTTTCGATTACCTCTCGTCGTGCCCTGAAATAAGAAATGCCCTGCCCACTATCCTTGCCACCCCTCCTACCATGGTATTCTGTCGTCCACCGAACCTACACAATATACTCGTCCATCCTTACACAACCCCTGTTCCTAAGCCCTTACCTCATGGCTCATACCCCTGTAATAGACCTAGATGCAGGACCTGTTCCATACATCCTCCTACCACCACCTACTCCAGTCCGGTCACTAACATCACCTATCCCATCGAGGCAGGGCTACCTGTGAAACCAGTCATTTGTTTTACAAGCTAAGCTGCAACCACTGTGCTGCATTCTATGTAGGCATGACAACCAACAAGCTGTCTGTCCGCATTAACGGCCACCGACAAACTGTGGCCAAAAAACAAGTGGACCATCCTGTTGCTGAACATGCTGCCAAACATGATATCCCTCATCTAAATGACTGCTTCACAGCCTGTGCCATGTGGATCCTTCCCACCAACACCAGATTTTCTGAATTGCGCACGTGGGAACTTTCCCTGCAATACATCCTACATTCCCAACCTTCGTCAGTCACTGTCCTCACCCATCCAGCCCCCTCCCTGTTCCCATTCCAGCACTACACAGCCTTCATTTCACGACCACACCCAGTCATTTAATTTATTTTTATTTCTCTCCTTTCTGCTACTTACCCTGTCCTCCCACTGCACCTTCTCTCCTGCCCTCCTTCTAAACTGCAACACTTCACTGTCCGCCACTCCCACCATACTACCCCTCCCCCTCCCTGCCCCAGACTCCTCCTTACCCCCACCCAGTCGCCACTTCCATCGTGCACTGGTGCTGCTGCTTGCAGTGTGGTTTCAGCTCTCTGAGACTGCAGATGTGTGTGTGTGTGTGTGTGTGTGTGGGTGGGTGTTTTTTTGTTGTGCCTATCGCGACTCAGCATCTCCGCTATATGGTGAGTAGCAACTTTCCTTCTCTGGTATTGTTACATTCCATCCTGGATTTTCCATTAGGTGAAACAGCATTATTGTCTATTCACTTAGGTCATTATTGAAGAATTCTCCATTGGAGTATAATGTATACTCTTTTAGGTCCTGTGCAATTTTTCTTTTGAATGGTTCTGGTGGCAGAGGATGTACACAGGCAACACACAATATCCTGTTACAGAGCTTGCTGTACAGCGTGACAGTCACGATCTCGGTGCCTGTTTCACCAGACGCGCCATCTGGATTCTTCCCCCAGACACTAGTTTCTCAAAACTCCGCAGGTGGGAAGTAGCACTACAACATGTCCTTGGTTCTCACCACCCACCTGGCTTTAATTTACATTAATTCCTTCCATCTCAGCATTTCTTCACAGTAATTACTCCTTTCTTCACTCCATTCTAGTTTTCTACATCTGACTTGTCTATTTTTCACTGTCCCCCCTCCCACCTCTGTTACATACAATGTACTTAGCTTTCCATTCTTATTAACTCGTGCATGATGTTTAAGCAGTAATCTGTGTCTTGCACATTACCCTGTCTTCCACCTTCAAGATTTCAGGTTTTCTAATCTCGTCTGGTGCAGTCCCCAGCAATCCATCTTTCCTTTTCATCATGTGTGGTAGTCTCTCCTTACCTGGGGTTCTGGGTGACTTTTCTGAACTATACCCCTTTCCCTACACCTCTCTGGTCCTTTTCCTTCAGCCGTCTTCCTTTCCCTTCAACTCTTCTGCCAGGAGAAGGTGTCATTGGTTCCGAAAGCTTGTAAAAGTTAAATCCTTTTGTGTGTGTGTTCCCCTGCCGCCACTTGGTGAGTAGGTTTTTTTAGCTATCCAGTTACATTATGTTATCAATATTTTCTGAGATGTTTGAGTCACTTATGTATACCTAATTAAGTAGCTGTTCTGAGTCACACAACCTTCAGAGTACAGTCAGCTTGGATTTTGACAAGACAGAAATACCACCGCAGTTGTTTTAGAAATTATTGACCAAACATTAACAGCCTTTGAAAAAAGGAATATGGTGTAACTTGTCTCGTACAGTCCAAGAAAAGCATTCAACTGCATTCACTTTAACATTCAAATCTAGAATTTTATGGAGTTCGTAATCCAGTCTGGCAGTAATAGATTTTTTTATTGGCAATAGAATACAGTTTATCACAGTTAAAAGTAAACACTCACCTGTAGCAGTAGTTAGTATTGGTGTTCTATAGGGCTCAGTCTTTTGTCGGTGACTTACTTCATCACATAAACTGTACTGTCATATGCTACGCTGATGACACAACTGTCCTCAGTTCACATTACAACATCTCAGATTTGGATAGTAGTACACAGGAATTACTCAAATCTCCCCTCCACTGGGTCTCATTAAATAAATTACATTGTAATCCAGAGTGAACACAATAGCTTCTTCAAGTTTGTTCAAAGCCATAGAAAACAAATCTGTAAAGCTGTTAGGAATGCATACTGATTCCAAGGTTAAATGAGAAGAACATGTAAGTCAGATGTGCTAAAGGATTTCAAGAGTCTCCTATCTCCTTTGGAAACTTAAAGACATGTTTAGTATGTACTATCTTAGAGTAATGTGCTTTGAATTCTTTGAGTCAGATATTACTTATGATGATCGCATTTGGGAACACACCTCTTACATTACCAAAATTTGCTAGGGAAAAAATTCGTGTCTATAACACTAAAAAGAAGGCAGGTTATGACATTCAAGGTACAGGCCAACAAAAACTGGTAACACACACAAAGTGAATTAGTTTAAAAATCTTCAACAAACCATCACAAACTGCTCGAGCCATGTCAGTAAAAATTTTTAAAGAAACACTGTTCAACTGGTTATCAGACAACCCGTTTTACTGAAAGAAAGAGTTTTATGATCTGAGTAGTGCTGAGATCAGTTTGTAAAATGAACTATACTCACTATTTATTCTGCTTACATAGGCCTATCAATTAACAAATGTAATAGTTATTAGCATGCATGCATGAACATGACTGTTGTTGTGCATCATTTATATTAATTTATTAATGGTATTTAATCAGTGTAGTCGCTATTACAATATATGGTATTTCACATTTAGTTACTCGAATGTTAACAATGTTCACAAAGTTAGTAACTGTAAGCACTGTATTCACTGTTTCAGTATATTTTGCATTTGGTTGGTTTGTATGTTAATTGTATTCACAAAGTTAATAAGTGTAATGTGTGTTTGAAACTACATTCATTTTCTTAATATTTATGGCATTTACAAATTACTTGTATATTAATTCTACCTGTTCACTGTATATATTGTCAGAAATTTTTATTGTGATGGAAATGGAAATGAGCGGTTGGCGTCATTGGCCGGGAGGCCCCTCGCGGGGCAGGTCCGGCCGCCATATCGCAGGTCTTATTACATTCGGCGCCACATTGGGCGACCTGCACGCCGGATGGGGATGAAATGATGATGAACACAACACAACACCCAGTCCTTGAGCGGAGAAAATCTCCGACCCAGCCGGGAATCGAACCCGGGCCCAGAGGACGGCAATCCGTCACGCTGACCACTCAGCTACTGGGGCGGACTTTATTGTGATGTACACCACAGACAAAGCCTATTTCATCTTGATCATATGATCAATGGCCAATGGTGATTCTTGATTCTAGAACAGTTGGTCAGCTTTGGTCTTGATGAAGGAAGTTTGTTGGAATTTGCCAGAAGTGATCCAGGAAAACCCAAATCAGGATGATTGGACAGAGCAAACCCCATCCTCCGATTTATGAGCTTAGTGGCTTTACAGTTGCACTGCCTCATTGGGTTTGTTTTTTGTTGTGTAGCATGGATTATTCGTGAGGATGAGCTATGTTCTACTGAGGATGCTCATGCTGGTGAGAGATGACCTTGTCACGTATAAACAAAAAATACACTGTGCGTGCTCAGATCTGTGATCGGTGCAGATGGTGTGTATGCAGTGATGTAACACAACAGTGGCAGGGCACGGCGTAGTGAGCACGATAGCACATGCTGGACATGGACATTTATACCTTGGTGCCAGCCCTTGAAGGTGTCATGATCACCTCAGAGAAAATGGATGTACTACAATGTAAATACTCAACGCCTGCCCGGATAGCCGCGCGGTCTGATGCGCTGCTTCCTGGGCAGGAAGGTGTGTCGGTCCCCAGCACGAATCCGCCTGGCAGAATAGTGTCGAGGTCTGGTGTGCCAGCCAGCCTGTGGTTGGTTTTTAAGGTGGTTTTCCATTTGCCTCAGTGAATGTGGGCTGGTTCCCCTTAGTCTGCCTCAGTTACACTATGACATTGTCTCCACATACATGCACACCGTAATTACTCTACCACGCAGATATTTGGGGTTACATTCATCTGGTATGAGACGTTCTCAGGAGGGGAGGGGGGGGGGTCGGCTGGGGGCCGAACTGCACAATAATCATGGGTTCGGTGTGGGGTGGCGGTGGTGCATGTGGACTGCTGTAGCCTGTTGTGGGGTTGTGAACCACTGAAGGCTAAGGCAGGGACGAAGCCTCTCCATTGTTTCTAGGTCCCCGCTTCAATGCACACAATGTAAATACTCAAGATGAATGAAAATTGTAAATCTTATATCTTGAGTCTAGTTCAATGTGGTCAGACATATTGATTAATGTTGTGACTTGGCAAGACAGCCAAGTCACTATAAGAGGAAGCCGAAAGGCACGCGCTTAAGCTCACGCAGGCTGGCGCGAGGTCTGGAACAGTTAAGGGAATTAATAGTAGCAAATAAAGTACGTAGTTGATGTAATACTTAACTTTAATCCATAAGTGGTGTACATCGGTCTGACTGTACAGGCATCACAAGTTAAATATCTATTGATAATGGCGCCTTGCTAGGTCGTAGCAAATGATGTAGCTGAAGGCTATGCTAACTATCGTCTCGGCAAATGAGAGCGTAATTTGTCAGTGTAGCATCGCTAGCAAAGTCGGCTGTACAACTGGGGTGAGTGCTAGGAAGTCTCTTTAGACCTGCCGTGTGGTGGCGCTCGGGTTGCAATCACTGACAGTGGCGACATGCGGGTCCGGCGTATACTAATGGACCGCGGCCAATTTAAAGGCTACCACCTAGCAAGTGTGGTGTCTGGCGGTGACACCACAATTAATGTATTTGAATTTATTGGTTATTGATATTTGGATCTGTCTTCACAATTGATGTACATAGTTGAAACAATACAAAAGATTATCATTGAGGATATGTCCATAATTCAGTAGCGAGAAGTAGTGAGATATCTGCCTGAAGATGAAGTCAAGGAGGATAAGTTTGTATGTGTATGGCCATGGTTCAGAGTAGCAGGTCCTTGAGAACAAAATGAAAAGGATACCATATCAGAAGAAGAACAGTCAAAGGTAACTTAGACTACATCACACTGACAGATCCACCCCGTGCTGTTCTCTACTCATGGTATTACAGTGAAGTCACCACATGCACACAATAAAGGGAAACACTGCACCTTAATATACAATGTTCTGTATTCTACACACAAAAAGTCTTCTGATAACTACTATTTCATGTCTGTCACTCCCATCAGATGCCTTTTGGTTCTCTGGTGCTTATGGTGTGTAGGTCATGTGCTTGCTGATGTAGTCAACTACAAATTAATGCAAGTATTTCTGCCCTTAGTGGGCTATCCTCTGTATTTGTAACTAAAATTACTTGGCTACATCTACTTACTGAAGATGTATGCCTTGTGGCAAGAAGTATGGAGTGAAAAAATTCCAGCACAAGGCACAAATGACAAGTATGAAGCATTTCTAAACACAGAAATGTGTCATTTCCATGCATTCTTCCCCGAAATGACTTGCCAGAAATGGCAGTGTCACCATAGGCAATGGATTACCATAGAAGTAAATGAACTCAGGACTACTAAAGAGTGAAGGAAATTAGACAAACAGGGAATATGGAGATGTAAATCTTGCAAGCCGCAGCCTCTTGTGTACACATGCAAACTATCATTATTTCAGGATGCTGACGAACTACTGTGTTGTTACCAGTTGTTGCTGGCACAGAACACACACACAGTTAGTCACTGGTTGCCTGCATGCAGTAAAACATGTGGGTTCCTCAGCTGATGAGATCCCCCCTTGGAGGAACGGTGTCAGCATGGGGCCAATTCTCCAATTCTGGAAATTCTACAGCCCCTAGGAGATGCCCAGTGTGTCAGCTTCCAAGAATTCCCAAGTTCCTGCCATCTCTCCGTGGCTAAGCAGCAGCAACGTGGACATCGTTCAACAACACGAGGACATCTGATGCTGGAAATCAGGTTGGTCTGCTCAAATTTGGTTGCAAAACAAAAGGCAGTGATCGATCTGGAAAACTTTTTCCTGTACTTGAGTGATTTCATTGGTGTGGGTTAGTTTAGTTAAAATGGCAGAATCCAACCCGAGTAACAAGTTTGGTGCCCAAACTGTTATTAATGATTTGCAAAGAGGGATTCAGCATGTAAAACAAGATAGATGGGAGCAAAGCCTGCCAAATAACTTTTCAGGTGATACATCATGCTTTGCTGGCTCAATAAAAAATTTCTTGTTACTACCATCAGTACCCATATTTAGCAGGATACTCGAGCAAGTCATGAAAGTATTTTTTTGAATGAGCTGTCTTGTTGGGTTTATGGACTAATTCTGATAGTTTAGCAGTTGTTAAATGAAGAATTAAGGACCTGCACAAGATTTCATGTGGAGCCCACTTGCACAAAATCAGAAGATTACAATGAATTAAAAGCAGATTCAAATGCAAATATGCTGTCAGATTCTACAGAGAGCAACTTCATAGTGTGTGAATGTGGTGGGATGAATCTATTGAGCAATTTGCTGAAAAAATTCGAAACATAAATACGCAAATATATGAGCTGGTAGAGGATAAGAATGAAAATTGCATTCAGCTGTTCCAAGCTGATCAGAGAGCTCTGGACACTTTCCCGTGGGTTTTATGGAGAGGACGTAAGCAAAGCAGTTAGATTGGCACAATGTAAGACATCTCAGGAAGCAGTAGAAACAGCTGCTGGCTTTGTGGAAGCATTAAGGAGGCCAAATAGTATGCGAAGAGAAGAGCGCCTTGTATTCAACACAAATGTGGAATGTTACAGGTGTAATGCACCTGGTCACATGTGTGAAGACTGTAAAGAGAGACAAATCTGTTGCAGTTGTGAGATACAGGGTCACATATTGAGAGATTGCTGCAATAAAAGAAAAACTAATGTGAGAAATAGGCAACTTGACAGGTCATTAAATGGGTACAGGGCATATATGTCACCACACTATATGCTCTCTGCCCAAGAAAGTGATTCCTCCATTGAAACTCAGATCGTAAATCACTTTGGGACATGTGTTCTATATCGCTGAAGAAAAATCATGCTACTTATTGATACAGGAACACAATCTCACTGATGGTGGTGTTGCATTGATAAAAGGGGTAATTTAAAACTGATACAGGTAAAGGTGTGAGGGTTAAATGTCAGGAAGCTACGTAACAGCAGAGATGTTCATGAAGAATAAAGTTTAGGCCAAGAACAATACACAGTGAGGGTGCAAGTACTTTCAAATAATGAAACATGCTATGGTGGTGTACTTGGATTTGATTTCTTGTTTGCTAACAGGACAGAGATATTTGTTGGAGATAGGAAGATTAGACTAGACTATAGTAACTACAACCTAGGAAATAATTCTTCAAACTACACTCAACGGAGCAGCAACACTGACATTGTGGGATTGGACCACCTGACCAACACGCCTCTTCAAAGCCTCAGAATTGATGTACAAATTGATCTGCCTCAGTAAATTCCCCATGGAGCAGGGAAAACAGTTTATGTTGCAGTCAAGTCACCCAGATGCAGGGAAAGAGCTCTGTTATTGACTGAGCAATCGGAGAAATGTGGATAACTGGAAAACATGCACTGTTATGTTGACAGAAGTGTAGATGTGGCTACAGTGGTGAGACAGAATGTAGCTAGAATCACAATAGCAATAACAAAGATTAGCAATGAAGACATTGTATTGCCACAAGGAATGAAGATTGCTGAAGTCTCTCGAGCATAAGTAGAAATGATGTAATACAGCTTCCAAACAGAATAGCAAATGTTTCAGTCATGAAGACATATGTTTGTAGTGGTAGTGAAAAATTGCAACAAGTAGTCAGAGGTAATAATGAACTAAAGAACATGATTTGATAGAAGATAGAATATTTGACAGTTGATGAGCAGGAGAATTTAGCACCTATTTTGTTGGAGTATGAAGATCATTTCCGAGAATGTTCAAAATCATTTAGTTTAACATCATATACATACTGGAAATTATAACGTGTCACCATCCTCTAACATTACCTTTTATCTTCTTTTTTGAAATTATGAAATTTCTGGCACATTTAAAATTCATATTATTAATTGTACAGTTTAACACTAATTATTAAATATATTTCTAGACTCAGTTATAAAATAATGTTATATCTTGGTGATGATTCTTCTGTTGTCAAGAAAATATGTAAACTCTTTCGCTTTGTAAACTCTTTGGAATAGTTAATACCGCAGAAAGTAAGGAGTAGTGGGCATGCCTCAGATGGAAGTAGACGTTTTTATAAGTTTGTCACCAACAATGTAATTATTGGTTTCTTGAATGTGGAAATTATAAAATCAGAGTGATTTATAAGAATGGGATAAAATAAAAAGATATTCATAGCAACAGGCAACTCTTCACCAGTTACTTCACTGCCACGACAGATCAAAATTTTCAGCAGCAAGAATGTACTCCTAGACACAACAAGATTCAACAATAACAATGAGATAATCAAGATAAGTGAAAAAAGTTCTTCTTTTGTAATCTTACTCCTCTCAAAATTTCAAAATTTGTGCAAAGAGTGAGAACTTTAATGGTGATGTGTGGGAGGATAAGATTACAAAATGCAGCATCAATCACCTAGAAACCTTATTGAATACCATTCAGTCAAATAGAGATGGTAGAAGAAATGGTTAAAGAACAACTGAGAGCCAGAAATATAAAGCCAAAAGATGCTGGAGATTCTCTGTGGTTTATACCAGTTGTTGTTGTTGAGAAGAAATCTGTTTCTGGAGAAGCACAGTTCTGTATTTGTGTCAATTACTGAGCTCTGAATGCAGTAACACAAGACATTTGTCCCTACCAAACTTGGTGGACATACTGGATTACCTGAGCAGATGTTGATTCTTTTTGATTTGTGTTCTAACTAGTGGATATCTTCAGCTGACAGTGGATCCAGATGCTCAAGCTAAAACTTAATTTGTTATCACAACAGGAGTGTATAAATACTTCTCTGTATGTCATTTGCACTTTTTACTACACCAGCTAGCTTTCAGCACCTGATGGATTCAATTTTACAAGAGCTCACACAAACATAAACTCTTGTAAGCCTCAACGACATAGTAATTTTCAGTGAAAACATTATGCAGCATAGTTTTCAGGCTTATAAAAAGTGCAAATCTGTCCTTGTTAATAGGTAAATGTCATTTTTCACAAAGCCAAATGAACTACCTTGGACAATGTTGTAACCAGTGAAGACATCTGCCCTGATCTGAAATTAACTGAAGCTGACAAGAATTTTCCTGAACCACAGAACTTAACTACTACAATTTTTTGGATTAGCGAATTTCTACACATTTCATAGCTGGTTGTGCAAATATAGCACATCCAATGATGCAGCTATTGAAAAAAGGAATCACATTTAATTGGTCAACAGAATGCAAAAAGGTGATGGAAGAACTTAAAACTGCTCTAACCACATCTCCTGTGTTAGCCTGTCCAGGTTTCAGCAAGCCCTTCATTCTTTCAATAGATCCTTCAAATTTTGCTGTTGGTGCTATTTCATCTCAAGAATTCGAGGGCAATGAACAGTCAACATTATTTGTTTCCAGACATTTAAACAAAGCAGAACGTCATTACACTAACACAGAAAAGGTGCTTTGTGCTTTGGTTTTTTATACAATACATAACAGATCTTTCATGACGGGAAGAGAATTTCCGGTGATTACAAACCATGCCACACTGAAATGGTTATTGAACTTCAAGGACCCAAGTTCCAGATAACAAGGTGGCATAAAGACTGAGTGAATTTGTAATACCACAGACTTTTGGGATCCTATATTCTCTTCCAGTCTCATCCCCACTTTCCGTAAGAGGGCATATGTGTAATGCCACTAATTTACACCAATTTAAACTGCTGCTTTGATTTTGTCTTTTCTGGTTATCTGAACTCGAAAATACTGAAGTATTTTTTTTTTTTTTTTAGCCCAATCGCTCTGCTCACTTGTAAATGATAGGGTGATCATTCTTTAAGTAAGTAAAATGATATATGCAAATTAACAAAATATATTGTTGTAATGATAAAACATTTAGTGCATAGTTTTATTATAAATAGATTCTTTCTTGTCTTTGTATGAAATTATTTACTTTTATTTCATGTAAATTTCTATGTAATCTTGGCAGATGTATGTAAAAATTTTAATTGTATAAATCTAAAAAAATGTAGTCCCCCCATGAACCATGGACCTTGCCGTTGGTGGGGACGCTTGCGTG
Source organism: Schistocerca serialis cubense (assembly GCF_023864345.2). Lineage (NCBI taxonomy): Eukaryota > Metazoa > Arthropoda > Insecta > Orthoptera > Acrididae > Schistocerca > Schistocerca serialis. The sequence continues at coordinate 179,055,322 of NC_064647.1, read as the reverse complement.
CCTCAGCGATATAGATAGCCGTACCGTAGGTGCAACCACAACAGAGGGGTATCTGTTGAGAGGCCAGACAAACACGTGGTTCCTAAAGAGGGGCAGCAGCCTTTTTAGTAGTTGCAGGGGCAACAGTCTGGATGATTGACTGATCTGGCCTTGTAACACTAACCAAAACGGCCTTGCTGTGCTGGTACTGCGAATGGTTGAAAGCAAGGGGAAACTACAGCCGTAATTTTTCCCGAGGGCATGCAGCTTTACTGTATGGTTAATGATGATGGCGTCCTCTTGGGTAAAATATTCCGGAGGTAAAATAGTCCCCCATTCAGATCTCTGGGCAGGGACTACTCAAGAGGACGTCGTTATCAGGAGAAAGAAAACTGGCGTTCTACAGATCGGAGTGTGGAAAGTCAGATCCCTTAATCGGGCAGGTAGGTTAGAAAATTTAAAAAGGGAAATGGATAGGTTAAAGTTAGGTATAGTTCGAATTAGTGAAGTTCGGTGGCAGGAGGAACACGACTTTTGGTCAGGCGAATACAGGGTTATAAATACAAAGTCAAATAGTGGTAATGCAGGAGTAGGTTTAATAATGAATAGGAAAATAGGAATGTGGGTAATCTACTACAAACAGCATAGTGAACGCATTATTGTGGCCAAGATTGACACGAAGCCCACACCTACTACAGTAGTACAAGTTTATATGCCAACTAGCTCTGCAGATGACGAAGAAATTGAAAAAAATGTATGATGAAATAAAAGAAATTATTGAGATAGTGAAGGGAGACGAAAATTTAATAGTCATGGGTGACTGGAATTTGGTAGTAGGAAAAGGGAGAGAAGGAAACATAGTAGATGAATATGGATTGGGGCTAAGAAACGAAAGAGGAAGCCGCCTGGTAGAATTTTGCACAGAGCACAACTTCATCATAGCTAACACTTGGTTCAAGAATCATAAAAGAAGGTTGTATACATGGAAGAAGCCAGGAGATACTGACAGATTTCAGATAGACTATATAATGGTAAGACAGAGATTTAGGAACCAGGTTTTAAATTGTAAGACATTTCCAGGGGCAGATGTGGACTCTGACCACAATCTATTGGTTATGAACTGTAGATTAAAACTGAAGAAACTGCAAAAAGGTGGGAATTTAAGGAGATGGGACGTGGATAAACTGAAAGAACCAGAGGTTGTACAGAGTTTCAGGGAGAGCGTAATGGAACAAATGGCAGGAATGGGGGAAAGAAATACAGTAGAAGAAGAATGGGTAGCTTTGAGGGATGAAGTAGTGAAGGCAGCAGAGGATCAAGTAGGTAAAAAGATGAGGGCTAGTAGAAATCTTTGGGTAACAGAAGAAATATTGAATTGATGAAAGGAGAAAATATAAAAATGAAGTAAATGAAGCAGGCAAAAAGTAATACAAACGTCTCAAAAATGAGATGGACAGGAAGTGCAAAATGGCTAAGCAGGGATGGCTAGAGGATAAATATAAGGATGTAGAGGCTTATCTCACTAGAGGTAAGATAGATACTGCCTACAGGAAAATTAAAGAGACCTTTGGAGAAAGGAGAACCACTTGCCTGAATATGAAGAGCTCAGATGGAAACCCAGTTCTAAGCAAAGAAGGGAAAGCAGAAAGGTGGAAGGAGTATATAGAGGGTGTATACAAGGGCGATGCACTTGAGGACAATATTATGGAAATGGAAGAGGATGTAGATGAAGATGAAATGGGAAATATGATACTGCGTGAAGAGTTTGACAGAGCACTGAAAGACCTGAGTTGAAACAAGGCCCCGGGAGTAGACAGCATTCCATTAGAACTACTGACGGCTTTGAGAGAGCCAGTCCTGACAAAACTCTACCATCTGGTGAGCAAGATGTATGAGACAGGCGAAATACCCTCAGACTTCAAGAAGAATATAATAATTCCAATCCCAAAGAAAGCAGATGTTGACAGACGTGAAAATTACCGAACTATCAGTTTAATAAGTCACAGCTGCAAAATACTAACACGAATTCTTTACAGACGAATGGAAAAACTAGTAGAAGCCGACCTTGGCGAAGATCAGTTTGGATTCCGTAGAAATATTGGAACACGTGACGCAATACTGACCCTACGGCTTATCTTAGAAGCTAGATTAAGGAAAGGCAAACCTATGTATCTTGCATTTGTAGACTTAGAGAAAGCTTTTTACAATGTTTACTGGAATACTCTCTTTCAAATTCTGAAGATGGCAGGGGTAAAATACAGGGAGCGAAAGGCTATTTACAATTTGTATAGAAACCAAATGGCAGTTATAAGAGTTGAGGGGCATGAAAGGGAAGCAGTGGTTGGGAAGGGAGTGAGACAGGGTTGTAGCCTCTCTTCGATGTTATTCAGTCTGCATATTGAGCAAGCAGTGAAGGAAACAAAAGAAAAATTCGGAGTAGGTATTAAAATCCATGGAGAAGAAATAAAAACTTTGAGGTTTGCCGATGACATTGTAATTCTGTCAGGGACAGCAAAGGACTTGGAAGAGCAGTTGAACGGAATGGATAGTGTCTTGAATGGAGGATATAAGATGAACATCAACAAAAACTAAACAAGGATAATGGAATGTAGTCGAATTAAGTCGGGTAATGTTGAGGGTATTAAATTAGGAAATGTGACACTTAAAGTAGTAAAGGAGTTTTGCTATTTGGGGAGCAAAATAACTGATGATGGTCAAAGTAGAGAGGATATAAAATGTAGACTGACATTGGGAAGGAAAGCATTTCTGAAGAAGAGAAATTTAATAACATTAAGTATAGATTTAAGTGTCAGGAAGTCGTTTCTGAAAGTATTTGTATGGAGTGTAGCCATGTATGGAAGTGAAACATGGACGATAAATAGTTTAGACAAGAAGAGAATAGAAGCTTTTGAAATGTGGTGCTACAGAAGAATGCTGAAGATTAGATGGGTAGATCACATAACTAATGAGGAGGTGTTGAATAGGATTGGGGAGAAGAGAAGTTTGTGGCACAAGTTGACTCGAAGAAGGGATCGGTTGGTAGGACATGTTCTGAGGCATCAAGGGATCACCAATTTAGTATTGGAGGGCAGTGTGGAGGGTAAAAATCGTAGAGGGAGACCAAGAGATGAATACCAAGCAGATTCAGAAGGATGTAGATTGCAGTAGGTACTGGGAGATGAAGAAGCTTGCGCAGGATAGAGTAGCATGGAGAGCTGCATCAAACCAGCCTCAGGACTGAAGACCACAACAACAAAAAATTTAGTATGTAACAATTACAGTAGTTGTTTGAAACCATAAAAAATAGAGACGATTTGTATGCCACCACAGGTCAGTCAGTCTGAGGTTAGTTATGAGACAGTGTTAAGTCAATTTTACACGTGCAATTTGCCGCCAAACATGTAGCATGCGAAATAAAACTCTTTGTGAACAAGAAATAGTGGAGTCTTTTTTAACCATTGCATGATTCCTGTGTGATGATGCAGTAACATCAAGATGAACATATGGCAGCATTAAGATGCAGCACCCCGGATGTATTATTTATTTGGTGGAGGATATCCATAATATGATGTGGTATTCTGCTTTTCTTGTGTTAAGCAATGATACACATCCCAAACCTCACAGAAAGACATTTTCGCCACCTTATATTACAGTGTGGTGAAAGGAGCTGGGCTGCATATAAAACTGCATTGTATGCTAATGGTTATTAAGTTTCAGGTGAAACAATTGTATACAGTGTACTGTCCCATATACCAGTATTGGGATGTGAATGGAAACAAGGACCTGCATGGAAAAAGTGGATGTGTGAGAATAATAATGGGCCAACAGCAAGAGCCAGCAGCATGGATTGTCAGATGAGTACCAAAACATTATTTATGTAACAGAGTAGTGAAACAGTGCACTGTTAGGAAGTGAAATTGCATGTGTAAGTCAGGCAAAAATAATTGTGTGTGACACACTTTGCAAATATAATAGGAAAGATAGTTTTCAGAAGTGTTTTTTATCATCTCGTCAAGTTGTGCAATAGTAGTCAAAATGAGTAGTAACAATATATTTTCTATATGTGACCAAGATGGAATCACAACAAGATTGGGTTACCAGCTGCATGCATCGGTGCCGAATCTGAACACTCAAAGCCATGAGAATCCATTAAATAGTATAATTTCACCTTTCCATGGATTTCAACAATCATAAAATATATTAGAACAACTTTATAAATTATTGGATGGTGAACAGTTGGAGCAAAAAAAAAAAAAAAAAAAAAGAAAAAAAAAAGAGGAGACACTGAAAATAATTTTAGAAAAATAGACAATATTCTCGTAAAAATGAACCAGAAACTAGTAGCAATTAGGGAAGATGTTAATAAGGCAAATAGACAAATAAACAGTTTATATGAAAGAGTGGACAGTGCGGAATCTGAAGTGGATGGTTTGAAGAACTTTGCTGTTACTGAATTACATGTTGATGTAGTCAATGAACAAGTAAAGAGAATAGAAAACTTTGCCATTGATGAACTCAACAGACGAAAATCAGATTTGCATAACATACATACTTATATTGAAACTGAAAATAATTTCATTGATGAGAAACTAAAATTAAATTCTGTACTTGTTTCGGAATCAAATCTCTTCAGTAAACATCAAAGTAAATGAAGTATCAAATAATCTTCAAACAGTCAACTCTAAAGTTGTAAATCTAGAGACTAATATGTTTAGTAATATATATATATATATAGTGGTAATGACATGTTTCAAAACAGTTGCAATAATGTTAGTATGAAAATTTTTTCGGGTGATTTTAAGCTTCACCCTGTCGATTATTTGTACCAATGCGAGGACAGCTTTGCACCGGGCATGCCAGAACATATTAAAGTGAAATTTGCTAAAAGATATGTAGATCGAGAATCATTATCCTGGGCTAACTAGCATGTTAACCCAGAAATGACATTTGCAAAGTTTGAAAAATTATTTTTAAACATATTTTGGTCAGAATAGCGTACTTAGATAAATCACTTGATGAATTAATCCAAATTGATGCACTGAAGCAGCGTTTACCTGGCCGTGTTCTGTGGAGTCTTGTTTATGGACCAGACGACACTGTTGAGGAATTTCTGAAATACATAGGTAAATTAGATCATGCTTGGGAGAACAGTTTTCAGAATAGGGAGTCATCACAACAGCTCCAGAACACCAACAACAAGAACCATTACAGAAATAAGGCTAGAGGTGGGAGAGGAAGGTGAAATTCAGGTCACAGGCACCAAAATTCACACAATAATTACAGATAAACAGAGCTGATTGTGATAAAGCATTTTGGAACTTCATGCTGATAGAAATGGGTAAAGATAAGAGTAGAAAATAAATTTAATCTTAGTACAGATTATTTGACTAACTTATTTGACGAGAGTTGTGTGTTTTGTAATGGTAATATTTATGATGATGCTGATGAGTATGATTTAGTTAGCTTATTATGTGATGATGAATTTTCAGTGTTGACTGAAAAAGATGTAGAGGAAAGCAAGGATCATATACATAAGTTAGTTATGTTTATGTGCCCTCTGACATGACTTCTAGTACTTTTGATAGTGATTGTGATGTGGAGACATGTGTAGTTGAAATTGAGGTTCATGTAGGTGCAAATGATGTTGCAAATGAGTATTTTGAGACTATTGATGCTGATGTTTTTTATGATGAATTAGGTGGTATGGTTTATGTGGAAGTACTAGACAATGATATGAGTAATGGAATGATAGGATATGATAATTTGGAGTCAGAAAAACAGGTACATGAAAATCAGTTGGTTGTTACAGAAAGGAGGCTCAAGATAAGCTAATTAGTGATAAGATACTGAAAGTATTGGAAGATAATGAGGAGTCTGTAAGAAAAGGTGATTACTGTGATAGCATTCAACACACACACTCTAGTTGTAAGCTATCTTTAAGTACTTTACAACCTAATTTAGGAAATGAGGTTCCAGTAAATGCTGATTTAAATTGTAGGGATATTGAAGATGATTTATTGGCAGAAGAGGATGGAAGTAATAAGCATGAAACACTCAGTAGTCCCTATATTGAAATATCTGTAGGCAACTGGAAGGGAGTTTCTCTATTGGACACTGGTAGCCTGATAAGTGGTGTGTCTGGTAAATTAAGAGATAGATTAAAGAACTCTGAACAGTATACTGAATTTCTCATTACTGGTGCTAAAATAAAAGGAGCAACTGGTAAATTCAGTAAATTAATCAGTAGGCAAGCATTAATTTCATTTACTGTCAGTAACATTGTATTTGAATAAGGATAGCTGGTAATAACTGACCTGAATCAACACATGTTATTAGGGATGGCTTGTGTACTGAAAGTTAGTGCTAGCTTTGATTGGTTAAATATGAAGTTAGATTTTATTTATCCAAAATCTGGCTTTCATGATGAAACTAAAGTATACATAATGTTTGATGAGAATTGTAGCAATAATTTTTTCCTGATGAAGCCACCGTTGGTTGCGAAAGCTTGAATTTTGTGTGTATGTTTGTGTTTGTTTGTGTGTCTATCGACCTGCCAGCACTTTCGTTTGGTAAGTCACATCATCTTTGTTTTTAGATATATTTTTCCCACGTGGAATGTTTCCCTCTATTATATTCATATCATTAATTTGAACCCAACAATTACGTTTATTATTGTCACTGTTGCATTTCGAAATCTTTTCTGTCGTCTTATTTTCTCTTTCTGTTTTTGCCAGTAGTTTCACTTTGTATTCACCTTCTCCTTTTCACCGTAATCTATTATATAATTTTATCCCGCCTATATACACTCAATAATACGTAACCCACTTCCAAACAATAACCAAAAAATTTTTTTCCGCTTTCAACACTTCCGCTGCTATAAAATCCACTGTTTCTAGTTCACAAACAGTTCCTTTCACCTATTAAACAACCATTTCGGCTAGTTCTAATAAATTTCGCTTTATTTCCTTTTCCGTTTTTCCCACATCACTGATCATTTTTAGCCACTTCCCACGGGTTTTAACGTCATTATTTCTTCGTCAGACAATTGTTAGCCTCATTTTCATAATCTGCCACCACAAAACCACTCCTTTTAATACATTTACACGCAGTTTTTTCGAAATTTTCCCGAATTTCTCCACCCTTTAACGTGTTTTGGCGGCAACACAACCACCTAACCTTTGTGCACATCGTTGTCTACCAACCCAAGTTCACCACAGGATCAACATAGCCCAGCTTTAACCAACACTTTTTCGCTGTTTTTCACACCAGATCTCCAGTTGCTTTCTAGTTCACCTTTATCTCTCCCCATCTATTTTTATTTTCATTTTCATTTCAGCCTCATGTTACACTTTCCACCTTCTAATACCATGTCACCCTCACAACACCCCCACAACGACCGCATTAAGTTTTATTTACATTCCCTCCGCAAACATGCCTTCGCCCTAGCCAGATTACTCTCCCATATTTTATTTTCTCAGGCTTGTCTGACATTTAGCATTACCCCCAAAGGCCTCACACTTAAAGTTCCCATCTCTGGCTGCAACCCTTCTTTCCATCAGTCCCTATACCAGTTCCAAACTGAACAATCCATTGCCGTCACCCACCTAATCCTTCACCTACACATCAACTCAGCCAATGAACACACACGTCAACTCCTATCCTTAATAAAAGTCCTCAATCTTTCCTCTCCCGTATCCACACCAGCTGTTCAGAGCATCCTCCTACAGGCCAACTGCAAATTAGAACAGCATGCCACCCTCCACCTCAAAAAACTATCCAATCTCCTGGTTTCCCACCTCCGGAAAGGCAACTCATTCACCCTTCACAACCTTTCCATCAAACCTCAACCTCCTCTCATTGCACACAAACCCAGTCTCTCCCATCTACTCAATCTCCCACTTCCAGCTCCACTCCCTCCAAAACCTCAAAATTCCAATCAACACAATCTGGATCCACAACACCCTAATTCAGTAGTTAATCTTTCCTCCAAACCTCTCTCCCAATCCGAAACCTCTGTCCTATCCAAAGGCCTCACCTTCAGCCCCGCTCCCAGATTCAACCAAACAGCCCTCGTCAAAGATTTACTGTCCTACACTCGTAGTCTCTGCTGGAAATATCACTTTGCCATGAAGAAAAATGATCCTAATCCTACTCCTAATGATCCAACTCCCCAAGACACTATCCAAATTGAACCCTGCTTGGAACAGTTCCGTCCTCCGTCACAGCGGGACCCACCTCCTCTTCCTCAAAATCACCTTCTTCAAACCTTCCAGGAATTTCTGACTTCCAGCCTTGCCTCTCAATCCTTCTTAAAAAACTTTAATCCTACTCCCAACATCACCACTGCTGAAGCCCAGGCTATCCGTGATCTGAAGGCTGACCGATCCATCATCATTCTTCCGGCAGACAAGGGTTCCACGACCGTGGTACTTGACCATCGGGTGTATGTGGCTGAGGGACTGCGTCAGCTTTCAGACAACACCACATACAAAGTTTGCCAAGGTAATCCCATTCCTGATGTCCAGGCGGAGCTTCAAGGAATTCTCAGAACCTTAGGCCCCCTACAAAACCTTTCACCTGACTCCATCAACCTCTTGACCCCACCAACACCCCGTGCCCCTACCTTCTACCTTCTTCCTAAAATTCACAAACTCAATCATCCCAGCCGTCCCATTGTAGCTGGTTACCAAGCCCCCACAGAACGTATCTCTGCCTACGTAGATCAACACCTTCAACCCATTACATGCAGTTTCCCATCCTTCATCAAAGACACCAACCACTTTCTCGAACGCCTGGAATCCTTACCCAATCTGTTACCCCGGATACCATCCTTGTAACCATTGATGCCACTTCCTTATACACAAATATTCCGCACGTCCAGGGCCTCGCTGCGATGGAGCACTTCCTTTCACGCCAATCATCTGCCACCCTACCTAAAACCTCTTTCCTCATTACCTTAGCCAGCTTCATCCTGACCCACAACTTCTTCACTTTCGAAGGCCAGACATACCACCAATTAAAGGGAACAGCCATGGGTACCAGGATGGCCCCCTCATACGCCAACCTATTTATGGGTCGCTTAGAGGAAGCCTTCTTGGTTACCCAGGCCTGCCAACCCAAAGTTTGGTACAGATTTATTGATGACATCTTCATGATCTGGACTCACAGTGAAGAAGAACTCCATAATTTCCTCTCCAACCTCAACTCCTTTGGTTCCATCAGATTCACCTGGTCCTACCCCAAATCCCATGCCACTTTCCTTGACGTTGACCTCCATCTGTCCAATGGCCAGCTTCACACGTCCGTCCACATCAAACCCACCAACAAGCAACAGTACCTCCATTATGACTGCTGCCACCCATTCCACATCAAACGGTCCCTTCCCTACAGCCTAGGTCTTCGTGGCAAACGAATCTGCTCCAGTCCGGAATCCCTGAACCATTACACCAACAACCTGAAAACAGCTTTTGCACCCCGCAACTACCCTCCCGACCTGGTACAGAAGCAAATAACCAGAGCCACTTCCTCATCCCCTCAAACCCAGAACCTCCCACAGAAGAACCACAAAAGTGCCCCACTTGTGACAGGATACTTTCTGGGACTGGATCAGACTCTGAATGTGGCTCTCCAGCAGGGATACGACTTCTTCAAATCCTGCCCTGAAATGAGATCCATCCTTCATGAAATCCTCCCCACTCCACCAAGAGTGTCTTTCCGCCATCCACCTAACCTACGTAACCTCTTAGTTCATCCCTATGAAATCCCCAAACCACCTTCCCTACCCTCTGGCTCCTACCCTTGTAACTGCCCTCGGTGTAAAACCTGTCCCATGCACCTTCCCACCACCACCTACTCCAGTCCTGTAACCCGGAAGGTGTACACGATCAAAGGCAGAGCCACGTATGAAAGCACCCACGTGATTTACCAACTGACCTGCCTACACTGTGAAGCTTTCTATGTGGGAATGACCAGCAACCAACTGTCGATTCGCATGAATGGACACAGGCAGACAGTGTTTGTTGGTAATGAGGATCACCCTGTGGCTAAACATGCCTTGGTGCACGGCCAGCACATCTTGGCACAGTGTTACACCCTCCGGGTTATCTGGATACTTCCCACTAACACCAACCTGTCAGAACTCTGGAGATGGGAACTTGCCCTTCAGTATATCCTCTCTTCTCGTTATCCGCCAGGCCTCAACCTCCACTAATTTCAAGTTGCTGCCGCTCATACCTCACCTGTCTTTCAACAACATCTTTGCCTCTGTACTTCCACCTCGACTGACATCTCTGCCCAAAATCTTTGCCTTTACAAATGTCTGCTTGTGTCTGTGTATGTGCGGATGGATATGTGTGTGTGTGTGAGTGTATACCTGTCCTTTTTTCCCCCTAAGGTAAGTCTTTCCACTCCCGGGATTGGAATGACTCCTTACCCTCTCCCTTAAAACCCACATCCTTTCGTCTTTCCCTCTCCTTCCCTCTTTCCTGATGAAGCAACCATTGGTTGCGAAAGCTTGAATTTTGTGTGTATGTTTGCGTGTCTATCGACCTGCCAGCGCTTTCGTTTAGTAAGTCACATCATCTTTGTTTTTAGATATATTTTTCCCACGTGGAATGTTTCCCTTCACCAGTATGTGGAATGAAGGAAACACGCTTTATTAAAAGCTGATGTACCACCACAATACGTACATTATACAAACTTCAATCACATGCTAGGAATAATTTTGCTATTGTAATTATGTAGTAATTAACGATTAAATTTCTGATATTCCTAGTCATCGAAAGACAGCTAATTTTATGTTTTCAAGTTAAAAAATTGTTTGTATCCCTAATAGAAATGTGACATGATGATTCTTCTGTCAGAACCAAATATGCTCATGTTCTAATTGGTGTTAGTTAACAGAACTGCAGTTACAAATATATAAAAATGTAAAATTTTACTCATACAAAATTTAATTAGTTGAATCTAAGCCTTTCATTCAATAAAACTAATCGCTCTGTTCACCTGTAAATGAAGGGTGATCATTCCTTAAGTAAGTAAAATGATTTATGCAAATTAACAAAGTATATTGTTGTAATGATGAAACATGTAATTTATAGTTTTAATAGAGACAGATTCTTTCTTGTCTTTGTATGAAATTATTCTCTTTTAATTCATCTAAATTTCTATGTAACTTTGGAAGATGTACATAAAAATTTTAATTGTATAAATTAAAAATTTAATATGTAACAATGACAGTAATTGTTTAAAACCATATAAATAGAGGTGATTTATATGCTGCCACAAGTCATTCAGTCTGAGGTCAGTCTTAAGGTGCGTTTACACTGCGATTTGTATCGGCACATGTATGAGATACATCTATATGCGACTTTGCGACATGTATCGCGACTTGTATGAGTTGACAAGTATCAACCTCATACATGTATAGCGTGCGTTTACACTGGTTGATATGTATCACTGTGCGATAGCTTCCGACGACGATTTGGAAGATTTCACATTTTTATGTGCTGATACACTTGCTCTTTTTGAAGATGATAGGAAGAAAAGGCGGAGGAAGCGTAGATGGTGGCACAGAGAGTTTCTCGCGAATTAACGCTAGAAGATGGCGCATATTTTAGAAATTATGTTAGGATGAGTATGGAGGATTTCCGCGGTTTGTTATCACTTGTGGCTCCTCTTGTGTCCAAAACCAACACAAACTTTCGGGAAGCTATTCCATCAGAGGATCAGTTGGCTGTAACACTCCGTTTTTTAGCCACTGCGGATTCCTCGTAAAATGAAGATTTCATGACAAAACATTTGCATTGTCGCGCGATTGCTAATGCCAACGTCTCACACATGATTGTCGGCATCCGTTGTCAACATTATTACGCGAGGCCGCCGGAATAATAGCAAAACATTGATATACGTGTCAGATGCATGAAAAAATTATATAATGTATTACGTACTCTGATATATATATATAAAACTTTTACCTTCACTTCTTGGGATAAAACTTGCACAATGGCCTCGCAAACACGAAGAATAATGTTGCATATGGCACTTTTTGATATTCTATGCAGATACATTAACGTCGAAACGACAGTCGGCACCTTCAAAACTCAAACAGCCGCCAAAAAGCCTGGTACTACGCATGCGCTAATCGTCGAAATAAGCGGCAGTCGACAAGACGACAGGAAATGATAGTACTGCGCATGCACGAGTTCTTCAAATGTCGCTCATACATGTCGCGTATATGGCCAAAAAGCGATATACAAAATGTATACGCGACATGTATGAGGTCGAGGGTCCGCATACAAGTTCCGTGAATTTTTGTATGAGGTGATGTATCGCGACATATCAAATTGACATGTCGCTCATACATGTCGCGATACATGTATCCCAGTGTAAACGTACCTTTACATCAGTCATGAGACAGTGTTAAGGCAATGTTACGCATGTAGTTTGCCACCAAACATCTAGTGTGTGAAATAAAACTTGTTGTGAACAAGAAATACTGGAATTTTTTTTAACCATTCCATGATTCCCGTGTGGCGATGCAGTAACATCAAGATGAACCTTTGGCAGCATTAAGAAGCAGCACCCCGGATTACACAAGATATGTAAAGCCTCTGCCAGCTTTATAAGGCCAGCACAGCAGCAGTACAGCCAGTTCCTCATCGAGCTAGGACCAGCTCCGATGGACCTCACCGATGCTCTTGATGAATGATTGTCTATAAGTTATTTATTTGCGTGTCTATATAGTGATTGTTCGAGAAGTGTAGTTCAGTTTCAATACATGACATTATACTGAGTGTTCTACAATACTGAGTATTCTTCACAAATAAATTTAATTCATACTTTACACAACTAGCAGAAAATATTATCCAAATGCATCCACCAAATGCTAGGACAGAATAAGTTCCAGGGCGTTTTAATAAGTGTCTTTTTTTATATCCAACAAATGAGAAAGAAATATCAATTGTCATAAGAGGACTAAAATCAAAATTCTCATCTGGCCTTAATGACACCGCTGATGGTATTGTAAAGAAATGCTCAGCAGTAATAGCAAAACCTTTTGGAGATATTTGTAATTTGTCACTGGCTACAGGGATTTTTTCCTGAAAGGTTAAAAATAGCAAAATTGAGTCCTCTGATTAAAATGGGCCAAAGAACAGAGGTAAAAAAATTACATACCAATTTATCTACTGTCTGGCTTTCTTAAAAATTAGAAAAAATATTTTGTAAGAGGCTGATTCATTTTATAGAAGAAAATAAACTTTTCTCAAAATCACAGCATGGATTTCATAAATGTATGTCCACAGAAATGGCCACCTTTCATTTTATAAATGAAACACTGACATCAGTAGACCATAAGCAAAACTTATCTGCTGTAATTTTGGACCTCACCAAAGCTTTTGATGTCATTAACCATAAACACTTCTGATTCTGATTCACATACTCTCAAAATTGGAACACGTGGGTGTCAGGGGACTGGGACACAAATGGATACAATCATACCTGAACAACAGCCAACGAATAGTGGAACTTAAATATCAAGAAGGAAACAACATACATATGTACAAGCCAGGGAAACAAAATCTTATTTACGGTGTTCCCCAAGGTTCCACTTTAGGTCCACTCTTGTTCCTACTGTTTACAAATGACTTAGAGTCAGCAACCCCTTGCCAGTTGTGTATAAAATTTGCAGATAACTGATTGGTTCTCCAGAAACAGTCTTATCATAAAAGCAGAAAAGACAGTAACTATGCATTTACATACAACACAAAGGATACACCCCTCAAGCCCTGTCATAATGTTATCCGGCAATCAGTTACAAACTTTAAACAGCACTAAATTTCTTGAAATATGGGTCCAAGAAAACCTAAAGTGGGACAAACGTGTAAGCTTCATCAATGAGAAATTAAGTGCCACCTACCACTGCATGAAAATTCTGACTGGCTGCATGTCACAACAAATGATAAAATATATATATATATATATATATATATATATATATATATATATATATATATATATATATATATATATATATATAATAGAGGGAAACATTCCACGTGGGAAAAATATATCTAAAAAGAAAGATGATGAAACTTACCAAACAAAAGCGCTGGCAGGTCGATAGACACACAAACATACACACAAAATTCTAGCTTTCGCAACCAATGGTTGCCTCGTCAGGAAAGAGGGAAGGAGAAGGAAAGACAAAAGGATATGGGTTTTAAGGGAGAGGGTAAGGAGTCATTCCAATCCCGGGAGCGGAAAGACTTACCTTAGGGGGAAAAAAGGACAGGTATACACTCGCACACACACACATATCCATCCACACATACACAGACACAAGCAGACATTTGTAAAGGCAAAGAGTTTGGGCATTTTTTGGGCAGAGATGTCAGTCGGGGCGGATGTACAGAGGCAAAGATGAAGTTGAAAGACAGGTGAGGTATGAGCGGCGGCAAATTGAAATTAGAAATTAGCGGAGATTGAGGCCTGGCGGATAGCAAGAAGAAAGGATATGCTGAAGGGCAAGTTCCCATCTCCGGAGTTCTGACAGGTTGGTGTTAGTGGGAAGTATCCAGATAACCCGGACGGTGTAACACTGTGCCAAGATGTGCTGGCCGTGCACCAAGGCATGTTTAGCCACAGGGTGATCCTCATTACCAACAAACACTGTCTGCCTGTGTCCATTCATGCGAATGGACAGTTTGTTGCTGGTCATTCCCACATAGAACGCTTCACAGTGTAGGCAGGTCAGTTGGTAAATCACGTGGGTGCTTTCACACGTGGCTCTGCCTTTGATCGTGTACACCTTCCGGGTTACAGGACTGGAATAGGTGGTGGTGGGAGGGTGCATGGGACAGGTTTTACACCGGGGGCGGTTACAGGGGTAGGAGCCAGAGGGTAGGGAAGGTGGTTTGGGGATTTCATAGGGATGAACTAAGAGGTTGCGAAGGTTAGGTGGACGGCGGAAAGACACTCTTGGTGGAGTGGGGAGGATTTCATGAAGGATGGATCTCATTTCAGGGCAGGATTTGAGGAAGTCGTATCCCTGCTGGAGAGCCACATTCAGAATCTGATCCAGTCCCGGAAAGTATCCTGTCACAAGTGGGGCACTTTTGGGGTTCTTCTGTGGAAGGTTCCGGGTTTGAGGAGATGAGGATGTGGCTCTGGTTATTTGCTTCTGTACCAGGTCGGGAGGGTAGTTACGGGATGCAAAAGCTGTTTTCAGGTTGTTGGTGTAATGGTTCAAGGATTCCGGACTGGAGCAGATTCGTTTGCCACGAAGACCTAGGCTGTAGGGAAGGGACCGTTTGATGTGGAATGGGTGGCAGCTGTCATAATGGAGGTACTGTTGCTTGTTGGTGGGTTTAATGTGGACGGACGTGTGAAGCTGGCCATTGGACAGGTGGAGGTCAACGTCAAGGAAAGTGGCATGGGATTTGGAGTAGGACCAGGTGAATCTGATGGAACCAAAGGAGTTGAGGTTGGAGAGGAAATTCTGGAGTTCTTCTTCACTGTGAGTCCAGATCACGAAAATGTCATCAATAAATCTGTACCAAACTTCGGGTTGGCAGGCCTGGGTAACCAGGAAGGCTTCCTCTAAGCGACCCATGAATAGGTTGGCATACGAGGAGGCCATCCTGGTACCCATGGCTGTTCCCTTTAATTGTTGGTATGTCTGGCCTTCAAAAGTGAAGAAGTTGTGGGTCAGGATGAAGCTGGCTAAGGTAATGAGGAAAGAGGTTTTAGGTAGGGCGGAAGGTGATCGGCGTGAAAGGAAGTGCTCCATCGCAGCGAGGCCCTGGACATGCGGAATATTTGTGTATAAGGAAGTGGCATCAATGGTTACAAGGATGGTTTCCGGGGGTAACAGACTGGGTAGGGATTCCAGGCGTTTGAGAAAGTGGTTGGTGTCTTTGATGAAGGATGGGAGACTGCATGTAATGGGTTGAAGGTGTTGATCTACGTAGGCAGAGATGCGTTCGGTGGGGGCTTGGTAACCAGCTACAATGGGACGGCCGGGATGATTGGGTTTGTGAATTTTGGGAAGAAGGTAGAAGGTAGGGGTGCGGGGTGTTGGTGGGGTCAGGAGGTTGATGGAGTCGGGTGAAAGGTTTTGTAGGGGGCCTAAGGTTCTGAGGATTCCTTGAAGCTCCGCCTGGACATCAGGAATGGGATTGCCTTGGCAAACTTTGTAAGTAGTGTTGTCTGAAAGCTGACGCAGTCCCTCAGCGAGTGTATACCTGTCCTTTTTTCCCCCTAAGGTAAGTCTTTCCGCTCCCGGGATTGGAATGACTCCTTACCCTCTCCCTTAAAACCCATATCCTTTTGTCTTTCCTTCTCCTTCCCTCTTTCCTGACGAGGCAACCATTGGTTGCGAAAGCTAGAATTTTGTGTGTATGTTTGTGTTTGTTTGTGTGTCTATCGACCTGCCAGCGCTTTTGTTTGGTAAGTTTCATCATCTTTCTTTTTATATATATATATATATATATATATATATATATATATATATATATATATATATATATATATATATATATATATATATATATATATATATATATATATATATATATATATATATATACAGGTGAAATCTCTGTTAAGAAATGGCATAATTTTTGGGGACATCTCAGCTGCTATCAGAAGTTGCTTTGTTGTCCAAAAAAGAATTATAAGGACCATGGGAAGTGCAACTGCTAGAAGCTCATGCAGGATTATATTTAAGAACCTACAAATTCTTCCACTACCTTGCTTACACATTTTGGAAGGTTCACATTTTATTAAGAAAATAACAGACACTGAAGACGACTAGTACAAAAAATGAAACAATTCATAAGTATAATACATCACAGAAAATGTAACTGCATAGTGAATATTCAAAAACAAAACTTAGGAAAGATTGGCCTTTACTAGCAGGGAAAAAACTTTACAAGAAGTTACCACACCACATTAAGACACACAAAAATTTAAGGAATTTTAAAATAACTCTAAAGAAATATCTCTTAAATAAACTCTATTATAGTGTTGATGAATATGTACAATTTTAAACTATATAGAAGCTAGTGAAGCTAGCTACTTTCTAAAATCTGGATGAGTTCCTGCAGAATACTTCAGTAACATAATCAGTGTTAGTGTATGTAATATAAATTGTAAATATTTTCTAATCTTTAAATTTGTGCCATTTGTACAAATGCAAATGCTGTAAACTATAGTCATGGAGATGCCACGAAAACTGGAAATATTACTCTTCTTTTATAATTGTTTAGAGTAGTGTTGTGGTCTTCAGTCTTGAGGCTGGTTTGATGCAGCTCTCCATGCTACTCTATCCTGTGCAAGCTTCTTCATCTCCCAGTACCTACTGCAACCTACATCCTTCTGAATCTGCTTAGTGTAGTCACTTCTTGGTCTCCCTCTACGATTTTTACCCTCCACACTGCCCTCCAGTACTAAATTGGTGATCCCTTGATGCCTCAGAACGTGTCCTACCAACCGATCCCTTCTTCTGGTCAAGTTGTGCCACAAACTTCTCTTCTCCCCAATCCTATTCAATACTTCCTCATTAGTTATGTGATCTACCCATCTAATCTTCAGCATTCTTCTGTAGCACCACATTTCGAAAGCTTCTATTCTCTTCTTGTCCAAACTATTTATCGTCCATGTTTCAGTTCCATACATGGCTACACTCCATACAAATACTTTCAGAAATGACTTCCTGACTCTTAAATCTATACTCGATGTTAACAAATTTCTCTTCTTCAGAAACGCTTTCCTTCCCATTGCCAGTCTACATTTTATATCCTCTCTACTTCGACCATCATTTTTAAATTTTCTAACCTACCTGCCCTACTAAGGGATCTGACATTCCACACTCCGATCCGTAGAACGCCAGTTTTCTTTCTCCTGATAACGACATCCTCTTGAGTAGTCCCCACCTGGAGATCCGAATGGGGGAATATTTTACCTCCGGAATATTTTACCCAAGAGGACGCCATCATCATTGTTGTTAATTCATAAGAAAAGTGTCATGATTTAATGTAAATTTGTTTCCTTTTACAAAAAAAGTAAGCTATGATCAACACAATGATGTAAACATCCTCTTGCTTGTTAACTAGAAAACTGATATAAGTTCTTGAGAAGGGCATGAAGACATTAATCTGTATGTTTACATTTGTTTACAGTTTTATATATGTAAACTTATTCATGTTGTAGTAGATATACATTTCATACTCATCACATAAATTTGCATTGTCTCATCTCATCACTCACAAAAATCGACTTGTCCAATATCAATTTGTAACTATGTAAAAAAATGATGAAATGGACCAATAAATAAATATCTAAATCAATATTAGATGTAGAATATGTTAATATCTGAGTTCTCTGCTCATAAACCACATCTCTCTCTTGCTCCTAATCCATTGAAGAGTCACAAAGTGTGCAAAGGAAGTTAGAACATATTGGTGATGAGGATGGGTTTAATAGAACAAGGAGCTTTGGACACCAGAGCAGGACTTTTTTTGTTTCTATTGACTTATTTTTTGTGTGTGGATACAATGAGTTGTAATATATAAATTGAAATAATTAAGTTATATCTAAAAACAAAGATGATTTGACTTACCAAATGAAAGTGCTGGCAGGTCGACAGACACACAAACAACCACAAACATACACGCAAAATTCAAGCTTTCGCAACAAACTGTTGCCTCATCAGGAAAGAGGAAAGGAGAGGGAAAGACGAAAGGAAGTGGGTTTTAAGGGAGAGGGTAAGGAGTCATTCCAATCCCGGGAGCGGAAAGACTTACCTTAGGGGGAAAAAAGGACGGGTATACACTCGCACACACACACACATATCCATCCAAACATATACAGACACAAGCAGACATATTTAAAGACAAAGAGTTTGGGCAGAGATGTCAGTCGAGGCAGAAGTGCAGAGGCAAAGATGTTGTTGAATGACAGGTGAGGTATGAGTGGCGGCAACTTGAAATTAGCGGAGATTGAGGCCTGGTGGATAAAGGGAAGAGAGGATATATTGAAGAGCAAGTTCCCATCTCTGGAGTTCGGATAGGTTGGTGTTAGTGGGAAGTATCCAGATAACCCGGACGGTGTAACACTGTGCCAAGATGTGCTGGCCGTGCACCAAGGCATGTTTAGCCACAGGGTGACTTACCTTAGGGGGATCCTCATTACCAACAAACACTGTCTGCCTGTGTCCATTCATGCGAATGGACAAGGACACAGGCAGACAGTGTTTGTTGGTAATGAGGATCACCCTGTGGCTAAACATGCCTTGGTGCATGGCCAGCACATCTTGGCACAGTGTTACACTGTCCGGGTTATCTGGATACTTCCCACTAACACCAACCTATCCGAACTCCGGAGATGGGAACTTGCTCTTCAATATATCCTCTCTTCCCGTTATCCACCAGGCCTCAATCTCCGCTAATTTCAAGTTGCCGCCACTCATACCTCACCTGTCATTCAACAACATCTTTGCCTCTGCACTTCTGCCTCGACTGACATCTCTGCCCAAACTCTTTGTCTTTAAATATGTCTGCTTGTGTCTGTATATGTGTGGATGGATATGTGTGTGTGTGTGCGAGTGTATACCCGTCCTTTTTTCCCCCTAAGGTAAGTCTTTCCGCTCCCGGGATTGGAATGACTCCTTACCCTCTCCCTTAAAACCCACTTCCTTTCGTCTTTCCCTCTCCTTCCCTCTTTCCTGATGAGGCAACAGTTTGTTGTGAAAGCTTGAATTTTGCGTGTATGTTTGTGGTTGTTTGTGTGTCTGTCGACCTGCCAGCACTTTCATTTGGTAAGTCAAATCATCTTTGTTTTTAGATATATATTTCCTACGTGGAATGTTTCCCTCTATTATAACCATATCAGAAATAATTAAGTTGATGTATTTAAGGAATCACTGCAAACCAGGGAGATCAACATCTAAGTGGCCATCTGAGGCCTTCAAACAGTCTGATGAGAAGAAGGTAACATTGAAAGAGTACATACCACTGTTGCATCAACACCTACAAAATCACATGTGAATCACACTGTACATTTTTCTTTTAGTGTGTAGAAGTGTACACGAGTGGCTGTTAGTGAAATTATTTCCCCTCAGTGAGCCTAAAACCAATCCCTAAGAGGTCATAATTGGAAGATTAGATGAATTTTTCAAGAGACAAATATACGTTGCTGCTGCACAGTATAAATGTTTGTGCACACAACATTGTAGCAACCAATCCCATGAAGCATGGACGCCACTAGGTCACCACTAGGGACTGTAATTTCCATTGTGTGTGGTGTGAATTATCAGGATGAAATGTGTCATGATGCTTTTATTCAGAATCTATCAGATCAGAGACTGAGAACTGAAATTCTATAGCATCACAACTCTAGCCTCAATGAAGTGCTTAAAGTTATAGATACATATGAAGTTCAAGATGTAGTTGAGCGAGACTGTGTCTACCAATTATCACGTCACTTGAGATAAGGAACCAGTGCCACAGCTACCACTATGACCTCAGCACTTCAAAATCAGTACCATGAAAGCGAGGCTGGACACACAATTGTATACAGCATTTGCCATGCTGACAGAATGCTAATCCACTGCTTCAGCTCTGCATGAAGTGAAATCTTATATGAAATGCTCTGTCACCCGTGATTAGAAGAACTGCTTTTTCAGACAAGCTGAATGCAATTTTTGTTGCTGCACAGGACATACCAAACTGGTATGGCTCCAAAAGTCTGAAAGCCCTCCTCTGTTTCACACGGGAATAATTCAATGTAGGAATGGATAGAAATAAATGTCATTTTATGTTCAGATTTTGTGCCTCCTCCTGCTCAAAAATCAGACAGTAGAGAAGCAGAAAATGCACATACATGCTTTCAAAGTGAATACCACACACTTTGAACAGACTCTCCCAATCTTGAAATTCATGAAAGTGCTCAAGTGTACTTGTGGAATGGTGAACTGTTTTCCACAACATGAAATGGACAATTGTATTCAGAAAACTCCTAAAAAACTGTGGATTATTTTGTAGATTTGTAACCAGTCAGTGCCTTTTCAACTAGATACCGAGCTTCTGTCATATTGCTTAACCTAGATGCATGTGAAAAAATTGGCCAACCACTTTTGTGAACATCAAGTCTGCATCTCACTGCCTGCATTGGCAACAGCATTTCAATGCTTGGAATGTGCCACTTAGCTGCAAAATACAAAAACATGACTAAGAAAGTACCTCTCACTGTAGTTCACTCAGGCATGAGCCCAAATATTTTTATCATGGATGTGTTCGATTCCTTCAGATTAGACATACAGAATAATATGCACCCCATTGACACAAAATTTTCCCATCCCACAATTCACCAACTCTGTGTCAAGTTCCAACATTTGTTCAATGATACTTTAGGATGTGCAAAAGATTTTCATGGCCGCATTGCATTGAAAGCTAAATTGGAACCAAAGCTTTGCCATACACACCCTATGCTGCATGCATTAAGTGATGACATCACTATGGAAATTCAGAGACTAGAATCTATTGGTGTCTTAAAACCAATTTCAGCAAGTCAGTGGGTATCATGGTTAGTTGTCACTTGTGAACCAAGTGGAAAGATCCATCTACATGCAGATTTTAAAAGCATGGTAATTTCATGGACAGTTATTGACTCCTCCCCAATCCCATGTGTTGAGGGTATTCTGGATTGCCCAGTGGATGGAAAGTTCTTCCCAAAAACTGATCTTGCAGATGTCTGTCTTCAATTACCATGGAACAAGGAGACAAAAAAATTTTTTTTGTGAATGCTCTTGTCAGCTTGCTTGAATACTGAGGCCTACCTTTTGGAAGTGCTTCCATGCCTGCATTGCTTCAAAAATTTCTTGAACAAGTAACATCCAAGGTGCTTTCTTGTTTTAATTATCTTGAGGACACAATCATCTCTGGACAAACACCAGAACAACAACTCAAGAATTTTGACTGACTTTTTCAAGTTCTCACTGAGGCGAGCCTCAAATGTAATTTACAGATATGTTATATTTTCAACACAACTGAATACTTAGGGTGTATCACTGACACCAATGATGCTTGTCCTTCAAGAAAACATTTGCAAGCAATTCAGAAATTGCCATCTCTAAAGAATTTATGTGTACTGCTAACTGTTCTTGAAAAATTGACTATGGTTAAAAGACTGTGACCAAGCTTTTGAAGACTGAAATATGCATTGCTTCATCAACCTTGCTTCATGCACTACTATCTGCTCAAACCACTTGTGCTTTCTGTAGATACCTTGCCCCATGACATTGGAGTGGTTTTATCCCACAAAATTGCCTGCACAGTATGTCCCACCACATTTGCTTCCAAAACTTTGAACAATACAGACTAATTATAGTCAGCTGGAGAAGGAAGCCCTGCATATGAAGTCACACAATTTCATCATTACCTGTACAGCAGAAAATTTTTCCTGGACGTGGACCATAAGCCTTGACTGCACTGTTACATATGTCAAAACAAGTGTGCAAAAGCTTTAACATTGTTCACTCTTATTGTCAAATTGCTGGTATCAAATACCAAATCCACTGACAGGGCAACATGCAAACACCAACACATTGTCTCATTTACCTGTTGGCACAGACAGCATTTTATGATTTGGAAGCTTCTTGTTTAAGTATTGATTCTTCTGATTCTCAAGCACTGGATTCTTTTCCTATTGATTCACTGTGGATTGCACAAGCCACAGAGCATGACCAATCACTAAGGTTACTAAAGAGTTGCATTCAAAAAGGTTGGTTGCACTCTCAGAAATGTATACCTGATCCCTTAGTGTAAAGACATTTTCTGCACCACACCAGTTTATCTCTTCTGAATGATGTGATTCTGATTCACACGCTTAATGAACAGACAGGAGTGTTAATCCCCACCTTGCTGCAACATCTTCTTCATAGACGTCATTGGGGAACAGTTCACACTACGCGACCAGTGTGCCAAAATTGTACACGATTTGGTTCAGATAAGTAAATAGAATATGTGATGGTACACTGTTGCACATGTGTGTCCAATGAAGCTGCTCTGCACCAACGATTTTTCTCCTGGCCACATTCTGATACTCCATGCCAATGCTTCATGTAGACTTTGCTGGCCCCTTTTGGCAAGTGCTTTGGATGATTATTGTTTTTGCCTATAGCAAATATCCTTTTGTTATTCCAGTGCATTCAATGTATTCTGCCAGCACTACCAAGGCACTTGCTTCTGTATTTTGCAAACAACATGGAATACAGCATGTCAGGACAATGCTAGTCTCACCATGTTCTAATGGTGTTGCAGTCACCAGTGCCACCAAAATCAGTCATAGCTCAATGAATTCAGTGATAATGTCATAATTTGCACTGTTTCAGATTTCTTCAGTGCATAAATTCTGGTTACCATGATGAAGCTACATCCACGTGATAAAATGTAGCCTCCACACCACTTACCAAGTGGATGTCTCCACCCATGGCTGCCTCACCAATACCTGCCCACCTGTGCTGCACTTGCCATCAACACTGCAGGTCACCTCTCCCATAGGTATTGATGCTGTCACCATTGGATAGTCATTGACACCCTCTACAGCATTGTCCGTGCCCCTACCGGTGTCCTCGGATGCACCCTATGCATAGTTTCCGGAGGCAGTTTCCCTAGTGCTTGCAAGGCACAATATTGGAATGTGGGATGGTCTGTTATGCCCCCAGCCAAGCAACCAGCCTCATCACTATCTACTGAACAGGCCTCTCCCCATGCCTTCAAAGTTGCGTGGGAAGGGCGCAGTATCATCTGCCATCCGGTTGGCCGCACTTGAAGACATGTGCACCACCAGTCACACTGCCATGTTTCCTACAGCTGCCACCCTGGCATGAGGGTGCTGCCACAAACACTTATTCTACTGCCAATGATATCGAAGCATCCCATCTCTGGAGCTCCAGTTGTGGGTATACTTAAGTTCAAACATTTATGCGCACAGCCCATTTTGTGTGTTTGCTATTTCATAACACTTACAGACTTTCACAGATGTTATGACTCTTCATCTATGGAGTAGTCATTGAATTGAAGACCGAGGGAATTGTAAACCTTTGTATCTGTATATATTTCAGCATTCAAATCTACTGTTAGAAACTGATGCTGCAATTACAGCAAACAAAGATATGTGTTATTATTTGATATCAGATACAGAATAAATTAATATCTGAATTCCCTGTCCCTGAACTGCATATGTTTCTTGCTTCTGTATCCACTGAAGAACCACAAAGAGTATAAAGGAAGTTACAACAATAATAAGTGTAGGTGTGGTACTGAGTCAAATGCTTTTTGGAAACTGAGAAAAAATGCATTTGCCTTACTGCCTTGAGCCAAGGATTTGAGTATGTCACGTGAGGAAAGTATGAATTGGTTTCACATGACCTATGTTTTCAAAATCCATGCTGGTTGGCATGGAGGAGGTCTTTCTGTTCAGTATACCTCATTATGTTTGAACTCAGAATATGTTCTAAGATTCTACAACAAATTGATGTGAATGATATTGGTCAGTAGTTCTGTGGATCACTTTTACTACCCTTCTTGTAGACAAGTGTGGCCTGCACTTTCATCCAACTACTGAGCACAGTTTTTTGTTTGTGAGATCAACCATAGATTCTAATTAACAGAGGGGCTAACTCAGCTGCAAATTGGGTATAGAATCTGACAGGGATTTCATCAGGCCTTGGAGCTTTGTTCAGTTTTAACAATTTAAGCTGTTTCCCAATGCCATTAACACTGATATCTATTTCACTCATATTTTAGTGGCATGAAAATTAAGTTGGGACAATATTCCTAGTTTTTTCTTTTGTAAAGGAACATTTAAAAACAGATTTAAGCATTTAATCTTTTGCTTTGCTACTCTCAACTTCAGTTCCAGTCTCACCCATGAGTGACTGGACACTGACTTTGGTGACACTAACAGGGGGAAGGCCTCAGACACGGCCAACCGATTTGGCTCAAATTTTGCAGGTTGCTTGTGTACAACTTAAAACGAAGGAAAGATATTTTGAGTCAACACCTCCACGTTATTGAGAAAAACATGCCTAAAGGTTATGATGAGCAGTGGACTAAAAACTGGCGGGATCGATAGATAATTGTAAATAGATCATTTTTCATCATCAGGTATGGGATCTGAGAACGCATACTTTTCCAGAAATCAAGGTAAGAAACTTTTACAACTGCCGCTTCTGTATCCACATGGTAAACACTTTTCGCTGACAATACCGATAGCGCAGCTGGCTGGGAATCGGAGAACCTGGGTTCGAATCTCGAAGAAATCTAGCGAATGTTCTTCTTTTCATTTGTATTTTTCGATATCTCAATTGATAGGGATAGGCAGGTTAATAAGATAAGTAAATCAATAAGGAATGAGAATGATAAGGTAGGCAAATAAATTTCTCAAACCTCTTGGGATAGTAAACAACTAAAATGTTACTCCAGGTCACTTTACAATGGCTCTTCCAGTCACTGTTACGTGTCCTCACTTTTCTTCAAGCAACTAACTAGATGGTTGGTACTTCTCATATAAACATTCGAAACAAATATACTCACGGCACCAAGAACATCTAA
The DNA here is from genome assembly GCF_023864345.2 of Schistocerca serialis cubense. Lineage (NCBI taxonomy): Eukaryota > Metazoa > Arthropoda > Insecta > Orthoptera > Acrididae > Schistocerca > Schistocerca serialis. Next base: position 179,029,727 of record NC_064647.1, on the reverse strand, counting down.
TGAATCCAATCTTTTGACAGCTACACTGTTCCTTCCAAAGAGTCGGCAGAAAACAAACTTGGTTTACATTTAAAAATATGTCTTTTTCGGGAATTAATTTTAATGCGTACCAGGCATACGATATGACTGCCTGAAAAATCGGTGCTGAAAGTTGGTTATGAATTATGCTGTGAATAGTTATTGCATCCGCGTGGTTATGGAATTCCCGCTTGGTTTCCAGAAGCACACTGCAATTCTGAAGCCTGGAAATAAAGTTTTTAACCTGCCGATAGAAATAAATGTCACGCTGCTGGTGTACAGGTGTGCAGTTTGGAGGTATTACTTTTACTGTGCACATTCACTGACCCTCACCATCTATAAACATTGTATCATATATTGTAGTATTAATTTGTCCATTCCAGGAATCCAATATTAGACAAAACTTGTTATCAGAAACGTATGGTTTTAAAACAGTCTCAAGAAATGTTCTGTAAATCGCGTTCGTCAATTTCCCGGATTTGGAGTAGGTATGTAAACATTTTTCAACGAGTCGGTTAAACGATTGACCTCTTCTATAACCCGAGGACCAAATGTGACGCTTGTTTCTTGTAAACACAGGAAAACCTTAGGCAACACTTTTCCAGAGGCTGTGATGGCATATTGCACCGTGTACGAATGTGTACCCTGTGACAAGGGTTCGTTTTTCTCCCTTATGCGATAACGTGTGTCGAATGTTCACCCGATACTCGCATCCTGTTTGATCGGTGTTGATCACGTAATCACAATTAAAACCAGTTATAAGTGATGCCGTTTGCATGCTGAAAAGACCACCACTTTCTGTATATCTTCTATATTTTGTATCTCCTTATGAGAGATGTATTTAGTGATGTGCCATTGACGAATTTTATACTCCAATTTGAAATTTCTTGCCCAAGATAATGATGCAGCAAACGTAAAATCCTTGTTGGCTGTATATTGAAGGGCTGCACCTGCAGCCCACTCCTGAAGTAGTCTTGTTGTTACATTCTCATTATGACAATGAGATTGAACAAATTGGTCATATGTCCACTTATTTATCGCCTGGTATTTGTCGTATCTTGCCCCTTCTTTAACGATATCACTTTCCCACAATTTCAAGTCCTTCTTCCTTTTCAGGGCTGTTGTTGCTCCATTGTTTTGCAGTGTTTGTAAGTTCCAATTTGGATGATTCCTGGCTAGTGCTACCACTTTTACTTTTACTTCAAGGGGCATAGCGCCATAGTTCAATCGTTTAGTATCCGGTTCATAATACTCATCGGGAACAGATGAAGCACATATTCCCAGTGACGCGGAGATTTCCTAAGTGTTATGACTATTTTGTTATTCACTAGTCAGGATATCTTCCACTGAATCACCTTCTGCTTCGTCTTCATGGTATAGTACTTCAGTATCAATAAAAGTAATTTTGTTCATTAGTTCCAAAAATCACTCGATGATAGGTGCTTCTATCAATCTGGAATGCCGAGAAACAGAACTGCCTGCTTCCGGTAGTGCATTGATAATGCATCTGTCTTGTAACACTTTTACAAACCAAAACACAGCGTTGGTAACTTCCCACTTGCCATTGTCTGTGACAGGCTCCCAACTATATATTACAGCACTAGTCGAAGGGTGTACATCCTCCATTATTCAGATTATGCACCTGAAAGATGTGACACAACAAACAATAACTAGTTACTACGGCACAGACAAGCTTATTACTACAAACTACATACAGTACTCATCATATGCTTCTTATGGAAGAACACTGTATTCATTCACAAAATGTATTTCATTTGGTGCATTAACGATGGAAAAATCACTACATGGATCCGCGAGGTTCGCGGCAGCCTAATGGCGGAAAACAACTCTTTCCAATTGACTTCTATAAGGCTCATGCTGGATACTTTCACTCTTCCAGGTTCAGAACTACGATATGACGAAGAGGCAACCGGGACAACATAACTCTCCCAGTGTGCACTCTGTGCCATGCCTCACTGTAAACAAGTGTGTGCGGTTGGCCATCTGTGACCCCTCGTGAGGAATTCACGGCACTCTTACTCAGAGTTGTTTTCTTGTGACAAGGCTTAAAAGTTTAATACTTTACTAACTCATGACGTTTGGGAAATTAGTTTGCCTGCTTTATTATTATCATTCCTTATTGATTTTCTTAACTAATTAACTCTACTATCCCTATCAACTGAGATATGGAAAAATAAAAACGAAAAGAATAACATCCGCTAGGTTTCTTCAAGATTCGAGCCCGGGTTTTCCGATTCCCAGCTAGTTACCTTAACCATTGCACTATCGGCACTGTCGGCGAAAAGCGTTTACCATGTGGGTACAGAAGCGGCAGTTGTAAAAGTTTCTTTCCTCGATTTCTGGAAAAGTCTGTTTGCGGACCCCATACCTGATGATGAAAAATGCCCTATTTACAATTATCTATCGATCCCTCCAATTTTGAGTCGGTTGCTTGTCATAACCTTTAGGGGTGATTTTCTCAAAATTGTGGGAGTGTTGACCAAAAATATCTTAAGAGTCCTTCATTTTAGGTTGTACACAAGTGACCTGCCAAATTTTAGCCGAATTGGTTGGCCATGTCTGAGGCCTTTTCCTTGTAAGAGCTTTTACATATGACCAGAATTTCTTTGGATTTTGTGAAAGATCATTTGACAATATTCTGCTACAGTAGTCACTGAAGGCTTCACGCATTGCTCTTTTGACTGCCAAACATGCTCCATTTAGCGTCTCCCTATCTATAGCCCTATGCTTTGTTCATACTTCTTATGCAGTAGTACCGTACCATGGAGGCTCTCTCTCATTATGAACTGTTCTATTGAGTACATATCTATCCAGTTCATGGTCAACTATTCTTGTAAACTTGTGCCATAGTTTCTCTTCAGAGTCCTGTCCTGAGCTACAATTTTCAAGTTCATCACTGAGGTATGACACTATTGTTTCTTTGTCTAGTTTGCTGATCATATAAATCTTTCTTCTTGTTTTAGTTGCCATTTTTGTTTTGATATTCATTGTTGCTCCCTGCACCCATGGTCTAGGGGTAGTGTCTTTGATTAGTAATCAAAATGTCCTCATTCCCAGGTTTGAATCCTGCCAATACTTAAATTTTGATTAATAATCAGCATTGGCAGCTGAAGACTTCTGGCATAAGAAGTCACCCTCATTCTTGTCAAAGAGGGCGGAGGAGCAAACAGAGGTTCAGGGGACTCTCTTGTCCTAGGGGTGGGAAACTGCCCCTAAAGGCAGAAGAATCAGCAGTGATCAATGGCATGAGGATGCAGAAGGCAATCGAAACCACACATAACGTGTGTACGCAGGACATGTGGCCTGTAACTGAAAAGTGTCATGATGATCTCTCCATTGGCAAAAGATTCCAGATCTCTGGGAGGGGACTGCCAGGGGGGAAGTGACCTTGAGAAAAAGACTGTGTAATCAATGAAAGGATAAGATTCTATGAATCAGGGCCTGGAGTGTCAGAAGCTTGAACATGGTAGGGAAACTAGAAAATCTGAAAAGGGAAATGGAAAGGCTCAATCTAGATATAGTAGGGGTCAATGAAATGAAACAGAAAGAAGACAAGGATTTCCTGTCAGATGAGTACAAGGTAATATCAACAGCAGCAAAAAATGGTACAATGGAAGTAGGATTCATTATGAACAGAAAGGAAGTGCAGATACTGTGTTACTGTGAAACGTTCAGTGATAGGGTTGTTCTTATGAGAATCGACAGCATACCAATGCCGACAATGATAGTTCAGGTATATATGTGGACATCGCAAGCTGAGGACAAAGAAACAGAGAAAGTATATGAGGATATTGAAAGGGTAATACAGTATGTAAAGGGAGACAAAAATCTAATAGTCATGGGAGACAGGAATGCAGTTGTAGGGGAAGCAGTAGAAGAAAAGGGTACAGGAGAATATGGGCTTGAAACAAGGAATGAGAGAGGAGTAAGGCTAATTGAGTTCTGTAACAAGTTTCAGATAGTAATAGTGAATACTCTGTTCAAGAATCACTAGAGGAGGAGGTATACTTGGTAAAGGCCGAATGATATGGGAAGATTTCAGTTAGATTACATCATGGTCAGACAGAGATTACGAAATCAGATACTGGACTGTAAGGTGTACCAAGGAGCAGATATAGACTCAGATTGCAATATAGTAGTAATGAAGAGTAGGCTGAAGTTTAAGACATTAGTCAGGAAGAATCAATAGGCAAAGAAGCGAAATACAAAAGTACTAAGGAATGATGAGATACACTTGAATTTCTCTAAGGCTATAGATACAGCAATAAGGAATAGCTCAGTAGGTAGTGCAGTTGAAGAGGAATGGACATCCCTGAAAAGGGCCATCACAGAAGTTGGAAAGAAAAACATAGGCCCAAAGAAGGTAACTGTGAAGAAACCATGGGTAACAGAAGAAATACTTCATTTGATCAATGAAAGGAGGAAGTACAAAAATGTTGTGGGAAACTCAGGAATACAGAAATACAAGTTACTGAGGAATGAAATAAATAGAAAATGCAGGGAAGCTAAGATGAAATGGCTGCATGAAAAATGTGAAGAAATTGAAAAAGAAATGATTATTGGAAGGACAGATTCAGCATACAGGAAAATCAAAACAACCTTTCGGTGACATTAAAAGCAAGGGTGGTAACATTAAGAGTGCAGTGGGTATTCCACTGCTAAATGCAGAGGAGAGAGCAGATAGGTGGAAAGAATACACTGAAAGTCTCTATAAGGGGGAAGATTTGTCTGATGTGACAGAAAAAGAAACAGGAGATGATTTAGAAGAGATAGGGGATACAGTATTAGAATCAGCATTTAAAAGAGCTTTGGAGGGCTTAAGACCAAATAAGGCAGAAGGGATAGATAACATTCCCTCAGAATTTCTAAAATCATTTGGGGAAGTGGCAACAAAATGTATGAGTCTGGTGACGTATCATCTGACTTCCGGAAAAAAAATCATCCACACAATTCTGAAGACTGCAAGAGCTGACAAGTGTGAGTAAATTTTAAGTAAACCTGTTGAGTGATTTTACCTGTTTTTTTTATTCTTCTATATCACACTGACTTTACAATCTCCACTTCCATAAAACAGAAATTTACATTGTTATTCCATCAGAGGTTTGCCTACCACTACTGACTCATTCTGCAGTACTACCCATATTCCAAAGAGTTTACAAAATAAAAGAGTTTACAAACTTTCTTGACAAAAGAAGAATCTTCACAAGTCATACCAGTATTTCATAAATGAATCCAGAAATAAATTTAATAATTAGCATTAGATTGTGCAATTAATAATATGAAATTTAAGTGTGCCAAATATTTCATAATTTCAAATGTTTCTAAAAGAAGAGTAATTTTAACTATACATACAGAGTTAATACATTTTGATTGAAACTAATCAATTTCTTTTAATACATTTTAGCCTAAAATATAATACATTGTATACAAAAATCATACAAAATTCTTTTAATGAACCAGGTGAGATAATGTTCACCTATACAAGATTCAAATTGTCTATAAACATTCTGTAATGTAGGACACCCAAACTTTCCTACTATGCGACTAAAGTGATTCCCCAGTGACGAGCATTTTCATCCAGTTGATTCTATACAAAATTGCCGTGATAGTTTTCTCTGTGGTATGAGTGATGAATTAAAAATTAAGTTTATTAAAAGATCATTAGAAGGGAAAGCCTTGTCATGGGCCAACCGACTTCACTGCAGCAATTTATCTATATATGAATTTGAAAAGTGTTTCTTGAAAAATATTTAGTCTGATACTGAACAGACAAGGATAAAGAATGAGTTTTTAAATGGTCTGATGTACAGGGAGCAGAGAGTGAGGATGAAAGAGTTCTGCAAAGACCAGACCATGAAGCTTGCACACTGAGACCAACATTTTGATGAATTAACTCAGATAGATACACTTAAGAGAAGGCTACCAGATGCAGAATTCTACAAAGATATACTGTTTCCTAGATCCAAAGAAGACCTAGATGTTTGGAAATTATGCTGACCAGTACAATTTATTGAAAAATTAGTTAGTTATTCTCATGAAAGCTATGGACTTTTGTTACACAAAAATGTTTACAAAAATTACAGGAAAATGTTTATTTTTATAGTATGTCAAAACATCTTAAGAAAATTGTTGCTAGTTGTGACAAATGCAAAAGAGTAAAGGTGAGTAACCAAACTAGGCACTGTCTGATACAGAATATTTTATCTGAAAAAACATTACGTCTCATTGCTGTCTATCTTTATGGACTCTTCCCCCCATCAAAAGGAGGATACAATTACGTTATGGTGATGGTAGACATTTTCTCAAAATTTATTAAACTCTACCCTATTAGGAAATCCACTAGGCATGCAACTGCATTAAATAGTTGAAAACAAGTATATCTGTACAGTAGGTAAATCTGAAGCCATCTTATCAGATAATGGGTCACAATTCATTGCAAATAATTGGAGATATATGATTCAAAGAACAAAAATTAAACACATTTTAATATCTGCCCGTAACCCATCCAGTAACCCACCAGAGAGAAGCAGGCGAAAGATCAGGAGATTGTGTTGAATGTACTGTAGCCATAAACATACATCTTGGATTGAACACATTGCACATTTTGAAGATGTTATAAAAGTTTACAACACTCAACTACAGGTTTTTCCCCTTTGAAGTTATGTTTAATAGGAAGCCACCAAATTTCGTAAATGAATCCATAGATTTCCCAACTTGTACACCCATTTCAGCCCAGTAAAGAGAAGAAATTGTTAGAAACATAGTGAAGAAACAAGGTAATGCTAGGAAAAAGAGAAATGACAACAAAGTTAAAACCACTCAGATAAATCTTGGTGATTTGAGACTTGTTAAGACTCACAAAAAATCAAAATTACCCACTTCTGAACTTAAGAAATTCTTCCATATTTACATTGGACCCTTAGAAGTAGCTTGAAATCCCCCACCCCACTGCATGCAGACTGGTATACCCTAAGTCCAGGAAACTCCCAGGTTTAAGAAATATTACTGCCTTGAAACCTTACATCCAAAAAATTTAGTGGTGCTGTCACTTACTCTTCCTCCTATCCTGTCATTAGTTTGTAAAATGTTTGGTAGTATCTTCAACTGTCTTAGATTTTGGGTAATGTATGGTTAACATTTTGAGAGAGTGACACATATATTTTGAGCAGAAACATTGGTAAACAGTAATTTTTGACAGTAAACAGAAACATAAAACCTATACAACACTGATTATGTAAAATTCAGAGAGTTAACACATATTTGATTATTTTCTGAGTACAAAAGTAATGCAGGAGGACATTTTTTCTGTTTTTAGTGAAAAAAAATGTTTTTCAATCATACCAAAAAGGTAAGGTAAAGGAATTTTACAAAATGTACGAGGTTATCAAATTATGTTGAACACCCTAAGTAACCAGTAAACATGAAAGTGTAAAAGGTTGTATAATTGCAGGAGTAATGAGATTAATACACTGTGTATACACAGTTTTTGGTAAATTCTGAGGAAGTATATGGTATATATATAGCTATTTGTAGAAGAGTACACCGGATGCCCTAGTTTTCAAAGTGTTTGTATAATGTAACAAGTGAATGTACAGTTGCCTAGTGAAGCGTATTTGAAAGTAATGAAGTGATTGTAGGGAGTGTTACCTTTCTGACCCTTAAGTGGAAGTAATATGATTGTATACAGTAATAAGTTGTGCAAGCAGTGCAATGATTACATACAGTAAAGTAATAAAACATGTAAATAGTGTAATGTCTGTTTCTGTTGTTAGAGGGAAAGCTATACCACTTGTGAGGTCTGCTGCTATGAGATGTTATTTTGTGAGGTGGATCAATTGTGTAATATGAATCAGATGATTTTTCTTAGGCGATTATTATTATGGAGTTTTTATTGGAGTAATGACGTGATATTATGAGGATATGAGGTGAAGTTGTTATGTTGATGCAATGAGGAGATATTTGATGTATTTAATGAACTATTGATGTATTACTGATAAAATGAGGAGAATTATGTTAGGTAAGAACTCGTTAGGGAAATTTTTGTAATGCAAGTTGTTTTTGATTTGAAATAACAGATGCAAGCAAATACTCAGTTATATTTATGCGGAAAGGTTGATTCTATGTGAAGTGTGACATCTTTTGTAAATAGGCAACGTGTCAGTAATCTGTACACTGAAAAGTGATGAAGCATCTTGTTGGTAATAAATGTCAAAAACCAGACACTTGAAAATAGGAATGTTTTTAGTGTATTAATAACTATAGCTATACACCACTACATATTTGTACACTGTTGAAAGGTAATGACAAGTGAAAACTGTTTATTTCTGAACTTATGAAATTTTATACACTTACACTGAACCATACATGCTAAGTCAGGGTGACACATCTGAACACTTGGTGGTTGTATTCAGTACTCAAAAGGTTTATGAATTGAACTACTTATTGTATCAGACTATACACTAGAGACATATAACTGTTTCATTGGTGTATCAGGAAACCTGATGAGAGGTAGGAGCTATTTTGTTACTTTTCTGAAAACATGATAAAGTATATACTAAGTTTTTGAAACCTTTTACCCCAGATGGGAGACACTATACTGAATTTGTCTTTTGCTTGATGTGCACCATTTGCTACAACCATGCTGTGACTTATTGGAACATGAAATGGTCAACATTTATCTGTATAGTAATTCTAGTTTTTAAGTGTTTCAACACAACCATTTCCCACACAATGACTTGCAAATATCTTAGTGCTATTCCATATTTTCTTTGATGTTTTGCTATTTATATAAGCAACCATGAATATGATGGTGGTTCTTGAAAGATACTAACAGGTACAGACTACGTTGCTATTAAATACTATACCCACATCCCATAAATACTGCATAACATTTCAATATTTTTGTAAATTCCTTGAAGATACTGTCTGATAACTAGTAATATATGTATACTATTCTTTGTCTTTGGACTACTTGTAAGCAGTGCAGAATGCACCATGCAATTTTATGTAGATGTCTATGACACAGAACTCTGAAATAAACAAATCCTATCTTCAATGAAGTGTGTAAAAGATATCAGGAGAGTTATTGAAATCTGTGGGCACTTGTTTCCCAAAATTTGATATATAATATCATCTGTGTACAGTATGTAATTTTGCGTATTACCTAAGTGGAAATTTTCCAATTCTATCTAGCTTTAAGTGAATTTTGAACCAGAAATGGTATGTAAATTTCAGACAACCCATGATATGGAGAGGAAATTTTCATTTTTCTGCTTTACATGACGTGTTCTATGGACATTCACCATAGTGCTTATAAATATAAGTTATTTCATTGATGGTGTATAGTATCTTCAATCATACATTGAACCAAACTAATAGTGAACATAGCTGTGTGTTTAAACACACTTCATGGTATCCTCAACTGGACTTGAACTTAAATTGTCAGAAAGAACTTTTAGTTATGTGATAGATTTTATTGTATGGTATCCTCAGTTAAAGTTATACCATGTTAGCACACTGGACTTATATTCGATCTACTATATTTCAACTACTATAAACATAATGTAGTATCCTGGAACTGAGTAGTGCTTACGCAGCACACAGAACTTTATCAAATGTTATGAGATTTTAGTAGTGTCTCTGCTGCACATAGTATTTCATGAACTATTGACAATGTAAAATGGTATTGTAAGCCATGGTAGTGCCAAAAAGGCACAGAGGACTTGCTCCTGAAATTTGGTATCGCATTTTTCGGTAGTGAATGTGGTATCATAATCTACAATATTGCAAGTGGTATCATATTTACAGTTATGATGAAAGTAACAGAAAAGACTGTTTTCAAAATAGTATTAACTTTTCAAAAATTGAGTAGCTTTAGGAAGTGAAGTGTGTAAGAGAACAAATCATTTATCTTATTATTTTCTGCATCAAAGTTAAAATTTACTGAATGTTGAGTGTTATTTTTAGTCTTGTTACCCCTAATGCATTAATATTTGCTTTACAGTTTTGGTCCTAGTGGAAATATTTTTTCTTTAATATTGATAATTAGAATTTGTACAAAATTCAGCAGCATAATTACATCTGACAAAACCTATTTTTTTGTGAGGAGTAACCTTTTTCAAGACGAGTTAGTTTTTGCTTTTGCCTAAGGTTTTGCCAGCTATTATTTTCACTTAACTTCAAATCAGTTAAGAAGTCATTTTAATGTTTCTCTGTTTTCTTGAAATTCAGATTCTGTGAACCTTGTTTATCTTCCAATTTTCTCATGAAATATGAGGTTCGTCCACAAGGTAAGTTCCATTTCTATTTCTATCAGTGACAATGCTATGATTGCTGTTCTGAGCATGTGTGGCAGTTACTCTGACTCAAGGAGAAGACACATACGCCATTTTCAGAGTGCTGTTGCTGATGTGTGCTTTGTAGTGCTTCTTTATAATGTCAGCTGCAGTTGAAAATGCTGCCACTTGTGAAATCAGATGTGTGATTTGTTTTCTAAATGCAAAGAAAGTTAAACCAAAGGAAATTCATTGGCAAATCAGCAAGGTTTCTGGACAAAAAACTATGAGTGATCCAATGGTCAGAAGATGGGTCAGACTGTTCAATGAAGGATGGTGTCAAGTGCACAATGAAGAACAAAGTGGATGCCCGGTTGTGGTTACTGATGAACTGGTTCACACAATTGAAGAGAAGATTAAGCACAACCATAAGTTTACACTTAGTGTCCTTGCTATAGAAGTTCCACAAATCTCACAATCACTAAGTCATGAAATTGTTACTGAAAAACTGAAATTTCGAAAACTTTTCTTACATTGGGTACCCTAAATTCTTATTAAACAACACAAAAAACAAGGGATGGGCAGTACACTTCAGTTTTTGACACACTACAATGAGGAAGGCGATGGTTTCCTTTCTCAGATAGTCACAGGAGATGAAACTTGGGTATCGTACAACACCCCTGAAACAAAACGGCAATCAATGGAATGGAGGCACACTTCATCCCCAATGAAGGTTAAGCCTAAGCAAATCTAGACATCTCAAAAAGTCATGTGCACCGGTTTTTGGGACAGATAAGGCATTTTGCTGATTGATTTCTTACCATGAGACCAAACAATCAGTGCACATGGTTACTGCAAGACCATTAAGAAATTGCGCCTTGCAATACAGAACAAGCACTGAGGATTACTGTCAAAAGGTGTTTTTCTCCACGATAATGCCCGACCTCTCACGGCGAATGTGACCAAACGACTCTTAGGGGAATTTCACTGGGACACGTTTGATCATCCACTGTACAGCCTGGACCCCGCTCCTAGTGATTTTAATCTCTTCTTACACCTAAAATCTGTCCTTGATGGTCAACACTTCAATGATGATGAGCTGAAAGAACATGTTACCACAGGGTTGAATACACAGGTGGCAACCTTCTATGAAGAAGGCATAAAAAAACTTGTGCCACGCTATGACAAGTACCTGCAAAATTTTGGAAGCTATGTAGAAAAGTAGTTTTACACTTGTAGATTTTTATGCAATAAATATTTTTTCTGTATCTGTAGACATTTGTTTTATATAGCCTAACGGAACTTACTTTGTTGACATACCTTGTATTTCATATATGTGATTAGGGAACTTTGGATTCTGAAGCTTATACACTGAAAAAAAACCCTGGGAGCTGTGTCCACTGCAAAAAAAAAAAAAAAAAAAAAAAAAAAAAAAAAAAAAAAAAAAAAAAAAAAAATCATCATCATCAAGGCCATCAGCAGTATAAAGAACCATCAGACACCACCCTCCAATTCAGCACATACCAGATGCATCCTTTTACCAGCCTTTAACTATTCAGGCCACAGAAAGCTATGATGATATTTCATAAACACTTGCTTTACTGCATTGTTCTACTCTTCAAATTTGTAAAAAATGTGCACACCTGCAAGACTCTCTCTCACTGTGGAATGCGAGTGAAACTCTCACATGGTGTATAACACGTAATAAGCCATTTGGACCATGTATATTCTCAAATTTAGGATCTTATCATTTTTTTGATCTTATTTCAAATGTTTTAATCTCTGACTGTATAGTAATATCTGTCGTGCTAATACAATTATAAAATTTTTCCTGACGCCTATAAAATTAATTTGTCTAAAAAAATTTCACACTGGAAAAATATGTTTAAAATCTGATACTTAATACTAAACTCATTCAACAAACTAAAACTGCCTAATTAAAAAGAGAAATGCAAAAAATAATTATTTTATAAAAAAATCTTTCAAAATTGAACCCCTGTGATTAAAATACAAATTTCATAAAATTATTGTACTTCAAAAAAATAAATTTTTGTTTATCTGAATATGTATTGTCACAATTGTTATATTGTGCTGTTAAGTGAACTTCATTTTCTGTAAATTATTTTCGATTTAATGTTCTACATTTTGATCTTAAAGTGCCTATGTCTTTACTGATGTTTGTTAACTGTGTGCAAGGGTGTTGTGTTTTCTGGAGGAAGCAAGGAAGGAGAGATGTAAAGTTTTTCTGTTGTGTCAAAAATAATGCAAACAATAGTCTAGTTTCTCTCTTGTGGAATTCATAGGCAGAAAAGTGATAGTAATTACAGGACAGGCAACTATAAAGACACAGGATTCATGTTATAAACTAAAACCAAATTGTATTTGTAAACTAATTAACAAAAATAATTAAAATGTTGTTATGGATACATATTCCACCTAATTTTGATATGAGCTAATATTTTGACATGGCAGTAAGCAGCTAAGACAGTGATATTCCTGTTCATGTCTTACGGTCTGAAAAATGCTGTTCAAGCTTGACAGAGATTCATTGGTGGTGCCCTCTTTAGGTTGGACTGTTGTTACACATATCTTGACAATATCTTGATTTTCTCCCACAATGACCAGGACTGTATGCATGATCCCAAACTAGTTCATGCCACCCTCATAACCGAAGAAAAATCACAATTGTGAAAATCAGAAGTAGCCTCCCTCAGGCACACTCTAAATGCTGACAGCATTAAACTCACACTATGACAGACTGAGTTTGTCTACCAGCTGTAGCCTCCACAAACGTGTCACAATTTGTGTGGATTACTGGGCATTCTCAAATTTTATTGTCACCACTTGCCGTACATGGCAGAAATTAAAGTCCCCCTCTCCGACACCCTCACTGGACAAAACATGCGTGGCAAGGAGAAGTTGGTATGCAAAATGCAAATGCAAACTTCATTCAACCCAGCAAATGCTGTCCTCTCAAAAGCAGTGTCACTCACGCACCTCTGCCCAGTCACAATGGATGCAAGAGATACAGTGCAGTATGTGACGAAGCAAGCTGGGCTATTTTTACTTCCCCTCTTGTTTTGCCATCTGCCTCCTTAAAATTCATTTTTTCATTTTTGACTAATTACCATTAACGTACGTGAGTATAATCTGCATTTTCATAAAGGAGAAAGGTTGGCCCTCAGTTTTAAAGAATAAAACACAACATCTAGTTTTGTGCCTATTTTTATGTATGTAATTGATTTTCTAATTTATTTTGACTATTACTAGTTAGTATTTTTTGGTATAGGGTGAAATCAATGATTGTTTCACAACTTAAATTCTATTGTTGACTTATAAACAAATATAAATTCTGGACTAATTATAAACATTTGGAGGAATAATTATTAGTATTCTTAAAGGATTTATTTGGCTCTATTCGAAAACATGTTAGCAAAGTCAGCCCATAATTAATTGTAAAGTAATTACCAGTTTTGTCAAAGGTATTGTTTGCATAACAATATCTGTTAATTTCATCATTTAAACAAATAATGTGGCTTACCTTTGGGGTAGAAGAAACTGTTAAAAAGAACCAATTCTTCAATGTATTCAGTTAATTTAACGAGTTAAGTTTTAATTGTAATTTCTGTAAATTAAACAGCAAACAATGTATAGTTTCAGTGCCTATTAGTGTGAGGATATATAAGGGCTTGATTTTTGGTCCCGAGACAGCCAATCTATGGCCGAGTTTCAGACAAGAAACCTGTGATGGTTAGATCGACAACAATGCTCCAACTTAGCTGTGAAATAAGTGTAACACAATTAGGCCATGTGTTAAAACAATGACAGTGTCTGTTCCAAATGTACCTTTCTTTTCTTCAAGAACTGTGAACTTTGTGGTTAGGCTATTACTGCTCACAGATGTTCAGTAGTAAACTATTGTAGCAGTATGTGGATGTTTGCCTGCAACCTATTAATAAGTGTATACATAAATGCTGACTTCTGGGTAGTCAGCAGATGTTCCAATAAAATCTATATATTTTATATCTGTAACTAAACAATGGAAAATCCAGGATGGAATAATGTTCCTTGTCTCTCCAGTCATCTACCATCATCCATATTCTCATCATCTGACTGCAAAGGAGCACTCCATTTGTGGCTCACACCATTCAGGAATAGAGTAGCTGACTTGTCTTTTGCGCTAGGGTTTTGACTACCTCTTGTTGTGCACTGAAATGAGAAGTATCTACCCACTATCCTTCCCACACCTTCCACAGTCATAGTCCACCATCCACCTAACCTCCGCAATACCTCGGACATCTCTGCTCCACCCCTGCTCCCAGTCCCTTGCTTCGTAGCTCATATCCCTGCAATAGACCTAGCTGTGATACTTGTTGCATACCTCCTCCCATCACAACCTGCTACAGTCCAATCACAAGCATCACCTATCCCATAAAAGGCAGGGCTACCTGTTAAAGCGTCATGTGATCTACAAGGTAAACTGCAACCGCTGTGCTGTGTTCTATATGGACATGGCAACAGAGGCTGTCTGTCCACATGAATGGCCACCAACAAACTGTGGCTGCAAGATGGCATGACCACTCAGTTGCTGAACAAACTGCCCAACACAATGCTTCAGTGACTGCTTCACAGCTGACACCATCTGGATCCTTCCTACTAACACCAGCTTTTCTGAATCGAGCAACAAGGAACTCTCCCTGCAATATATCCTACATTCCCATAACCCTGCCCCCTGGCCTCAGCCTTCCTTAATCCTTTTCCTTCATTCACCTGTCCCCATACCTGTTTCCACTCCAGCACTACACAGACGTCTATACCACCAATTCATCTACCAGTCTTTCTTCATTCTCTGCATCTCTCATTTCCTACCCCATCCTCTCCCCCCCCCCCCCCCCCCCCCGCCCTCCCCCTCCTTACCCACTTCCCACCACATCCCTGTATGCTCCCATGCTCCCATAAGCAACACTACGCCATCCCTGACCCTGTCCAACTACCCTTCCCCCTCCCTGCCCCAGCCTCCTTCTTACCCCACCACCTATGGATTGCTTTTCTAAACAGGTGCAGTTGCTCTCAGTCTGGCCAGAGACAGTGGTCATGTGACTGTGATTTATGTTTGTATGAACGTGTGAGCGTTTTCTATTTCTGAAAAAGTGCTCTTGGCTGAAAGCTTAAATAATGTATAGCAGTCTTTTTTTTTTTTTCTCTCTGTCTGAGACTCAACATCTTCTCTATATGGTGAAAATCTGTAACCCAACTTTATTGAAAATAGCATATTTTGAACAAGATTCTAAGTACACTGTGTTAACAACCACTGTGATCGTCATTAGCAACAAGCTCAAAATGCCCACAGAGCTAAATACATGGTATTATGATGCACAAGGCTTAAGGTGTGAATCATGTCACAACAAAAAAAATTTAAAGTGACCATATCTGCAAACAGTATGAAATAGTCTCAAGTGAGCAATTATGTGAGCAGTATAAATATAAATGATCAGTTGTTTCATAAACATAACACAATAATGATTATGGACAAGATGAATCATTGGGTCTCAAGTACACTAAAATTTATTGAGCACCTTTCAGACAGTGCTTTATATTAGATTATGCAATGTTTATGTAATAGGACTGTGTCACTATGGCACCAGAGGTGTATAACTTGACTCAGTCCATACCCTTGCAGATGTTGATTTCATGATGGGATTTACAGAACACAATGCATTATTGAGTGAGGAAGTGAGTGAATGAATCTAGTCAATTTCATTTTCCACACTTGGGTTTGTAGCAATCATTTTTCTTTTCTGAGTCAGAGCTGTGTGGATTGTTCTGGACTAGTCACTAAATTTGATGTGTTACAAACAAAGAATTTTGTAGTTTTAAGTTTTTTTGTTTTATTCAAACATGTTTCTACTTATTACTGTTCCCACGTTTCCATCTGTAGCTGAGTGTAAATGGAAGTGTGAGTGTGAATGTAGATGTAAGTATTTCAGAATCACATAAATTCTGTATTTCTAATGAAAAACAAAATTTAGTGATTTTGCAGTCTTTCACAGATGATTAAGATTATGATTATTCCAATATATAAAAAACAGATTCCATGACTTACCAAACGGGAAAGTGCTGGTAGATAGGCACAATAAAAAAACACACAAACACACACACAAAATTTCAAGCTTTCGCAACCAACAGTTGCTTCGCCAGGAAAGAGGGAAGGAGAGGGAAAGATTAAAGGATGTGGGTTTTAAGGGAGAGGGTAAGGAGTCATTCCAATCCCAGGAGCAGAAAGACTTACCCTAGGGGAAAAAAGGACAGGTATACAGTTGCACACACACACATATCCATCCACACATCTGTATATGTGTGGATGGATATGTGTGTGTGCAAGTGTATACCTGTCCTTTTTTCCCCCTAAGGTAAGTCTTTCCGCTCCCGGGATTAGAATGACTCCTTACCCTCTCCCTTAAAACCCACATCCTTTCATCGTTCCCTCTCCTTCCCTCTTTCCTGATGAAGCAACCGTTGGTTGTGAAAGCTTGAAATTTTGTGTGTGTGTTTGTGTTTTTTTATTGTGCCTATCTGCCAATCTATCTGAAAGTATTTGTATGGAGTGTAGCCATGTATGGAAGTGAAACATGGACGATAACCAGTTTGGACAAGAGGAGACTAGAAGCTTTCGAAATGTGGTGCTACAGAAGAATGCTGAAGATAAGGTGGGTAGATCACGTAACTAATGAGGAGGTATTGAATAGGATTGGGGAGAAGAGAAGTTTGTGGCACAACTTGACTAGAAGAAGGGATCAGTTGGTAGGACATGTTTTGAGGCATCAAGGGATCACAAATTTAGCATTGGAGGGCAGTGTGGAGGGTAAAAATCGTAGAGGGAGACCAAGAGATGAATACACTAAGCAGATTCAGAAGGATGTAGGTTGCAGTAGGTACTGGGAGATGAAGAAGCTTGCACAGGATAGAGTAGCATGGAGAGCTGCATCAAACCAGTCTCAGGACTGAAGACCACAACAACAACAATCTACCAGCACTTTCCCGTTTGGTAAGTCATGGAATCTTTGTTTTTAATATATTTTTCCCATGTGGAATGTTTATTTCTATTTTATTTATATCATTGATTATTCCAATACCTGTACAAAAAGAAAGAAAAAAAAAAAGACAAGAAAGGTAGTGGCTTGTTGCAGCTGTTATGGCACTAGGCCAGTATTTTGGAAGAACAGGGTTCAAGTCCTGGTATAATCATCCAAGTTAAATTTTCCATGATTTTCCTAAATACCTTAAGATGGATGCTGTAGTGTAATAAGGGAGTCTACAGAATAACATGTTCCACCTTTATCCTCTTAGGCTGATGAAAGACATTTGTGAAAACTGAAAATGTACTTTAATTAGTTTTTAGGTCTGGAACATACCACTGTGCATGCTTTGGTTTGGCTATTGACAAGGCATGACAGCAAGGTGTCCTGGAAGTATCAGAGAAAAAGGGGCGCTGGAAAGCATATGAACAACTGTACAGTTGAAGATCAGACTTGTGAACTGTCATTCTAACTTGGCTATCAAATGTTGAAACATCAAATAGGCATCTTACAATATATTGTTAGCTACAATTTATGAGTAATTTGTTTCACTTGCCATTGTAAACTTAAACTTACAGTGCAAACATTGGTGGTATAATAGACAACATTAATTGAAAACATGGTTACATCATTTCAGTGGCTTAAATAGATCAGCACCCACCTCTGCTGCAAAGGAAAAGTAGTCTCATGTCACGGTCAATACCAACTGACCACTAGGTTACACAGCAATGCTTTGAGGGTTACTTTGAAATGGATACAGGTGACTTCCCTCTCCACCTACAGGGTGGTCCATGGGAAGTAGTACAGTTTAAACTGGCCACCCTGCTAACATGTAGCATCTTCTGCTTCTAATTGAGCCCACATAGTATAGGATTTGGTTTAGTACAGAACCTGCCCAGTGCGGGTGTGTATTCAGGCAGTGGAAGAGTTCTGTCATTTGCAGAGCATTGCAACTATCCAACATACAAATCATATTTGAAGGGACCATCATTTCTGGATTCCAGACAGGATGACAATATCCAATGGCTAAAACAGTGGAGTGAGATGGATTCTGCAACCAGTGTGAAACATAAGAGACCTTAAGTTACACTTGAAATGCCAGAAAATATTTGACAAGTTCATGCAGCACTGCAGTGCGGTCTGTTGCTATGTCTGTTGCCAATCCATAACATTAAAAACCCCTTGCAGGTCTTTGGAGAGGCTTCCGAAACAGGATTTAAAGTTTCATCATTATAAATTGCATGTGTCTCAACACTTGCAGATGGGAGATTAAGTGAGTAGGCGAAAATTCTGCACAGCATTACTGGAGGAAATTGGTCAGGATGACACATTTCGGACACATAATGTAATGTCTGAAGAAGCAAACTGTCATCCGAATGTGCTGTCAATATACAAAATGCCCAATATTTTTTAGACACAAAGCATCTCTTCCAGCTCATGATTTTTTCCTGTGGGATCATCTCAAGAACAAAGTTTTTTACAGTGACTCCACAGTATTGATGAGTCACAAGCTGCAACCCAGAAAGAAGATAGAGCCCATTAATCAAGAAACAGATGATAATGTATTGAGGAGCTTACATTAATGCCTTCAGAAAAGCATTACCAATTATGAAAGTCATTTGTACAATGTATATTTGTGGTTGGCGTTTTAGCAATGGCAATGTTTGGAGAACAGCCATCTAAGTTATATTGAAGTAAATATACATTAAACCTCACATTAAACAAATGAAAACATACTGTGTTGCATGGGCCAACTTGTAGTAATGCAATTCAGGTATGCTACACAGGTATGTATTTCTTGAGCAAGATGTATCTTTTAAGAGGAAATCTTTTCAAAAGAAAGCAAGTGGAAGAAGAAATGGATGCAACACTGGTGTCCATGGTCTTGATCTTAGAGTACTTAAAAATTAAAAAACTACAATTACAAAAATTTTTCATTCATGTCATAAGTTCTGTTCATGATGACAAACTTCTAGGATGTGGAATGAGTTAAGGGGTATCTTAACAAAAGAGAAGCAATGCTGAGGAAATAAATCTGCACACTACCTTAATAATAACACTCACCATATATCATACATGTAACCTAGTAATTTAGCAGACAAGTTACTGTTTTGAAAAATCTGCTGCTTCTTTTATTGCATTAATTAGAACCTGTTCATTTCCTGCTGGTAGGATAATACATGAATGTATATTGTGTATTTACAATATTATTTCTGATCATTGTAGGTCAACTGGGTGAATTTATGACAAACTTATTTGCTTAAAATACATATTAACTTGTGAAAATGTTATTTATTACTGGTTAAATTACATAGATGTCATTGTAAAAACTCCTGCATTTAATGAAAATGTTCTAAAATCGTATTTATTGAGCAACTCACCTTCCTGCAAGATGCATTGGTACATAAATGATCAAGAGAATGTTGCATTTTCAACATGTCCCTGAGAAAGCTTTATCATTTTGAGAAAGAATAAAACTCATCTTTAATAATGATGGAACAAGTAAGTTATCTGAGACACTGAAGTCTCAGCCAAAGATATGTGACTGATAACTGCCGAGTTTTGAAAGGAAAAAATGTACGATTGGAGGACTTGGGAGGACAATGAAATTTTTATTTAGGTAAAATAATTCCAACTCTCATTGTGCAACATTTCTTTATTTCTTTTATTCAATATTTTATCAGTTTTTAAGGAGTCAAATATCAACATTCGTCTCATAAATGTACATTGTGTACATATATAGATGTATGGATTTATATATATTGTAAAATAGCAACAATTGGAGTTTAACATATAATGAAGCTCAGCTTTGGAACTTACATCAGAATGCAATTGCAGAATGTGGATAGTTTATTTTGTGAAATGTGGTTGTCTGTGAAATATATAATATTGCTATCCACTTTCATGTCTTTGTTTCAAACAAGTTAGATATAATTCCATAAACTGCACTAAAAAGTGCACATTAACCATCACATTCATCATATATTATGCTCCCCTGTAGTTCTAGTCATTAGATTATGTATTTCTCAGACACCAGTGAATCACAGGATATTTTTCAATATTGACATTATCAAAATGGTTTGCTTACATTGACATTATCAAAATGGATTTCATACATTGTTTCTACTAATCATGTGTTATATTACATAGAAACTTCTCCTGTGAATGCAAATGAAGGATTCTGAAAAATCAAGGATGCCTGGCCCTCTCACTCATGCAGCCTTTTTATAAATATTGAAAATAACAAACACATTCTGTTGGAATGCCAAATATCACATTGGTAGAGGTTTCAACAGATACTGCTGGCACCATATTTTTTAAACTTATTATAGCAAGGTAAGTATTTCAAATAATTATCAAATGTGTCTTGTGATGAACTAAGATTTAGTCCAGTCCTTGATACCATCAGCTCTACAATGTTGTTAGTCTTATATGAAATACAATGATTATCTTGTTTTCACCAGTTGTTCAGATAATTTAGACAAAATATTTGATTTATCCATTTATTGTTACTCATTTCTTCCATTTCACTATGTGACAAAGTCTTCTATTATAATTTGCCTGTCTACAATTATTTCTTGGAAAATTGAATTAACTCAGCAGTTTTGAACTCTTTTATCATAGGTGCATGTATTTAATAATAATGATTTTTAATGTACAGTTCTGTACTAATACTGTTTTTTCCATAGTTTTGTTGAAAAGTGAATGGTAATGACACACAATAAATATAACTCGACTAAATTTTTGACTGTGTACCAATGTTCCTAATTATATTATTGAAACTTATTTTTATTTTGTACATTGCTTGATGACACAAAAACATGAGATAATTTACAGCCAAAGTTATGCTTCAATAACAGTGGTCATTCTCTGTCTTTTGAGATGTCATACTTAATTTTCTAGATTCTCAGCTCTGTTCAGTACCTATTGTTTGTCTCATACAAACACCTTATTATAAATGAGCATGAAAAAGGACTAGCAATCAAATTATGAGGTCCACTATGGTCACTATGTGCAACTTCACATATTAATTACTAAAGGTAAGATATATATAATTTTCAACTATACAAGTGCTGCTGGTTACCATCATGAAAGAAATGGTGTTGCATTTAGAGTCAATTTTACAGTAGTCATTACACACAGGGTTTGTTTCATAACAGTGTCTCTGTACAGATGGTGAGATTTTAGAAATGATTTTAAACAGACAATTGTAACATATATTGCTTCATTATTTACTCATAGTTTAAGGTATTCATTTATTGCTGTATATAGTACTTGACATATTACATAATAGGATTCCTTACCTTTTCAAGCAAAATATTTGTGTGTAAATAAAACAGATGATGCCATTGATAATTTTTGTTAAGAAATAAAACATGTGGTGCGACTGATAAATTTGTCATGAAGCAGAGTAATGGTTTGCATGTTGATTATTTTAATAATGGCAATAATCAGAAAAGGACAATTTTAAGATACAATAAAGTTATCTGTAATGTTAACTTTGCACATTTCCTCACTACACATATATTGGTATCTTGTTTGAGTTCCCTGCTTAATACATTTTCCCTTCAATCTTTCCTTCTCTGTTTTACCTGCTCTGTTTTACTGATAAGGAACCCAGATGCCCATTCATTCTTTTGAAATACTTATTAATCTGTCATAAGCTGGTAGGTAGAGTGATCCTTTATTTTGTTGTGCTTCTTTTTCACTTTGCAAGGCAATAGTGATTCAAAATTAATCACCTAATTCAATGCAACATAATTCTTATCTTTATTTTCAAAACAGTCTTTAGACTTTTTACAAAGCAGTCATGACTTAAGAATAGAATCATTATCCACTAATAAGAAGTTCACTTCTTCATATACCAGACATACAATGGAAGTGAAATGAATTCTGCAGTGTGCTTCCTTCAGTCTCATTCATTCATTTGTTTGTTGAGCTGGCTTGGGGCCGCCTTTTCCAGCACAGTAGTCTCTACTGAATCAAGCAAGTATTGCTAAAATAAACTGACTGTCAAATAAATTGCACATCTTCATGCATCCTGAATGCAACAGACTATTGCAGTGTAAATGCACCATAGTTTCTGTTTGTGATTGGATTAAGATCTGATATAAACACATTGTGAAAGTTATTATTCATTTGATACCATATTAGGTAGCAAGTATGCTGTGAGGTATTCTGAAAGACTGGATATAAATAAGATATCTCTTTGTTTTAGAGAACCCTGCCTCCACGGGACAGTTTAATGTCTTACAGCAACCATCGAACTTTGCGAATGAAGAGGCTATGATAGGTGCTGTCACTCAAGAACAACAGAGAAGTCTGCCTCATGAAGTAGTGACATTTATTACTTGGATACAGAAAATCTGTTCACCAAGCCACAAAAGACTGAAAAATTTGCTAAGATCTAAAATTGAAGATTTTCTAGCTTTCAGAGGAAGGGACATCATCCTTGGTCAGTAGAAAAGAAGTTGTTGAAAAAAGCGGCTGGCAGAAAAGTCACACAGAATACCAGATCAATGGGGTCTACTGAGCAGGATGGATGGATTGCTGGTGCTATATTAGGTGGTATTTGAGAACATAAAAAATAAGTAAGTGAATAAATAAATGAAATGAAAAATAAAAGTTGCAAAAAAACAGTGGGAACATAATGAAGGCTAAGTAAAGAACACTGGATGCTGATGTCAGGTGGGCAGTAGGATGTAGCACATGTTGTACAGCAGGTTCTCATCTTCAAAGTTCTGTGGAAATGGTGCCAGGAGGAGGTCTTTAGATGACATGTGCAGTAGCCATGACCCTGCAAACAATATTTCTAGAGGTACCAAATGTATTACCCCAGTCTCAACTGAAGATTGGGATCTACATGAGGATCCATTGGACTAAGTCCTATGGGAGGTAATTTATGTTGTCTTTCTTCAATCTACTACAAAGTGTCAGTTGTGAATCAGTACCAAACACATGGCTATGGAGAGTACCTTTGCAACAGTGTATTGTGTTTATAGATGAGTAAAGAGTGAAGTGGAAGGAGACACTGAAAAACTGTTCCAGCAAAATGCAGTCCTCTCTAATAAGGCTCCCAAGCTTAATATCATCATTCGGTGGACTAATCACAAGTGGCAGTGTCACATGTCATGTCCTCACTCCATGAAATACTATAGACAAGCTTATGTTGTAATCCATATTAGCACTGAACATTTATTCAGTAATTATAATCAGAAATGGTTGTCTCCATATTCAGTGTCACTTGCTGGCACGAATTAATAAATTTAGTCACAGAGGAAACTAGACCTATATCATGAAATTTGGACAATTTAGATTTTTTACTAATCTATGACTATGATCCTAATAATTCAAACAATTAAAATAAATGTTTTATACTGAAGATGATAAGAATGCACAAAGAGGATAGAATTGTGGATATTGCTGTCAAAAGTTTCTCTCTCACTCCATTACCTCCCACCGGGAAAAAATCATGAAGTGGGAAATAAATGAACCACAAAATTCATCATATTCAACAGAAGTTATTGTGGACCAGTTTAAATGGACATTACTACTAAATTGTTTAAATGGTGATGTGGTGGTGGAACAACAGTAATTGTCAGTTATTATAAAACAATTTTATTTTCAGTCCCAATTGCAGACTTTTACAACTATAATGAGTTTTGACTTTTAAGCTATTATTGGATAACTAGTCCTACTGAGGCTCTTAATCTGTCTGGGCATGTAATTTTGCTTAATCTTCCACTGTAGAACGTGCAGCCACTGGTCAACATCTCAAACCCACAACAGGAATTGCTATTTGACAACAGCTTAAAAGTTTAAACATGCATTGCTGTAAGAGTGAAAAAAAAACTATCAGGTATTATCTATGTTAAATGGAGAGGATTTGTTTGAACTAAAATATTACTGATGGTCTGTTGTGCTACATAGTTGGATATTTTGGGTTCTTATTTTAATTAGTGCTATGCATATGATCTTTTTAATAAACTACTCAAATTAACAGTTCATGGATGGGATGCAGATATTCATAGTAAATGAGGTCACATAATGAAATAATGGGAACAACCAAGGTAATAAATTCCCTTGGTACCTCAGGGAAAATAACTTATGGGTACCAGTATTGGTACCACCATTTTTACTAAGTATTTGGTTCTAACCATTACTGACAGTGGATTACTGGTTGAATGCAGAAAATTAATTTGTGGACATGAAATGATTTCTCCCATTCAGTTAACAAAATATAAGATGAAATTAATGAAAGCATAGTATAAGGACATTCCAGATTTTACACGAGACATTTCTTTTTCATTGCATGAATGAATCCTTCAGCTGTTTTATTTGCAAATAAAGCAAGACCTTTTAAGATAGCCATATGATTCATTTATACTCTGCACCTCCCTGCTCCTTGCCTGCTTTTACCCCACAGTTCCTACACCAGCTAGACTGCTGCTCACATCAGACACAGTCACAGTCGCATTCAAGACTTAGTGCCTGGAGACCATGGTCATATGTCTGTGAGTTGTCTGCTTAACTTAACTCTGAATAGGACACAGGTCCCTGTCTGATGGCTTCCTTCTCAGACATGAAGAACTGCCCATTTGTGATGGATGTGGTGTGCTGATTGCAGTTTGCCACAATTTAACTGATTCTATTTTCTATAATGACAAGATGATACAAGCTGATTTAATGGCAGATATACCCTCAATCTTAAGTGTTAATGAGCTGAATGTGGTGTGTGTTTTACAATTCTGTGTTTTATCTTCCCTTCTACCTAAGCTCCAAAGTCGACACGTTAGGTGTGTTTGAGGATGATTGTCTTATCCAACTGTTACCTTCATGATCACCTAATCTTCTTTTCTGAACTTGCCTCTTAGAGGCTGTTCAGATACAATATCAGTATTCTTCGTGGTCTATCTGGACTTGCTCCATTGCACTGTTCATAGGTACTGCAAATGTTCATGTAAGAAAGAGTACAAGGGAGAATATGTGTTGTATTTTAGGCTATCCTCATTTTGTGTGCTCTAGCCCCATTCATCTCATACATTCAATGCATGATTATGATTAATGTGATGCTGAGAGCGCTAAAGATGTAACAACAACAACAATGACTTTGTCTGAAAACTGAAAATATTTCTAGTGCAGCTTTGCATTCCATCAGTCTGTGACTCAGTCTACACTCTAAGTGTTTATTAGCAATCTGTCCTCTCCATATTATCATTAAAGATGGATGTATGAATATTCAATGTTTCTGCCATTATGTCACTTCATATGAAGTGTGAACAGAACCTTTTTGAGTGATCAATAATACAGGAATTAAATTTTTGTATGTTTTCTGAAACAACAGAGGTAAGGGTATTGGGATAAAGTGCTACATGGAGACTGGGTACAACATTATTTTCTTGCTATTTTGCTAAAACACTCATGTGACCTTTCATAGAACATTGCTGAAATGTGACCTATACCACACAGGACTTACAGGGGATTTGAAAAATTTACAAAGAAAGGTAGCACAAATTGTTACATGTTTGTCTTAGCCTTGGGAGAGCATCACAGGAAGCCTGAAACATTTGAACTGGTAGACACTCGATTGTAGATGTCAACTACCCAGCAAAATCTTGCTTACAAAGTTTTTAGAATCAGTATTAAGTGAGGAGTCTTGGAGTACACTACAGCCTCCTATGTATCATCCCCACACGCATTCTAAAGATGAGATTAGACTAACTGCCATGAGCACAGAGGTGTTTAAACAATCATTTTTCCCATGTCCTGTACACAAACGGAATGTGAAGGAACCCTAGTCTGTGTTACAGTGGGAAGTATGCTCTGCCTTACACTTCAGAGTGGATTGGAGAGGATGGATGTAGATGTGTATATGCAGTGAATTCTGCACCTGACAAATTTAAGGAAACTGAAACATGTATCTTATATTGATAAGGTGAATATTTAAATATGGAGATGGATACATACATCATTCAGAAGAATGTGTAAACAAAGTTCCTGTGCATCAGTTGTGTGAAAAAACAGGAGTTCTTGAAATATGTTGTGTGTTCTAATGTTAGTATAACTTTTAATGAACATATTATTTTATGGTGGGCTATTCTACTTCACAGTATACAGTTTTAATACTTAAATTACTGTGTGCAATACAGCAGATGTATACAGCAGTTAAAGGTGGATTCCTTACAAACCGTATAAGATTACTGGGAAGCATTTAATTTGTGAAACCACAAACTTTAAAATCTGTTAAACTAAATGCTTTATTGTTTTATCCAGGTATCTGGAAACAAAATGTATAATTTGACACATTTATGAAACATCTCTTCCTGTTGATTCAATAAAGAAAGCATTACACTTAAAGAACATAAAAAACAGAGTATTGGTTTATTGTTGATAGTACACATGTCAAATTATCTTTGAATCAGATGAGAGTATTCTTCCTTGTGGAGCTGAAGTAAAATGCTTGTTGTGGCTTTGTGCTACATTCCATTTATTGATTTCTGCATCATTTCCAAGTTACCTTGATCTTTCTGCCCAGCAGGCTCGTACACTAGCATTTGCCTGAGGTATTTCAGAGCCTAAACTCTGTCAATGGGGTGTTTTTCATTCACTCTGTCCTTCAAGATCTCATTCACTGAAAACACTTTCAATTCCTACACAGTGTCTTCATTTCTGATGTAATACAACTTGGAATCTCATCTGTGATGAGTGGATCCTTGTCTGACATGTGTAGAGAGAATCTGATTCTCAATCCTCCACACCAGGGCAGGAATTGTCATTACCCTGTAAAACTTATCTGTGGTCTGTTTGTGTGTTATATTTTTCAAGTGATGATAATTTGTGCTATATATTGATTTAATTAGTAAAAGGCTGTAATGTGGACTCATTTACGTAATACATCAAAAAATATCCAAAATATCTTTGGCACATATGAGCCTCTATTGCTCTAATAATTTGATGCACAACCTAAAAAATCAAAGCCCATTGGTTGCATAATTATATTTCTGTTCTTTCATTAGTTTTAAAATAATGTACGCATTTTAGTAGTACAACACATGACATTGTACGAATCACATAAGTTGTTAACTGAAATCAAACAATCGAAACTCCAAGTAGGAATATCAACAATGTGGAAAAGTCAGTTCATGACTTATCGTAAAGAAGATACGTCAAGTTGCAGACAGGCACAATGTGAGTGTCTTTAAATTGTCCTGTCTGCAACTTGACATGTCTTCTTTGTGGCAAGTTATGCAACTTGCTTCTGAAACCTGCCGTAGCCCATATCACTCCTCATAAATGTTGCTGCACTTGCTTATCTATTCTGAAATTGGTTGCTCCAGAGAGGAGTGGGACAGGGGGGGGGGGGGACTATATACCAAGAGGTATTTCCACAAATCAGCTAGAAGTCACAGTTACAGGGAAAACTCTGATCATGTTTTACAGAGCCAATCATAGTAGATAGTATTACAGTCTGCATATGAATTAGAACTACAAGGGGCATGAGCTACCTGTCAGCAGAAAGCATTAGGAACACAAAATAGAATGGGACCTACTGCATTATTGCAAAAGATGTTTCATTTGATATTTTGCCCATTAACAATACTTTGCATTTCCTCACTTTGAAACAGCTACAAAATTTATCAGTTTGCCCTTTCTGTTTTCATTTTAGCCCATTAATCTGCTCAGGCACACATCCTACTTCCTTTGCACTCCCTAGCTTCCCCATTCACTTCTTCCTCATTTTTACACTAATGTACAGTTCTTTAGATAAGAACAAAATTTCTGTTTGACTGTAAGTCTCTATTTTGTCTTTCAGCTAGTGATAGCCATGGGTCAGGGCTTTAACATTGCTCTCACTGAGAGTAAAATGAAATACGAGCTCTATACGTTCTTGCTCATATCCCACAATAACTTTAAAACATTGTTTTTGTCTATTTCATTATTACTTTTTCATACATCAGTAAAATATTTCCTGGTCACTTATATGTGCTTACCTTATATCAGTCACTTTTTCTATAGTAATAATTCTCAGTAATATATGATACATGAAAGTTCTCTTCTGATTGACCATAAGCCACATATTTCCTTTTAGGAGCACCTGTGCTCCATCACACTTTTATGCACTATCTACATGAGTCATTAACTGTCATTCATAATAAGAAAAACATAAACCATCTTAATATATCAGAAGACTACCTATCATAATGATATTATAGCACATAACTGTAGAAATTTTTTTAAAAAATAACAATGCACAACATCCTAATAATTTGACAGCTATCTTTCATTCAAGCAATATTAACACAGATGTCTACAAGGGAGAATGTATTCTTCTCTGATATGTTACAGTTCTTTAAAAAGTACTAATTATTTTAACATACATTTGGAATAAAATATACAAAAAGTAACAATGCTTCAGTGATCTTGTATTGCAGTTACTTATTTCAACAATGTACTTGTAATGAGAGAGGGAAAGAACGTAGTGAACAAATTGATCTGTTGGCCAAGGGATAATGTTTCCAATTTTTTAAGGAAGCTTACACTGTTTGAAAATCATACTGTTTTGAAGAAACTTGTGGCCACAATCAACAGTTTTGACCTTTGGCAAGCACTGACTTCCATTAGCCATGTGTGATGCTTTTACTGTGGTGACACAAAATTTAGCTGTTGATCTTTGTAGAGGATATACATGCGGGTACCCAGCTGGGTTGCCAATTTCGTTTCTGTGCATGAAAATGGAATTCTCACAAATATAACCTAAATACAGTGCAGCTTTTGCTGTGTTTATTACATGTGTCAGTAACATCCACTTATCAATTACTTTTAGATTTGCCTCCTTTCTACTGAAAACAGATATGTTTCACTGTTTCTGTAATCTCTGTGGTTAAATGAATGTGCCAATTTTCAAGTTTAATCAGTACTGTTATATTACTAAAATTGGTGACATGGTCACTTCCTTTTAGTGTAGAATCCTTCACCTCTTCTTATCTGTTTTATCATAGGTGCTTCATAATGGTAGTGTTCACCAAAACTCCACAAACCTGTCATGGTATGGAAAGTGTATTGAATCCCTCATATCTCTGGAAGAGTATAGGTTGGAACCAATAAGTCTTTAAATATTATTATTTAGAATCTCAGACAGTAAACAAAGAAAGAAAAAGAATTCTGCAATGAGTGAACATAAATTAAATGCTGTCATTCAGTCATCCATTTCAGTCACACACTGGTCTGTCTAATCAGATTATTACTATGTTTTCTAGGGATGATGTTAAAATTCAAAATCATGACATGAAATCTTACTAAATGGAGCATCAGTTCTACCATTAAGTCTAAACTCTGTCACACGAGACAAAGCGACTGTAAACGCAAGTTGTTTGGGGTCACATTTTCTGACTGTAGCACTTCCCAATCTATTGTACCTCAGAACCCTTTGATAACAGAGCAACAAATTTCAATGAAAAATTATAGTGACAGTTAATTTAGAGAGATCACTTCAATTGTACTAATATTTATTCAAACGATGGCTAGTTTCATACACCTGAAATATTAGTATAACTGATGTGAATCTTTGTTAATTAATTATTATGCTTCTCAGGTGCAGATATCCTACATAGCAAATCATGAGAAAAATTGTAAATCTTAATAAAACAAGTAGAGTTAAAAGAAAAGCAGTAAACTGTGCTGTGAGTAAATGATTATTAAAAACATAAAAGCCTGAATGCTTCAAGTAACAAACAAAGCACGTTTCCTTAATTTTCAGATAACATTACCAAGATGGCTAACAGTTTTTGATACACTTAATTCACAAAAGTTGGTCTAATATTTCATTGTGATGAATGATATTACCATTACAGGTAACAGTATTCCTTGGTGACAGTTTACACACAGCACAGAGCTAATGGCAGTATTGCGCACATAGCACATACTCAATCAATATCAAATAACAGAAGCTGAAGTATTTAGAATGCTTGAGGAACAGAATTTTTGATAATGAGTCAAATTGTTTCAGTCAAGAATCTGGAATAATAACTAACATTTTCACAATTTGTGTCAGCTTATACTTAGTTCATAACACACATATGTAATATTTTTAGAACAAATTATTCTAATGTTTTAGAACCTAAAATAATTTACAACCACATCAAATTAGGTATTCATGAACTACATGATACATGAACTCAGAGGACAAATATAGCTTATGTTTTGAAGTTATTTTTCAGGTATGATCTTTAGATTTTGATTGTATCACAGGTTTTGTTGCTGCATTCTCTTAACTACCAAAGAGAGAACCAGGACACAGAGACAGCTTCAAGTAAATTCAAGTTATAAGAGAGTGTTTCTACAATTTCAATGTGATGTTGATGTACTCTCCCAGAATGTGTGTGTATGTGTGTCTTCCTTGATGAAGTAAAACCAAGAAGCCCCTTTACATTAATTGTTTTCCACATGAGAAGATGCACATATGTTGATTGTAATGTATTATCACTTATTTTATTGCTTAAAAATCTTAAAGCAATCAAAAAGCTGTATAAAAACACAGTTTGTAAAGTGATATCAGTCCAGGCATTGCTAATATAAATGCTCAGTTCAATTTCAGTCAGTTAGCAATGCAACAAATCATGCTATAGCATGCCTGCAGAGAAGAGGCTCCTCATTTTTTTTGTTTTTTGTTTTTAGTTCATTTTGGAAGATACTTGAACTCACTAACAGGATATAGACATTACATAGCTTAAAAATATTTAGAAAACTTGTCAGGAATGAGAACCTGTTTCAAGCAAACATGAAATTATGTTGTACTATATGAACTTTGATATAATGTTTCTTTAAATTTATTCACATCAAAAGTTCAAATTGATTATGTAAAAAAGTAGAAAAATGAAATATTCATGATTTAATATGTTCTTTTAGTTAAGTTCTGTTTTTAATGCTGAAACATCTTGTAACAACCTGGTCAGTTTTAAAATGGGACATTATTTCTAACAACTTTCTTGAAGTAACATAAATTGTACTCTCTCAACTTCTGTAGTAAACACCAGAAACAAGCCACAGCAGCAAAAATTATTTAAATTCATACTACATACACACTTTTAGAATAGCACAAACACTCAGTATCAATTTATACACTTTTAACAACAATAAACATTATGCTGTATCAGTAATCATACACACACATATATTATCAGTGTAATACATAAATATCAATTTACATACATTGTACAAAGAGATTCTACATATAACATACAGCAGTCAGAGACTGATTTGGTCAACAATGAAGTACCTTCATATTTTATTCCAAAGGCTTACACACATGTTAAGTGAGAATCCTCCGTTTCTCTCTCTCTCTCTCTCTCTCTCTCTCTCACACACACACACACACACACACACACTCTCTCTCTCTCTCTCTCTCTCTCTCTCTCTCTCTCTCACACACACACACACACACACACACACACACACACACACACACACACACACACACACACACACACACTCTCTCTCTCTCTCTCTCTCTCTCTCTCTCTCTCTCTTTTTCACACACACACACACACACACACACACACACACACACACACACACACACACTTACAAACTCAATCTCTCTCTCTCTCTTCCTCTCCCCCTTCCACACTCCTCCTCCTCCCACCATAAGCAGATAATGTGCAGTTCTTTCTACAAAAGTAAAGCGTCATAATGTTCCTCTAGGAAATGACTACTAGACGTTTTAGATTATAAGGCAGTCAAACTTCATGATAGTAGTGGTGCACAGAGAAGTGTTATATTACACATTTCTCTGAAAGTGAACTACAGAGTTTCACACTGCAATTGCTTTACTTGATAACAGCTGTATAACAGAGGGGTATGTTTCTTTTATTAAGCATAGGACAAGTACTGAGTTTGAGTAACATCAAATGTAGGAATTCATAGGAACATTACGGGTCATATTCTTATTAGACTCCAGCATTGGAGATGCTCATAATGTACAGATCACACAGCACTCTCTTCTCACTGTGTTTTCTAAAATCAGAACTTAGAAACAAATATAGATATACCTGCATAACAGCTGAAAACTTACAGACAATATGACTAAGGTAAAAACTATTACAGCATCAAAAGATTCCAAAAAATGAGAAAATAAACTGTAAAGTGAAATACTCCGCTAAAACAATGGTGTGTATTCCATATGTGTAGAGCCTTTACTGTACATCATCATTAAACACAATACTAAAAAAAATGCTGTTGCAGAAAATGGACACTGGCAGTGCCATTAATAATATACCAAACTTTGAGCAGAACAGCAGAATAATGTTCAGATGGTATCTAAATTTCTTCTACAACACTCACTCTCACATCTTCTAATCGAGGGTGACTACTGGCGATGTTTTGTCTCATTCCCATTTGGAGAGCCCACCTCAGGAGACTGCGTCTCATCCTGCTGAAAAGATTATCACATAAATGTCACTGCTAGGTGTAACATCTAACAGCAATTACAAATGAAACAGATATGAGCTTCTACTTTATGAAATGAAAATTGAATAATTTGAAAATTGTATGATATGAGATGAATATACCATAGTTCACATTTGGAGTGATCTCACTACAACTTAAGCACATTACTTGAGTTTGGAAAGGAAGATAACATAAGGCTTGTCCAAATAATGATGATGGTAAAACTAGCTGACAAGTAGATTATAACTTTTTGCTTTTGAAAGTTTTATTTACTTGCCAGTGATCATTTTACTTCAGATAGGCTTTGTCATACGTAAATAACTGTAGTATAGACAAATTGTGGGTACAGCTACACTCTTAAATACTAAAATCAACATTGTTCGCATCAAACGGAAGTGTACAGCCACACTCTTTCCAATTAAAATTGAAACTGTCAGGATCATAGGACTCTTTTTGTGCTGTAACATGGGCTTTCTGTAAGCCAGTTAAATAAGTTTTTAAGTGGCATCAATTGTGGAGAGAGAGGAAATTTACTAAACATTTTGAGGCATTCACTTCGTGGGAATTTCCTGTTTTTGCTAGACTGTGCCTTGGAATATTTGGAAGAGTCCAGACCAGATTAGACCAGATCCTGTATGATGTCATCACTCCAGAAGGCATCTATCCTTGGGGACCATATCCATCCCTAGATGCTGTTTCTTTTCTCCTTACTACTATGGCATCTACCAGCAGAACAATGCAACATGTCACACAGTTTACATTGTACACACATAGTTCAAAAAATGCCAGAATGAGTTCATTGTATTTCCTCAGTACCAAACTCCCCGGAATTAAACTAGATCAACAATCTGTGATGATACTTTGATCAGGCTCTTGGCATAATGGATCATCAACTGAGAAACCTAGTGCAGCTGGCCACAGCACTGAATCGGCATGGCTCCATGTCCCTGTCAATACCTTCTAGAACCTAATTGACATCCTTCCTGTATGTTTCACAGTAGGTTGTGTTGCAAAAGGTGGTTATTCAGGCTTCTGACAGATGGTTACATTAATGTGACTGGACAGTACATCATAGAGGGATAATTACTCTTACCACATCTCTCAGTTTGCATGTGAAGTAGGAAAATCATGACATATTTTTGAAAATTTGGTTGATATTTTCTTCTCAGTTCAGTTTTGCATCAATATGAATTCCTAAAAGTTTGATGCTTTTTATAACTTGCCTGTACTCCACACAAAAACTCAACAGTTTGTATTAACTTTGTGTAATGCTATAGAGCATAAATGCATGAAACATTTTAGAAATTCATATTGATCCCAAACTGACAAGGGAAGAATGTATCACACAAATGGCCTACTGGGAATTGAGAGAACTGGTAAGTAGTAATCTCTATAGGCTACATTTGGGGCTTTTTCACTCATATAACTCATATGAGGACATTCCCCTCATATCATATAACTACATGCCAGATTAGAACTCAAAGCTGGACACCCACCTTTTTTGGACAGTGCTCTTTACTGAGGGAACTATTCAGGCATAAGTTACCACTCACATAATAATTTTCATCTGCCCGTACCCCTCTTGATAGGGTATAGTATTTTTTCCAAGTTAAAGTGATGACAAAGTATTTTGAAAAAGAACTCCTTGTTCAAAGTTAATCTGGAAATGGTACTGATGAAAGTTATAGAGTAATAATATATGGTGAGAGGCCTTAATTTTGACTGATTAAAGAATCTGTAATCTCATTTCACCTAGATAAATAGTGACAGTGAGGGTTCATCAGAAATGGAGGTGCTGTCAAAGAGTACCCCATGGAAATGTGATGTGGCTGATCTTGTTCCCTATATGCATTTGGGCTGAAACCTAGGTAAAGGTTGGTTTCATTACCGCAATCGAGGATTATAGTTTCTTATATATTAGATTGTCATGATTGCTGACTGGGCTGCAATGCTGAAAGTACAAAAAGTCATTTACCTCTTGATTGATTAAATGATTGATTAACTGAGGGGGTTATGGGACCAAACGGTGAGGTCATCAGTCCCGCAATTCCAAAGTTAGTCACAGAAGAAAGGCGGTCCACTAAAAGTGGACAGATCCAGCCAGGGGAGTCAAATTATAAAATACTGAACATTAAACACACACAGTAAAGGCATAAAATCTAAAAACTGGTAAAAAGGGGGTGGCCATGGGGTCACAGACTGAGAAGACTGTAAAAGAAGTCTCAGCCACAACTAACCTGCCCCTGCTCCAAGACTAAAGTACAAACTTGTAGCTGGAAAATACAAACCACTTTCAGAAAGGAAACAAGGACCAATTCAACCATCAGTGGATCATCTGCTAATATTAATTTTAAGGAATCGGGAAGACTACACTTAACATGAAGGGACGAAAGAAGGGGATATTCCACCAGTATGTGGGATATCATCAGTCTGCCACACGCCAAACTGCAGTAGACTCCTTGATTGTGTGGAGCTTATTACTATGAGCAGTATCACTCCAGATGGCATTCCAATTTTGGGCAAAGAGATATTTGGCATAGATCCGCATTCGGCAGCTAGAATCATGAAAGGAAGTGGGGGTAAGTATCTACTTCTCTAGCCAAACAGTCAGCTAGTTCATTCCCTGGGATGCCCACATGATTTGGGACCCAGAGAAAGACGAATGAACAGGCAGAATGCTCGAGGGCAGAGAGGAGGTCATGGATAGCAGAGACCAAAGGATGATGAGAGTAGCATTGGTCGATAGCCTGCAGGCTGCTCGTGGAGTCTGAACAAATTAAAACACTGTGGAGGGAGGTCTGAGAAACAAAAAGTAGGGCCCTGTGAATGGCTAGAAGCTCTGCTGTGAAGACACTACATGTTCCTGTCAATAAATGGTGTTTGAAGCCAGTAGGAGATGTGAAAGCATATCCCACCTTATCGATTGTCTTAGAACCATCCGTGTAAAAGATGCTGGCACTCTGGAACTCTGCAAGAATGGCATATACAAGATGACAGAAAACCACAGGAGTGACAGAAATCTTAGGACCCTGGAAAAGATCAGTCCATGGTCTAGGCACTATTGAACGGGGGCTATGGGAGGAAAGATACGGGGTGCAGCCCGGTGAGTGGAGATGGAGATCCCGACAGGGGGAAGTGAGACATGCCAACCGGTGATCCCACCCATGGGCGGGTGTTAGGAGGGAGACATCCCTCATTGCCAAAGAGCACAGGGTACACAGGATGGTCAGGAAATTGGCAAATGGCGATTGCATAAGAAACAAGGAGTTGGCTCTGTCATATGTGTAGAGGGGAAATCCCTGCTTGTGTGATGAGACCATCAATGGGACTAGTGGGAAAGGCACGAATAGCCAGATGCACACCACAATGATGGACACAGTCAAGCAGTTTCAAAGTGAAAGGAGCTGCTGAGCCATAACCGTGACTACCATAATCTAGTCTGGACAAGACCAGAGCATGGTAAAGATGGAGAAGAATGGAACAGTCTGCACCCCAAGATGTGTGGGCCAGGAGATGGAGAGGATTAAGCTTCTGCATAATGTGCTCTTTAGGTCGCAAATGTGGGGCAGCCTTGTCAGATTGTTATCAAGAATAAGGCCCATGAGACAGGACTGTGCTACAACGTCGAGGAGTTGGTCACCTAAATAAAGATCTGCAGATCGATGACAAAATTGCATAATCTGTGTTTTGGAGGGAGAAAACTGGAAGCCATGAGAGGTGGTCCACACAGAGGCCCTTTGGATGGCACCTCGGACCTGGTGCTCAGCAGATGGTACTGAGTGGGAGCTGCACCAGATGCAAAAATCTTCAATGTACAATGCTGGGGTAACCAGAGACTCAACAGGGGTCATGAGTCCAATGATGGCACTTAACACAGAACAGTGCTGTTCAATATGGCCTCTGTGAACAGAGGCAAAGCCAAAATTACCATCAACGATTGAGCCATCAGTGTAAACAACTTCACAGCATCGGAACACATCAAGAATCGAGAGGAAGTGACAGCAGAGAGCGGTGGGGTTAATGGAGTCCTTAGGGCCATGCAAAAGGTCCAGACGAAACTTTGGCCGAGGCGTACACTATGGAGGCATACGTAAATGAACCTCAAGCAGAGGTGGTAAAGGGAAGGACTCCAGTTCAAAGAGAAGGGATTGCACACGAACTGCAATCATGAGCCCTGAACTTGGCCACCGATGTGGGAGATGAACTGCTGCAGGTAGGAAAAGGAGACAGTAATTTGGATGCTCAGGAGAACTATGAATGTGTGCAGGCATAACTGGTGAGCAGTTGTGCATGTCAAATCCACAATTGAAGGACTCCGTCCTCCACCAGGACACAGATCACCAGACTCATTCTAAAAGCTCCCGTTGCTAGGTGACCTGGTTCGAGGAAACGTAATACTGAGGGCACCACCAAACCGTAAAACAGACTCCCATAGTCAGGGCGGGACTGAACAAGGGCTCTGTAGAGCTTCAGCATTGTAGAGCGATCTGCACCCCAGTTGGTGTTGCTCAGGTAGAGAAGAGCATTGAGGTGCTGCCAGCACTCCCACTTAAGCTGACGAAGGTGAGGTAGCCAAGTCAATCGGGCATCGAAAACCAGTGCTAAGAATTGATATGTCTCCACTTCAATGAGTGGATCATTATTAAGATAAAGTTCAGATTATGGATGAATGGTACGACACTGACAGAAGTGCATGACACATGACTTTACAGCTGAAAACTAGAAGCCGTGGGCTAGAGCTCATGACTATGCCTTGTGAATGGCACCCTGTAGGCGCCACTCACCAACACCAGTACTGGAGGAGCAATACAAAATGCAGAAGTCATCCAAATACAGAGAAGGGGAGACCGATGGCTCTGCAGCTGCTGCTAGGCCATGTAAGGCACCAACTTGGACACGGAAAGTATGGAGCGACAGGAAGTTTTCGATAAAAATCGGGAGTGGGCCCCGGAGACCCCATTCATACAATGTGGCAAGGATATGATGTTGCCAGGACGTGTCATATGCTTTACCTAAGTCAAAAAAGAATGCAACTGGATGTTGGCGTCTGGAAAAGGCTGTTCAGATGGCACACTTGAGGGACACAAGATTATCAGTGGTAGAGCAACGCTGGCAGAAGCTGCTCTGACATGGAGCTAGTAGGCCATGTGACTTCAGGACCCAACCCAACTGCTGACACACCATATGTTCCAGCAGCTTACAGAGAAAGTTGGTGAGGCTGATGGGCCAATAACTATCCACATCAAGTGGATTTTCACCGGGTTTTAGCACCAGAATGATGGTGCTCTCCCGCCATTCTGATGGAAAGACGCCATTGCACCAGATCTGCTTGAAGATGATGAGGAGATATCGCTTGTAGTCAGATGAGAGATGTTTAATCATCTGACTGTGGATCTGATCCGGGCCAGGAGCTGTGTCAGCGCAATGTGCAAGGGCGCTGAGGAGCTCCCACTCTGTAAATGGGATGTTGTAGGGTTCACTGTGGCATGTAATGAACGAGAGGACTTTCCATTCATCGTTTGAGTGTGCAAAAGGCTGGGGGGTAGTTCTCCGATGCAGAGGCTCGAGCATAGTGCTCAGCAAAATGCTCGGCAATCATGTTTGCTTCAGTAGAGAGCATGCCATTGATGTTAATGCCAGGGACACCTGCTGGGGTCTGGTACGCAAAAAGACGTCTGATCTTCGTCCAGACTAGGGAAGGTGGCGTATGGCACCCAATGGTTGACACGTACCTCTCCCAACATTCCTGTTTCCGTCGTTTTATAAGCAGGCGAATGTGGGCACGGAGCCGTTTAAAGGCTATGAGGTGCTTTAGGGAACTGTGCCACTTATGTCACGCCCTTTAATTACAGCGACTTCCGGCAATCACCAATGGACTGTCTATCGCCAGGGGCACCCTAGAGAACGAGGGATCACGTTTTCTGCCGCAGAAATTATCGTTGTAGTGACTTGCTCAATCACAACATCCATGGCACCACGTGGGGGAGATTCAACAGTGACAACAGAGGTGAAGGCTACCCAGTCTGCCTTGTTTAAACCCCATCTGGGTAGACGTCTGTGGGCATGACACCAGGGGAGTGACAGGAAGATGGGGAAGTGGTCACTACCACATAGGTCGTCATGTGCTCTCCAGTGAGTAGATGGGAGAAGGCCAGGACTGCAGACCGAGAGATCAATGGCCGAATATATGCCCTGTGCCATATTGAAATGTGTGGGGGCACCTGTATTTAAGAGGCAGAGGTTGAGTTGTGACAGTAAATTTTCGACCTCCCTACCTCGGCCAGTAAACATGGCACCATCCAACAAGGGATTGTACATGCTAAAATTTCCCAAAAGTAGGAAAGGTTTAGTGAGTTGATCAATCAGTGCAGCCAATACGTTCAGGGGTACTGCACCATCTGGAGGAAGATATACATTGCTGGCAGTTATTTCCTGTGCCGTCCTTATCCTGACAGCCTCACCTTCAAGAGGGGTTTGAAGGGGCACAGGTTCCCTATCTACAGAGTTCAGGGCATAGATGCAAACTCCACCTGACACTCTATTATAGTCACTATGGTTCCTGTAATATTCCTTATGGCCAGGGAGGGCAGGGGTTTGTATTGCCAGGAACCAGGTTTCCTGGAGGGCAATGCAGAAAGCAGGTGTAAAGCT
Source organism: Schistocerca serialis cubense (assembly GCF_023864345.2). NCBI lineage: Eukaryota > Metazoa > Arthropoda > Insecta > Orthoptera > Acrididae > Schistocerca > Schistocerca serialis. The sequence goes on along the minus strand of NC_064647.1, from coordinate 178,990,243 downwards.
TAACAATTGCTGTAGCTCAGCCAGGTGGTGGAACACACCACTGCAATTCCACTGGAGGATGACGTTATTGTGAGACTAGGAATGCATGAAACCTTCAATGAGGTAGTCTATGCCTCAGGGTCACCTGCTGCCTCTGACTTATTTCCTGAGCAGTCTATATCCATTGTATCTGAGGGTCTGGCAAGATCTAGGTCCTCATCAGACGCCAGAAGCTTCACCTCATCCTCAGATGAAGAGCTTGTAGGCAGCGGTGGTGTGGGTCCCTAGGTCTTGGGGGTCTTCTTTCTGTATTTCTCTCACTGATTCTTGGGTTTCTCTGGTTGGGAGGGCTTCACTGATACAGTCTCCGGGACTGAGGATGATCGTGAAGCCCAATGACCAGCTGCTTTTGGGCATTTCAGCCACTGGCAGATGTCATCTTTCCCACTAGCAAAAACCTGGGCAGGGACTGACCCAAGGGACTGCTTCCTAGCGAGAGTGGGGACTGGTGTCCCTGATGGTTGGGGGGACAGTGCTCCTGAGGTAGGTGGTGCTGGAGCAACAGGGACGGAAGTGCCCCCACCACCAAGGCCCAGGTGCAGTCTTCCAGCTCTGAGAGCTGACTCGCAAATCTGATGGGGCTACAACTATTCTCGTAGTGGTGGCATAAGAGGAGGTCATAGCCACAGGATGTATGCGCTCAAATTTACTCTTGGCCTCAGTGTAGGTCAGTCTGTCCAGGGTCTTGGATTCCATAATTTTCCTTTCCCACTGTAAAATCCTGGTGAGCAATGGGAATGATGCTCTTTGCAGCTGGCACAGATGGGGGGGTGGGGCTCATGGAGTATTGGGATGGGATGGATGTCCACAATCTCGACATGTGACGCTGGAAGTACAGCATAAGGACATATGGCCAAACTTCCAGCACTTAAAGCATTGCATTGGGGGAGGGATATATGGCTTGACATCACAGTGGTAAACCATCACCTTGACCTTCTCTGGTAATGTGTCACCCTTGAAGGCCAAGATAACGGCACCATTGGCACCCTGATTATCCCTTGGACCCCAATGGATGCACTAGATGAAATGAACTCCTCATCGCTCTAAGTTGGTGCGCAGCTCGTTGTCAGACTGCAAAAGGAGGTCCCTGTGGAATATAGTATCCTGGGCCATATTTAAGCTTTTATGAGGTGCGGTCATAACAGAAACATCCCCCAGCTTGTTGCAAGTGAGTAATGCCCATGACTGGGCAGAGGATGCCATTTCTATCAAGACTGACCCTGACCACATTTTGGACAAGTCCTCCACCTCACAAAACTTGTCCACTAAATGCTCTACAAAAATCTGTGGCTGCATCGAGACAAAGGAGTCCCCATCAGCTTTCATACACATGAGGTACTGGGGCGAATAAGGTTCGCTGCCATCCTTAGCCTGGCATTCTTCTCATGGAGTGGCCAGGGAGGGGAATGATTTAGGATCATACTTACTTGTATTGTACTGAGACTTGGAATGCTTAGAGACTGCTGGCATTTGATCACCAGCAAGTGATGATGTGGTACACATCATCACGCATCATATACCCTGATGCCACCCACTCTGACCAGGCACCCTCCCCATGGGCACCGCCAAGCCACAACAAAGGCCACCTGGCAGGATGACCATTGCTGGGAGTCCCGATGCCCCAGAGTGACAGGCATCTACTCCTTGGCATACTTGAGGAGTTAAGAGTGCAGGCATCAGCAGAGCGATCCCTGTGTAGTCAGGTAGCTACAACCAACAGGGTATATGGCAGCCCCACCACAATGGTCTGGCTACCATGCTGGATGTGAGGTGCAAGGAATTCCGTGGTCCTCGTCAGTGCAGAAAATGACACAGCGTAGTGGGTGGAGGAAAATGCACCCAGGCAGGTGTCCTCACTCAGGAGATGGAGGATGATCGGGACTGCAATTCCACAACGAGAAAGTTGGCTAAGGATCTCAATGCACAATGGAAATGATGCACCATGTAAGGTGCCCTTCCCAAACTGGCTTGCTCTTCAGGAAAATTTTGAAAAATGGAGGTCAATCCCTACAGAGGACAATCACATAAAGGCCGAAAGGTGTGACACTCCTTTTAGTTGCCTCTTACAACAGGCAGGAATACTTGGGCCTACTCTAACACCCGGACCCAAAGGGGTGTGGGGATGGGAGATGCTGGATGAGGGTAGACAGTTCAGCATTAGGAAGTGGCCTACCTGAAGAGAGGTAGATATTGCAAATGGTGATTGCTGGAGTCATTTGCACTCAGCCCACTATTGCTGCCAAGTTGGTACATAGTGGGATCCAGTCACTAATGACATTGGAGTGAACCAAAGTGCAGAGCCCACCACACAATTCCCCAGGGCCAGCATGGTTCTGACAGAATGCCCGATAACCGCAAAAAGTTGGAGAGTGGTCATCACGGAAATGTGTTTCCTGAAGAACAAGACAAAATGCAGAATAGGAGGAGACAAGATGTTGCATTTCTGGTAAGTGATGATAGTAACCATTGCAGTTCCACTGGATCATCATTTGGTGAGGGTCCAAGTTAGACATAAAGAAGCCAAGAAAGTTATGTAACTTGATCAGGAGTTGTCACCGACAAGGATAGGGTGACATCCATAAAAAAATGTCAGACTCAGGTTGTGAGGGGGGAGTTGGCACCTCTGGAGGCACCGAGGTTGCCTTGTCTTGGGATTTATGTTTCTTCTTCTTCTATTTCAGAAGTGGAGGAGGGCAAAGCACAGAGGGAGTACAGGCCTCTGCAAGATCTGGAACCGAAAGATAGTGGGTGACCTTGGGGTGCACAGATGATGTGTCTCATGGCTGAGTTGTGGTAGGAGTCTTCCAACCTGAGAGACGCCGGGGAGAGGGGTTCCAGGAGGGAGCCCAATCACTAGGAAGTGCCGAAGAAGGTGGCACTTCTTCAGCCAGGGAGGGGGAGCGGCTCCTGGACAGGGAACTGCTGGGGAGAGGGAGGGGGAGGGGGAGGAGAGAGGGGGACAGGCCTGGGGTAAGGAAGAGGGAGGAGGAGTAAATGAAGGAACAGAGGCAGAAATTGAAGATAGTGACACTGCATGGAATCTCTCATACTTTTGGTGGACCTCAGCATAAGACAGGTGATCTAGGGGCTTTTATTCTTGGATCTCCTTTTCTTTCTTGCAAGCTGGGCAGTTCAGCGAGTGAGGAGAGTGGCAGTCAGCACAATTGACACTCACATCCTACTAAGAGACTCCACTTCACTAAACATGTCCTTGATATTTTCCATGAAAAACAATGGTTTTATGGTGGTGAATGTGTCCCCATCCATTCTAGTGCAGATGAGGTAACGGGGAAGGGTTTCATCCCAAGATGGCGAGCCTGGCTCTCCTTCCTTGATGCAGCCGGGGAAGGGAAGGTTTCTGGGTCATACAAAGTAGCATTCAATGATCCTTTGCCTTTTGAAGAGACAGCCATTTGAGAACAGCCAGATTTTTGCTGCTTCATGTGCCAAGCATCCACCCTGATACCACCCACTCCAACGAGGGGCTCTCTCTATGGGCACCACCCAGCCACAGAAAGGGTCATCTGGCACAACAGCTATTGCTGGGCAAAATCCAAATGCAAAGTTTGTGAGGTTTTTACAGACCGTCAAGAGGAATTAGTAGCTCAATACTTCATGAAAGCCTTAAATTTTCATTATGGACTTTCATACAACTAATAACATGAACTAGCATTCATATATGCTACAGAAAAGAAGCTTCTTGAGGAGCTAGGGTGTAAGGCATATGTCAGGAAAGTACTGGAAGTATGGATTTTTACAGAGGCAGCAGAAGCTATAACTTAGTAGACCTAAGAACATAATCTTAGCAAGGGATGCAGTGTTTAATCAAATAAATGTTCATCTTTTGACTGTATTAGACAGATTTAAGTTCACTCTGGACAGGATAATGAGCTTGAATAAGTGTGGCATTCCTACCATAATGCAGCCTCCTAAAGTTATTGCACAATGTGGCAAGAAGCAAGTAGGAATGGTGGCATCACAAGAGAGAGGGGATGGTCACACCACCAGCATTCATTTTTTTGTGAGGCCATATGAAGGACAAATTTCTGGATGGTGCACCAACTTGAAGTATTGGAGTGGCCAACAAATATGAATATATAACAACCAAATTGTCCCTTGAAGTTCTGGAGCATATAGCTAAGCAGATATACCTCTCAAAAGATAGTCATACTTCTGGGCAACTGTGCAAGTCACATCATCATTGGCATCAACAGTATGTCCAGGAATGTCGGGGGCATTATATGGTTAGAGCAAAATACAGACAACACATTGTGGTCTTTAGATCCAAAGTGAATAGAAAATCTCCAAAGAGGTACAACATTTCAAAATTAAAAGAGAAGGGAATATCCAAAAAGTATGAAGCAGCATTGCGGTAGATTGAGGCTAAACAAAATTGGACATTGGAAGGTATTGTAGGAAAGTTGACTGCAATGAAAGATGTTCTACAAGAAACACCAGAAGTAGTTTTGGATACAGGAGAGAGGGTGGAAAGGGCAAGATGGTTTGATGAATATTGTAAAGAATCAGTAACAGGGATAAATCAGGCAAGAAAGGAAATGCTGAATGGGGCAACATGCTCTAATACAGGAGACTTCATGAAAAAAAGGAAACAGGTAGACATAATCTGTAGAAGAAAGAAATGGGAACCAGAGAAGAAACAGATTAGGGAGCTAGAAGAAGACTATAACAACCAGGAAGCAAGGAAATTCTACAAATCAGAGAAGAAATAGATTACAAACCTAGAAGAAGAACATAACAACCACAAAGTAAGGAAAGAGTACTGTATTCAGCAGAGATGGAGAGGGAAACTTTATATGAGGAGAAGGAACTCAGATTATGGACTTGTGGGATGAATATTTCAATGAACTCCTGTACATTGTTACTGAGATAGTAATATTGGAAAAAAATGAAATAGAGAGTGATTAGCCATGGATGGCACAATGTTAGCCAGGACTAAATACTGTACCCATGCCAACAGTAGAGGAAATTAGTTTGGCAATCAAAGGCCTGAAGAATAACAAGGCTCCAGGGAAAGACAACATTTCAGCAGAGATGATCAAGGGTGGAGGGTGAACATCTGACATGTCTTGTTCACTAGCTGTTCATTGAAATATGAAAAAAAAAAGTGATGCCAGGCCAGAGGTATATGTCCATTATTTGTTGAGGTTGTGAGAAGGTCAAAGCAAACTGTGAAAATTGGTGTGGCATCACTTTGCTTGGTGTTGTGTACAAAGTCTTAGTCAAAGTGATTACTGAGAGACCCACTCCATTCGCAGATGAGGTACTTGGAGACTACCACTGTGATTTTTAACAGGGCAAATAGCTTCACTATAAGGCAAATAATGGAAAAGTGCTATGAACATAATGTGGACATACACCAGCTCTTCGAAATTTACAAATGTATTATGGTAGCTTTAAAACGAAAAAGATGTATCCGACCCTGATAGATATGGAATTTTCATATAACTTAATCAGTGTGATGCAAATGACCCTCACCAGCATGAAAAGCCAAGTGTTCCTAGAGCTTTCCAGTCCTTTTCCTTCACCCTTTTTCCTTCCCCTTCAACTCATCTGCCTGAAGAAGGAGCCACTGGCTCCGAAAGCTTACCTAATCATAATCCTCATTTATGTGTTTTTTCGGTCACCACTGACTGACACAGACAAATGCTTTTGTTACATCACAAAATATTCCAACCATCTAGGTCTTTTTGTTAATGGATTCCAAAATATTGACAGTAAATGCAACTATTGAACCTGCTGTTGACAATGCCTCCTGAAAACTAAATTGACGTTTACTCATGATATTATGCTCTTTCAGGTGCTTAACAATCTTGGACTGGATTAGTTTCTCTAAAACTCAACAAACTGTACATAGTTTATTGAGTCAGTATTCTGACAATGGCCACTTTTGGAAAGACTGGAAGGAGTGATATAGGTCTGTAACTAGAAGTGGTTTGCTTATCTCCAGTTTTGTAGATACGTGTTTCTAAAGCGTATTTAAGTCTACCCAGGAACATGCCCAGAGTCACTGACTGATATTTTAGAGAGAAAATAAATCCTGTAATCTCCTTAGGATTTTAGTTGCAAAAATACATGCCAGTTAGGGGGAGTGAACAGGGTCTGCATCAGTAAATCTAATGCATTCATAACTTGTTTTTTATTATTAGGTGCAGTGCTTGCAGCCACTGTGATAAGGAAATCATTGAATTTGGTGGCCAATGATTTGAGAGTGTCACCATTTATGAGAGAGCTATGTCCTGTGGTCTCAGTTTCATTTGGGTGACCAGTTTTATGCGGTCCTCTTTTAACCATTTTTGATATTCTTGGTGTGTGTTATTTTTTGAGCACAGTAAAAAGATTTTTTCTGTTTTAATGATAGAGTGGATGATTCTACAATACTGATGGTAAGGAAGTTTCAAACCTTGACTACTGCTCATTCTCTTATTTACTAGAGTTCCCTCTTCATAGCATGCAATATTTTAATCCCAGGAGTTATCCACTCCTTATCCTTGCTTGTGTTTAACTTTGCCCTCATTTATTTTAGTGGGAAACGAAACTCCAGGTCTATGTGAGTATGTCTAAGACAGAACTAAATTTTCCATCTACACTGCCTGATTTATAAATTTCTCTCTTCTGTGCTCCCTGCAGTTTCTCTCTTCTATGACCTGTACTTAACCAGTCAGTGAATCAAATTGATAATATTTGACTATCATGGTCAGACAGGCCACTGACTGATAGTTTTAAAGCTAAATCACTGAAGGTTGTTGATTCTAAAAACAAATTTTCAATACCTGTTGCACTACATCCTTTAACCTAGTACAGAATTGTACTGTGGAAAATAATCCAAAGCTGGACATCAACAACTCTAGGTGTCCTCGGTCAGTAATATCTGATAGAAAATTAATGTTAAAGTTTCCACAAAATACGATTTTCTAGTTAAGTATGCATACACTTATTAAAACTTTCTCTAGCTGCTGTATGAAGCTTAAGGTATTTCCTGTTGGTGGTCTGTAAACTGTCAACTTTTTGAATTTTATAGACTCTAGTATTTTCTTTTTATTGGTTCTACATTAGTATTCATGAGGATGGATCTGTTCAGCTATAACAATTTGCATTTGATGTTCTTACTTGCACAACAAGTCTGCTATTCCATTTACCTTTTCATTTTTTAATTAGCCATGAAAGTAACCTCTTTTCAGAAGCATTGAGATGCAAGCTATGCCATGTATGATGGAACTGAGGGAGGAATCATGCATCAGTCACACCTTTGTCTGAATGTTCCTCTCCTATGAGTGATTTGGCAAGCCTCACATTAACATCCTTCATGGAATGCTTCATCCAAGGCTCATGATAGAACTCAAAGCCTGAGCTGATCTTCACACTAGAGTGAAGAGCATTCTCATCAGTGCACCTGATGTCATCCTCAATTATATAATTAAGGTTATGATGCAAAATGTAACCTTCATGTGCTACTACTACTATTACGTGACCTTCTTTTCTGAGAGCCTTCCCTGTAGAACTAAAGTCACAGTTGACATTACTAAGCCCTGCACTTGGCTGAGAAGTACTAGTTACACAGTAAACTTGTCTCAAAGAATTCTGAACCAGTTCTGACATCCCCCATCCTGTGACTTCTGAGACCTGTTTTGTCTTCTTAAAACTTATCTTCCTACATTTATCTTGTACCTTATGCCCTGTACTGGCAGACTTCTTTGGAGCTTCTTAAGATGTCTTAATATTTTATTCTCAGTCTCCAAAGCACTGAAGCTATTACAGATTGCTGGACTAAAGCAATCAGACTTGCAATATCTTCTGGGTACATCCACTGATTTGGAAGGCTCAACTGTTGCTGTATCTCCAACAAATGTAATACATAGCATTATATTCAGACAGCACCACAGTTAGTATTTTCAGCCTCTAGATGGTGCATGTATAAGGGACTACTTTGTGATTCCACTACAAGATATTCAAGTAGGCCATTGATCCACCAACAGTCACATCTGCCACAACAGAGAGAGCTGGATGACATTTGTACACTGAGCACACTATTTTTGTGAAGCACACAGGCACTTGGCAAGTTCCAGTTATCCATCTGCTCTCAGACAGTTATCACCCAGCTGTCAACATCTCTGTTCTTTACAGATGCCTACACGTTATGTGCAGTGCTGACCAGTCTAGCTGTCAGATAGTTTATGATGAGTGTCAAAAATAATTTAAGTATAATCAAAGTGCTTACCTGTTGAAAGACTGAACTTCAATTAGACAGAAATCATGTACTGTGATAGGTTAAATTAAGCTCATCAGTTGCACATCTGCTTGCAAAGCAAAAGTTGAGTACAAATGTTGTGATGTATATTCTTTTAATAAATGATTCTTATTGTACTCGTGTATTGCTACTAGTGATTCTTTTTTAGAGATATTATCTTGTGAAGAGCAAGCTGCAGAGATCTGTGGCATGGGGTTTGCTTCCTGCTACTTTTATGTTTTGCACATACCATAAGTGTACACAACAACTGTAACCCAATCTTTGGCCTAAACCTAACATTAATACTGCAGACTACAACACTCAAAGCTGGTAACTCTTCTTGCACCTGTGAAAAATCAGCTCAAAGTTTCGAAATAAGCTGCTCTCCCTTTACTACTGTGTATAACTCACAAGGGAATCCCACAGGCTGTTCTGACCTCTCCAATTTTCTGTATACTTATAGGATTTGAAGGTCAGTGCCCAGACACCAACTTCATACAGCATTGTGATGCAATTTTCATAGAAAAAACTCCTTTCAAGATTAGAAGATTTCTGAGTGCTGTTAATTACAAAACATATGTAATTCACTACCAGGCTCATCTGTAGCTCAGCACTCAGCACAAGGTCTTTATGCCTGACACACCGGCCAAAGATCTGGGAGTAGTTAACTTCAGGAAATTGTGCAGCTGAAATATAAAAATTGATGCAAATAGTTTCTTTGTAATTTTTTTATTTACCGACTTATGGGACATGTCCATACAGTGATCTGAATAGTGGAATATGAATTATGATGATAAAAATGTGAAGATAACACACCATAAAATCCCTGATCTGAGAAAACTCTCCAGCCTGGCCGGGAATCAATTCCAGGCTCCTTCAGTTAGCAATCTGCCATGCTGACCACCCAGATACTGAAGCAGAATGTGCAAATAGTTCTGCATAATCAATGTAAAATATGTTAAAAAAATGAAACATTGTAAAAAAGTGTGTATCATTAACAAAGTACTGTAATGCCATCACTAATTTTGGGCGTTACTGCGAGAAAAGCAACTCCATTGCAGCAGTATGTGAGATGGGCAGGCAGGCGTGTAGGTGCTGGTACCTGATTTCATAAATGAGCCTGTTTACCTACCACAAGGCATATGGGCTGAGCTGTGGAATCCTGGTGACATCACAGAAAAGCAGTGCATCTATGGGCAAGCTTGAGGGGAGTTTCCACACCATTGGGCTATGAAGGTGTTGAAGCAAAGTATTGGCACAAAAAATGTTCCATTAACCACCACAATACCATTTGATTCTTGTGCAGTCTTGCAGCACTCTCCATGGCAGCAGGGCCATTTCTCCACCAGGTTACAGGCCAGTGAGCAGCCGACACAGGTCTGGGCAGCCATCTCCACCAGACTAGCTCACAGGGTTAAGTCTGCACTCATGGACTTGGGCCAGTCTCCAGGCCGTGCAGCAGTAACTGAACTCCCATCTCAGAAAGCAGCAGATTGTTGTACCTGTACTGGGGTGAGCTTTTCTTCCAGTAGCGGGGAACCTCTACGAGAATCTGAGCAGATGTTTGCACTGCTCAGTCATAACTGCACATTGCTAACTGGGGCACGTACTGCTGAGTGAAGTAAATAATGCCAGCTAAGCCAGACATGGACATCACACATCCAGCATGCTGCCTCAGCCTTCCACAGCTAACAGAGGGGGTGGGGGAGGCTGTTTGCTTGGGATCACAGTGCTTCAATCATTGTAGCGCAAGACTGAGTTTTCCTAGCCACCACTGGCTAATAGCACTACCTCAAAACCCCACCACTCCGTAACCTCTACACTGTAGTGGCCCCACTTATCCTGGGTCACTACAGCTCATATGTTTTATATTTAACAGCAGTAGAAAAATCTTCAAAGCTTGAAAGGTCATTTTTTTATACTCACATCACACTGCTTTAAGGAACTGATATCCAGACAGTGACCATCAAATGCTGAAAATGTCGAAAAAATATTGAATAGGGCAGAGCAGTCTGTAAGGTCCTGCCATAAAATAGCTTTGCAATTCTGCGATTGGCATTTCAGTGAGTCAAGAGGTAGGGGTCATCTGCCAGACAATTGAAGGTCTTCCTTGAGAGCCACATGCTCACTGCTTTGTCAATTTGTAGATATATGCAGGGCCTCATCTAGCAAGTCTACCTGCATGCTGGCAACACTGCAACATGCCATTGCAATCTGATACTCACAATGTTGAAACTTCCTGGCAGATTAAAATTGTGTGCCCGACCGAGACTCGAACTCGGGACCTTTGCCTTGCATGGGCAAGTGCTCTACCAACTGAGCTACTGAAGCACGACTCACGCCCGGTCCTCACAGCTTTACTTCTGCCAGGATCTCATCTCCTACCTTCCAAACTTTACAGAAGCTCTCGTGCGAACCTTGCAGAACTAGCACTCCTGAAAGAAAGGATACTGTGGAGACTTGGCTTAGCCACAGCCTGGGGGATGTTTCCAGAATGAGATATTCACTCTGCAGCAGAGTGTGCGCTGATATGAAACTTCCTGGCAGATTAAAATTGTGTGCCCGACTGAGACTCGAACTTGGGACCTTTGCCTTTCGTGGGCAAGTGCTCTACCATCTGAGCTACCAAAGCACGACTCATGCCCGGTCCTCACAGCTTTACTTCTGCCAGTATCTCGTCTCCTACCTTCCAAACTTTACAGAAGCTCTCCTGCGAACTTTGCACAACTAGCACTCCTGAAATCTGCCAGGAAGTTTCACATCAGCGCACACTCTGCTGCAGAGTGAATATCTCATTCTGGAAACATCCCCCAGGCTGTGGCTAAGCCATGTCTCCGCAGTATCCTTTCTTTCAGGAGTGCTAGTTCTTCAAGGTTTGCACGAGAGCTTCTGTAAAGTTTGGAAGGTAGGAGACGAGATACTGGCAGAAGTAAAGCTGTGAGGACCGGACGTGAGTTGTGCTTCGGTAGCTCAGATGATAGAGCACTTGCCCGTGAAAGGCCAAGGTCCCAAGTTCGAGTCTCGCTCGGGCACACAGTATTAATCTGCCAGGAAGTTTCATTTCAGCGCACACTTCGCTGCAGAGTGAATATCTCGTTCTGGACTCACAATGTTGTTTTAATCAAAGTATAGTGAAAGTGAGAATCACTGCATCTCCATTAGTGACTGGCACCATTTCTCATGTACAGTTTGTTCACAGAATTCCACACAAATTCTCAGGAAGGGGGGTTGCGAGCAGTGGAGGTGACCTCCATCCCACAACTCCTAGCTTATTAGCAGTTGGTGGAGAGGGGTGGTGCAGAGCCTTTGTCAAGTGATTCTGGTACAACACGTGCTTACTGATTTGACATGTCAGATATAGACTCTGATCATAATTTAAGAATGATGAACACTAGACTAAAGTTTGAGAGATTTGTCTGGGAGAATCAATTAAGAAAGAAATGGGCCACTGAAGTACAGGGTGATTATAATTAAACTTTCACTACTTGCGAGGGCCCTCACGAAAAGTGAGTAATCATAGGTCAATGAGACTTCGTGGAAACGTTTGTAGGGACATGCAAAAGAAATGGAAACACATTTTAATTTTGACATGAGAGTGTAACATCTGTTAAATGTTTATACTCTAGGTTACAAACATTGCTCAATGTCATGAGAATCTACATCCATGATAGCCTGGAAGTTTGTACAGATACCATTTCACAGTTGTTCGCATCACTTTTCAAATGGTGGGTCATGGATTTTTCAGGTGTCATGACACAGCTCACGCACTGCTTGAAAATCATGCATTGTGTCCAGCAGACTCAGCCATGGTAACAGTAAATGTTTCAACAATTTTAGGTGCAAGTGATGGCCTCTGCCATGAGCAATTCTGAATCACCAGTTAATTTGAACTTGCAGATCATGTTCTTCAACCCTGGTGTGGAAAGAGGACCTCTCCATATTCCTTTAGTGCAACTGTAGATGTAGGTACCTGTAAAGAGCAGCAGCACTATTGCTGTTGTTTCAATAAAACACCTTTATCAGTAAAGCCCTGCTCATCTTGTCAAGACTGATGTTGACTGTCTGTAACAGCAGTGCACACTGATGCTTGTGTTTCAAATTTGCATTGCTGTACCTACACCAGCACAACAGCAAGTCATGACACTAACACTATAACAAGACAAATCCTGCAGCATACATTACAAACATCAATCTTATAAAATTGGGTACCCATATGTTTAACAGTTTTCCGTCTACACTATTTTAAGTAATGATTGTTTAATCATAACCAGCCTGTTATATGACATCATGATATGCATTTGAAGTTCTCTACGGCTGTAGATAGTGTGATACCAAATGCGACAGTAGACTATTCAGGTGAAGAGGAATCCCCACCTCTAAAAGTTGGACAAGCTAACATATTTAAAGTAGGCAGTGGCAACAGTGGTAACAGAAGAAATATTTCAACTGATAGACAAAAGAAGAACACATAAAAAAGTATTGAGGTAAATACAGGACTACAGTAATATATGCCACTTTGGAATGAAATTAATAGGAATTGCATGGATGCCAAGGCAAAATGGCTCTAGGAAAATATGAAGAAACTAAAAAAGAAATAGTCACTGGAGGGATTGATTCAGCAATAGAAAAGTCAAAACAACCTTTGGTGAAATTAAAAGCAAGGATGACAATGTTAAGAATGCAATGTTGAGGAAAAAGTGAGTAGGTGGAATGAGTACATTGGTGGCCTCTATGAGGGTGGACTTGTCTGATGACATCATACAAGAAAATATGGGAGTCAATATGGAAGATGTAGAGGCTCCAGTATTAGCAAGAATTTGAAAGAGATCTGGAAGACTTGCGACCAAATAAGGCAGAAAAGATAGGTAATGTTCCATCAGAATTTCTGAAATTATTGGAGGAAGTGGAAACCAGCTGATTGTTACAACTGATGTGTCAAATACATGCGTTTACAGACATATCATCAGTCTTTTTGGAAAACATCTTCGTGAAGACATCAAGGGCAGATAAGTGGGAGAACCATCGCACAATTAGCTTAACAGTTTATGAATTCAAGTTGCTGACAAGAATAATGTACAAATGAATGGAAAAGGAAACTGAGGATCTGTTAGATGCTTGAGAAAAGGTAACAGTATCAGAGAGACAGTTCTGATATTATTGTTAAGAAAAATCAACACTCATTCATTGGATTTGACAATCTAGAAAAAGAATTTGATGGTATAAAATGGTAGATAACATTTGAAATTCTAAGAGAAAGAGGAGCAAGCTATAGGGAAAGGTGGGTAATATGCAATATGTAAAAGAACCAAGGAACAATGAGTATGGAAGACCAAGAGCAAAATGCTTGGATTAAAAAGGGTGTATGACAGGGATGCAGCCTTTCATCCCTACAGTTCAATCTGTACACCAAAGAAGCAAAGAAAAATTCAAGGCTGGGATTAAAATTTAGGGTGAAGGGATATCAATGATAAGATTTCTGATGACATTGCCCTCCTCAGTGAATGTGAAGAAATGAACAGGCTAATGAGTACAGTTTAGGTATTGAGAATAAACTGGAAAAGCACTAAGGTAATGAGATGTAGTAGAAATGGGAACAGTGATAAACTTATATCAAAACTGGTCATCATGAAGAAAACAAAGTCAAAGAATTGGAAACAAAATTACCTATGATGGACAGAGTGAGGAGGATACAAAAAGCAAACTAACACAGGCAAAGAGGGCATTCCTGGCCAAGAGTAATCTACTGGTATCAAATGGAAGCCTTAATTTGAGAAGGCCTTCTCTGTATATGTATAAGGCCCTTCTCTGCATATGTTCAATATTCCTCATTAGTCCTATCTGGTATGGGTACCACACACTTCAGCAATATTCTAGAACCAGCTGTATGAGTGATTTGTAAACAATCTCTTTTGTAGACTGACAGCACTTCCTCAATATTCTACCAATAAACTGAAGTCTACTACCACTTTTACCCATCAACAAACCAATGTGATCATTCCATTTCATATCCCTACAAAGTTTCACATCCAGGTATCTGTATGAGTAGGCTGATTCCAACAGTGACTCACTGATATGATAGTCATAGGATACTAATATTTTTGATTTTGTGAAGTGCGCAGTTTTACATTTATGAACATTTAGAGCAAGTTGCCAATCTCTGTACCAAGTTGAAACATTATCAAGACCTGACTGAACATTTATGCATCTTCTCTCAGATAGTACTTTGACCTGGATAATGGATTCAAAGGAAATGGACATAGGCTATGGAACAGGAATTTGCGAGATGGAAACAAAAACACAGCTTTACATTTGGGACATGGAACGTTCGCAGTCTTAATAAACCAGATGAAAGTGACTTATTGATACATGACCAACACAGCTTCAGAAAATATCAATCTTGTGCAACACAGCTAGCTCTTTATTCCCATGAAGTAATGAGTGCTGTCGACAAGGAATCTCATATCAATTCTATAGTCCTAGATTTCCAGAAGGCTTTTGATACAATTCCTCACAAGTGACTATTAATCACATTGTGTGCATATGGAGTATCATCTCAGTTGTGTGACTGGATTCATGATTTCCCCTCAGAGAGGTCACAGTTTGTAGTTATAGACAGTAAATCATTGAGTAGAACAGAAGTGATATCTGGCATTCCTCAAGGTAGTGTCATAGGCCCTCTGCTGTTCCTGATCTACATAAATGATCTGGGTGATAATCTGAGCAGCCCCCTTAGATTGTTTGCAGATGATGCTGTAATTTACCATCTAGTAAAATCATCAGATGATCAATTCCAATTACAACATGTTCTAGAGAGAATTTCTGTATGGTGCGAAAAGTGGCAATTGGCACTAAACAAAGAAAAGTGAGACGTCATCCACATGGGCACTAAAATAAAGCTGATAAATTTAGGGTATATGATAAATTGCACAAATCTAAGGGCTGTCAATTCGACTAAATACCTAGGAATTGCAATTACAAACAACTTAAATTGGACAGATGACATAGATAATATTGTGGGGAAGGCAAAAGAAAGATTGCGCTTTGTTGGCAGAATACTTAGAAGATGTGACAAACCCACTAAGGCGACAGCCTACATTACACCTGCCCATCCTCTGCTGGAATCCAGGTAGGATTGACAGAGGACATCAAAAAAGTACAAAGAAGGGCAGCTTGTTTCATGCTATCAAGCAATAGGGATGAGAGTGTCACTGGTATGATACATGAGTTGGGGTGGCAGTCACTGAAACAAAGGCGGTTTTCCTTGCGGCAAGATCTATTTACGAAATTTCAATCACCAACTTTCTCTTCTGAATGCAAAAATATTTTGTTGACACCCACCTACATAGGGAGGAATGATCACCATAATAAAATAAGAGAAATCAGAGCTCGAACAGAAAGATTTAGGTGTTCCTTTTTCCCATGCACCTTGGTAGAGAAGTAGTATGAAAATGGTTTGATGGACCCTGTGCCAGGCACTTAAGTGTGAATTGCAGAGTAACCATGCAGATGTAGATGTAGATTATACACAACTGCATCATCTGCAAAAAGCCTGATGTTAATATTAATATTGTCTGCAAGGTCATTAATATACAACATGAATACTAAGGATCCCAACACAATTCCCTGGGGCACACCCAAAGTTACTTCTACATCTGATGATGACTCTGCATCCAAAATAACATGCTGTGTCCTCACTACCAAAAGTCCTCAATCCAGTCACAAATTTCACTTGATACCACATATGACTGTACTTTTTACAATAAGCATAGGTGTGAGAGGTTGCTGGTCCCCCATCGGGTGCCTCCCCAGGTGGCGGATAGGAGAATGCTCACCAGATGTGGTGGGTACTGGGGAAATTAAATACCCAGGGTGGACCAAAACCAGTGAAGAGGAAGTCGAGGGCTCGGATGCTGAAAGAGAATGTTTTTCTAGCATTTCTATGGTAGAAGAGGCGGAAGGCATCTCTACGGGGCAGGCAGAGCTCAGAGCCCAGGAAAGGCAATCTGCATAGGAAAGGGTAATCCAAAATATTACTCAGCAAGCCTGGAAGCTGTGAGGTGGCAGCCCCATCACCAAGCTTAACCTGTGCAGTGCTCGTAATGCGGCCAGGGGATTCTATACCTTTTGGCTCACATCAACGATTTGCCTCAGATAATGGACTCAAAGGAAATGGACTTAGGCTATGGAACAGGAATTCATGAGATGGAAACAAGAAACACTGCTTAACATTTGGGACATGAAACGTTCATAGTCTTAATAAACCAGCTGCGGCAGCGACTTTGATATCTGAACTAAAAACATACAAGACAGACATTGTAGCTCTACAGGAAGTTAGATGGCTTGGAGAAGGGATACACACGGAGGATAATTGTGTCATTCTTTATGGGGGTTTTGCTGTTAAGAACAGGATTGTTAATCAGGTTAAGGAATTCTATCCCATTAACAAAAGAATGTCTTACATAACCATCAAACACCAGTGATACAATATAAAATTCATAAATGTCCATGCACTGACTGAAGATTCAACTGAGGATGAGAAAGATGAGTACTATGAAGAATGAGAGAGAGTAGTCAAAAGTATTCCAACAAGAAATATGAGAATTATCTTAGGGGACTTAATGGAAAAATAGTTAAAGAGGATATGTTCATCCCCACAATAGGAAAACATAGCAAGCACTTGACCACAAACGAAAATGGATTTGAATGATCGACTTTGCACTGTCAAAGAATATGAGAATTTGCTCAGCAATGTTCCCTCACAAAGATATACACAAAGGTACATGGTGTTCTCCAGATGGCAAAACAATAAATCAGATTCACCATGTTATGACAGATCTACGTTTCACTTCATTTATAAGAGATGTCAGAATGTACAGAGGAGCTGAAATTGGCTCAGATCATTTCCTAGTGGTAGGAAAAATGGAAATCAAGATGATTTGGTATCAACAACCAAAAGCCATACCAAAACCTAATTTAGACATCGAATGACTGAAGGCACTGTCTGTTAAAGAAGCCTATGCAACTGAAATAAATAACCGATTTACAGTATTGCAAGAATCTGAGGAGGAAAGTAGTGTTGAGAAAGCTTGGGAAAGAATAAAGACTGCATTAATAGATGCAGCAGAAAAAACATTGGGCAAGAAAAAGAAAATGAAGAAACAGAAATGGTTCAACGAAAAGTGTCAGAGAGCAGTAGAAAGGAGGAAAGAAGCCAGGATGCTGTGTCTGCATAATAAGGAGAGTGAAGACAGGAGAGAGACCTTCAAGGTGGTTAGAAGAGAAACAGCAAGAGTTCTACAGACAGAGAAAAGGAAATATCTAACTGGAGTACTAGAATCTATAGAAGTGGAAAGCAGGAATGGAAACTCAAAGAAGTTGTTTCAGTATACAAAGAAAAGTAAGAGAGGTTATCAAAGTGAAAACCTATTCCTAATAGATAAAAATCAAAATATGCTAATGCAACTGGAAGATATCCTAGAAAGATGGAAAGAGTACTTCTCAGAAATGTTAAATTGCACTGATCCACACATAATTTTCAATTATGCAATGTCTGAGAGTGACAGCATTAATAATGACGACTGTACAAAAGCTCAAAAACAACAAGGCAGCAGGCGAGAACCAGATATCAGCAGAGATGTTAAAAGAGGGCAGAAGCAAACTACACAAAGCAATTTATAACCTTATCACAATGATCTGGAAAACTGAAACACTACCAGAAGATTGGAAAACTGCAATAATTTGTCCAATACACAAGAAAGGAAACAGAATGGAATGTGGAAATTAGAGAGGCAGCAGTTTGCTGAACATAACATACAAAATCCTCTCAATTATCATTCTGGAAAAACTTAAACCTTACGCAGAAAACATTATTCAAGATTACCAGGGCTGGATTTCAAAAAAAAAAAAAACATTCCACAACTGATAATTTGTTTACTATATGACAGAGCTTTGAGAAATACTGGGAATTTAACAAAAACATCCACTGTCTCTTCATTGACTTCCAGCGAGCCTACAACAGCATCCAAGGAAGTAACCTCTACAAAACATTATGAGAATTTAGTATACCCAGTAAAATCATTAGGATGATACAACTGTGCATGGATGATTCCCAGGCAGCAGTGAAGTTCAGAGGATCCATATCCCCCACCTAATCCAATTAAAACAGGCTTACAACAGGGAGATGCTTTTTCATGTGTCCTCTTCAACCTTGCATTAGAGAAAGTGGTTTGGGAGACTAATTTACTTCTATATAATGGTCTCCGATTTGAACACAGTGAAGTAAAACTCTTTGTTTATGCAGATGATATAGTGTTGCTAAGTGAAACTGAAGAAGAACTGAAAGACATGTACAGATCTCTGAGGCACAGTGCCAGCAAAATGGGACTTTTGATTCACCAAGAGAAAACTGAATATATGGAAACAGGTCGAGCCATAAACCCAAATCCTTACTTTGAAATTGACCAGCATTCTAAATTCAGAAAAGTTCTCCAGTTTAAATACCTTGGATCACATTTCTAGAAATCAAGAAATACTAAAGCCAACAGAGTGCCTTGATCCAGAGCTTTCATTATGTCACTTGAGAAAAGTGTGAGTTGGGTTTCACATGATCGACATTTCAAAAGCTATGCTGCTTGGCACTGAGAATGTCATTCTGTTCAAGATGACTGGTCACTGATACCAGTTTCAATATGGACATCCTCAAAAATGTCAGACCTATTTGTTGCCATTAGATCCAACATATTTCCATCATGAGAGGGTTCCTAACTATCTGTTCTAAGTATTTTCAGAGAAGGTATTTAGTAAACGTTCACAGAATGTATTATCATGCACTCCACTAACAAAAGTCTCCACTGATAATCAGATTTTGATTGGGGAACTTACGTTCAAGTGAACTGAGGTTTTCTCTGAAGCTTTTGGTTACATCAGGAGATGAGTCTGGTGAGCGATAGGAGGATCCAGTTACCATTTTATGCCCACCCCTGACACTGAGTCGTGCCCAAACTATCTGATGTACTGCCTCAGTTTCTATCTTGGTAGATTTGAGTTTCTGGTCTAGTGCAGCAAATACACCATCTCCATTTCCAATTTGCCTATCCTTTTGTTATACACTTGTTTTCCACAAAGATCTCACAGCTATCAATTTCAGGTTTCAACCAGCTTTCTGTAACTAATAGTCTGTGAGCTTCACTGCTTTTCATGAGTACTTCAAACTTTGGCACTTTGTTGTGAATCCTTTGGCAGGATTTTAATACCTCACCTTTGTGAGGCATTTCTTTCAGTCTTATCTGAATTGGATGGGGACTCATTTACTCTAAAAAGCCATCGTGTGCAGCCCACACACAATCAGCTGCCTGAGTAGCAGCCTCTGATGTATAGTGCACACCTGATCTATTTAGGAGGAGCTTACAGTTGCCAACCCTATGGTGCAAGTCCAGGAAGTCACAGTGTAGCTTGTCACAGAAGCTTTGAAGTCTCTGGTTCAGTCCTTCCATTCTATTCAGAACCAAAGGGCCATGATCAGTTCTGAGGACAACGCTGCAAATAGTGAGCTTTGTTGAAACTCCACACACAAGGCTGGTCTTCTCAACCTTCTCTGCCACTGGAATGACTCAAGAATTACTCCAGACAACAGTCTTCATTTGTTCCAATATGCACCACAATCTGCAGTTGGCTGCACCCTGCTCCCTCAATTGCTACTGGAATAGCCTCTTCAACATGTTGAATGAGGTGCCAAGGCATACACATTGAGTGCACCGGGTGTCCTTTCCTGTCCCTTGCTGCCGTTTCCCTAAGTGGTACTGTCATTCACCATACGTTTGAACTGCTGACAATTAATAGACCCTAAAAAAATGGTTCAAATGGCTCTGAGCACTATGGGACTTAACTGCTGTGGTCATCAGTCCCCTAGAACATAGAACTACTTAAACCTAACTAACCTAAGGATATCACACACATCCATGCCCGAGGCAGGATTCGAACCTGCAACCATAGCAGTCGGGCGGCTTCAGACTGTAGCGCCTAGAGCCGCTCGGCCACTCCGGCTGGCAATAGACCCTACATTTTGTGTTTGCCTCCCCTTGACACCAGACAAAACAGTTTTCTCCAAAACAGGTGAAGTGAGTCCCACTGCCTCAGTTTCAGTTTCAGTGACAGTTGGCGCCCCAAACTTATTGGTTAGGGGGGACCGGTACAGCAACCTGAGTCCTTCTTGGCCCCATCCACCCTGCACAGAACACCTACATCTACCATCATCATGCCACACACCGGTGGGCAGCTATTGACAGATGCTGTACTTTCTGCAGAGGAGACAGGATCCACAGGAGAGAACAGTACTTCAGGTACCTGTGGTTTCAGGTGTCACAGGTACATGGCTCTCAGAGGCTCATCGCAGCTGCCAATTGTTTGCTTGTAGTCAAGGTGATTTCCAGCTGCTTACAAACATCAACCAACTCATTCTGTGTTTGAGAACGGCATTCACAGTGGGGCTGCATTTTGGCTGAACAAAGTATTACAATGCAGTGAACAGATAACTTTAAATGAAACCTGCTGATTATCTTTTAATATGTTGAGCTAAAAAGTTGCTAATTCCCCTTAAGAACTGTAGCAGATACAGCGAGATTTCTGTTAAGGCAACACAAAAACCTGTGGTAAAAATTATTAGTTTCCTAAAACCTTTTGATGTTAATTATAGCTTTTAGCAAACTCGAAAACAGAGTTAATTTACAACAAATGTTGATAATATGTAGGACTACTCCTCTTAAGGGAAAACTAGATGTAACACGATATGTTAGTTACAAAATCTGCTACAGTAACTAAGTCACAAACGCCGATTTGTTACAAATTGCTTGTAGATTAGGCAAAGGACAACGGTAGCTTCCAAAAATTCTCAAAAATGCACATTGATTTGTGTTGATATATAATAAAATTCAGTGTATACTTTGGATGAACTGTGAGCCACAAATGCTGATTTACTATGAATTAAATTACATTTTCAAATCATTCGCACAACTGACTTACGGAAATTTAGTTTAGGATGTGTCTGTAAATTCTGAAACTAACCTATTTCTCATATAATTGTACAATGAAATTAGAGAAAGATTGTTTTGAATGAGGATAGGCCTGCTGTCCTCAAAAATTTTAAAAGAGCACAATTTAGTTTAAGCCTACAATATATGATAACAGTACCATTTATCATGGCAGTTGCAAGTGTTTGAAATTTCACAATATATCACAATACTAGTGGGTATTGAAACAATCAACAAAAGATTACACAGAAGAAGTGATGAGAATGGTAAAATATGTGAATTGAGAACTTTAAATCAACACATGATCTTGACCAAGTGGTCTCACACAAGGGAAAATTCCTAAGTCAGCTTTTATATGTAAATAAACCGGTCAGAAGACTGTTGATAATAAGAATAACACCATCTCAAATGAAAATAACTAAGATTCCTCACACTGAGAGCCAGTTTTGATTATTCTGGTGCAGTCTGCACACTTAATCACTGTGACACTCAAGGTATCAGTTAATACAAGAGGGATTTTGAAAACAGATATCCTGATAAAATGTTTAAAAATGAGAATTATTTAATAACAGTAGCGTTGTGTAATTTAAATGTAATGCATCTTTTAAGTTTAAAAACTTTGGGTGATGAAATTTACTTATGAAAGAAAATGAAAATTATTTTCAAAAGATATCTTTACCTACAACTACTATATGCGCAAATAAAGTTGACACTCAGTGCGGTGGCTGATGGGAGTGACCATAAAGGCATTTCTCATTTATATTCACTCTCATCAGCCACCATGCTGGGTGTCAAATTCGTTTGTGCAAATATTACATACATACTATGCAAACCTCAGTGGAGTACATGGTAGAGGGTACCTCCAATTTTAACAGTTTTTAGGGCTTTCACATTCCATTTGCATATAAACCATGGGTAGTCTAATCTTTTCTTTGTGATTTCTGTGGGAGTAATGGGATGATATGTAAAGGAGTGTAATAGATTTGTAGATACGTCACTTAAGGTTGGATCTACAAACTTTCTAAGTAGGTTTTCATGGAACAGTGTGCGTCTATCTTCAAGCATCTGCTAGAAGAGCTCTTTCAGCAACTTTATGACACTTTCCTGTAGGTAGAACAAACCTGTGATGATTTGTGCTACCCTTCTCTGTATACATTCAGTGTTCAATGTTAGCCCTATGTCATATGGGTCCTACAAACTTGAAGAATATTCTATAATGGGCTGCACCAGTTTTCAGTAAGAATCTCTTTTGTAGACTAACTACATTTTCCTAGTATTAACAGTTACATCCAGATATTTGTATGAGTTGACCAATTTCAGCCATGATTCACTGATATTGCAGTCATAGGACACTACTTTTTTGTGATGCTCATCTATGGAAAGTCCAGTGTTACTATTAATATTATCCAA
The DNA here is from genome assembly GCF_023864345.2 of Schistocerca serialis cubense. Taxonomy (NCBI): domain Eukaryota; kingdom Metazoa; phylum Arthropoda; class Insecta; order Orthoptera; family Acrididae; genus Schistocerca; species Schistocerca serialis. Next base: position 178,967,524 of record NC_064647.1, on the reverse strand, counting down.
AAGGTCATAAATGTATGAAATGAATGGCAAGGGTCCCACCACACTTCGCTGGAGCACACCTAAAGTTACTTCTACATCTGTTGACGATACTCCATCTGAGATACCATGGTGTGTTTTACCTACAAAGAATTCTGAGTCCAGTCACAGTCACAGTAAAATGACAGAAGAAAATATTGTCAATTTTGGTATTTAGATAAAGTTTTTGTTATAGTTTGTAACATCAATTTGTCAACTTTATGTTACTTATATTTAAGTACCATATGAAACATTAGTTTGAGAAATTACAGAAAAATAAATTAATGAATTTGACTTTTGGTGTCAAAATTATGGTTAGTTAAAATTTATTTGTTATAAAATAAAAATAGTATTAAATACATTTTGAAAACAATAATTTGTAAAATGCTTCATTGAAGCAGTCTGTGACAAAACATTTTTGAAGGTACCAATGAGTGTAGTCAGTAGAAGCTAGACAATGTAGTTTGTTACTTAAGTTCAGTTCATGAACAAAATATTCTTTCATTATTGAAATTAGTAAATAATGTTTTTATTGTAACAGTACAACAAACCCATATTACATACTTATCACATTTGTAAACAGAAGGAAAGGGGATACTGCAGAATGAACTTCGGCAATAAAGTTGTTTTTCTGTCATGTGCCCTGTAACTGGATAATGGTTTACTTTCAGGTGTTTAACCGAGATGTTGTTTACACTTTTCTGTCAATATTTTGTCATGCCAACATGAAAGACTGTGCAGAAGGTACAGCACAGCTGCCATATGACACAACTGCTTCTGCGTTTGGTAGAGCAGGATATGTCCAAATGCGACTGGAATAAGGTGTGCCAGGTGACAGTCAATCCTGTCTTCAGCTGTTGCATATTGTACTGTTATGCACACTCACTTGCCTGTACTCCAATGGAGTATGAGGTAATGGGGGTTTCAAAATGAATGTACTCTTAACTGCTACAGCACTTTGAGAAAAGAAGTTTGATCAGAAAATTTTGGCAAAAGTGCTGAAATACAGAGGTAAACAAAATTAAATAACAGGAAGTGTTGGTCCTCGATCAGACTTTACTTTACCACCAGATATCACAGTAAAGAACCAGCAGAACATTGCAATTCTTGACACATATGTGTCCTCTACATCTTAACATGGTGACTCGTAGGCCTGAAACCTTATGATGATCATCTAAAAAAAAAAAAAAAAAAAAAAAAAAAAAAAAAAAAAAAAAAAAAAAAAAAACCTTGAGAAAACTATGAATGGAGAGACATTAGAGAGGAAGGGAGGGACGGAGGGAGGATGAAGGAAGGGTAGTGCTTAATATCCCATTGACATTGAGACCATTCGAGATGGAGCTCAAACTTAGATTGTTCCAACAATGGGGAAGTAAATTGGCCATGTCCTTTCAAAGGAGCCATCTCAGCACTTGTGTGGAACCATTTAGGTAAATCACAGAAAACCTAAATCTGGATGGTTGGACACAGATCTAAACCATCCTCCTCTTGAATGTGAGTCCAGTGTGCCAACAGTGTTGCTTGGTGACAGCAGCTAACATTCCCCTCCTTTTCAACCTTTCTCAGTCATTTATTCATTCATCCCTGAGGAAAGAGCAAATACTTGCAAACACTAGGAATAGATTTTTTTCTGCTTTTAAATCTTTATTGGCAGTAGTTTGAATTTTGCCTCCTGAAGGTAACACTGGCCAACCAATCTGTCTCCTTGCAATGTTGTAACACACATTAAGACCACGATTTTGATTCAGCAATAGCCAACCTACCTGAGAAATAATGCTACTCCTGTTACTGGTCACATCCAGGTCCATACCAAATGGCTTCATTGGCTTCAGACCATCCGAATAATCACTAGTATCTATCGAATATGAATTGGGAAATTCATAAGAAGAGTCACTGTGGAAACAAAACAATATAAATGAAAATAATTATTAAATTTTCAGTAAAATATTTACAAAATACAAATGTAATGAGTGTTCAAATGCAATTCCCTAAGTCTGGTTATAATTTATTATGGTACATGATCTAAACATTTAATGAACAACCCATTACTATTGCATATTTTCTTCCCATTAGTTCTCATTTTACAGTTTTAACGATAACTTATTTATATGAATAAACAATTGGAACTTTTGATATTTTATTTTCTTCTGACTTAAAATATGAGTACAAGGATAATTTACAACAACAATAATAAAAATAATAATAACAATAAGAGACAGGGACAGATATTTAATTGTTTTCCTTTATCATATAAAAGTGCATTAATTAATGCAAAAAATGGTTAAATGACTCAAGCAAGAAATTTCATAAAACAAAAACAATATTAAAATTGCATGAACAACATTGCAGATTTTATGGAAGAATTTCATGATAATTTATTTAATGAAGATTGAGTTAACAACTGTGACATGTAATTTACTGAAATATTGTTTGTGTATAGTAAACTTTGTTGTAAGATAATAAGGATGCAAAGCATCTACATACATGCTCCAAAGCCACTGTGTGGTGTGCCGCAAAGGGTATCTTGTACCACTACTAGTCATTTCCTTTCCTGTTACATTCACAAATAGGACGAGGGTAAAATGAATAACTATGTGCCTCTGTATCTTGTCTTCACAGTCCTCATGGGATATGTATGTTGGTGGCAGCAGAATCATTCTGGAGTCAGCTACAAATGCCAGTTTTCTGAATTTTCTCAATAGCATTATGCAAAAAAGAATTTCATCTTCCCTCTAAGGATTCCCATTGGAGTTCACAAAGCATCTCCATAGTACGTGCATTCTGGCTAAACCTACCAGTAATGAATCTAGCAGGATGCCTCTGAATTACTTGGATGTCTTCCTTTAACAGAACCTAATGAGATCCCAAACACTCAAGCAGTACTCAAGAATGGATCATACTAGCTTTCTATACATGGTCTCCTTTATACATGAGCTACAATTTCATAAAATTCTGCCAATTGATCAAAGTCAACCATTCTACTTCCTTACTTCTACCCTTACATGTTCATTCCATTTGATATTGCTTTGCAATATTATGCTAAGATATTTAACTACTAATACCATATTCCAACATTACAGGATTGTTTTCCCTAATCACTTGCATTAACTTATATTTTTTGACATTTAGAGCAACCTGCCATTCATCACATCAATCAGAAATTCCGTCTAAGCCATAATGTATCCTCCTACAGTCACTGAATGATGATATTTTTCCATACACTACAGCATTGTCAGCAAACAGTTGTAGATTGCTGCTCACCCTGTCTGTCAGCATGATATGTATTGATTGTTAAGAAGGTGTTTACAAGCTTTTTTGGCGTATCCTATTATAAAATCATCTCCCAAAAATCTTCATCTGAAGATGGTAGGTAGTAAACTTATTGAAACATTGTGACAATATGATAACATCAATGCTTGGCTTATCAGCCAAGAAGATTTCACTATCAGATTATAAATACAATGATGACTGTGACTGTAAATGATGGCTTATTAAACACATTCTTAGTTTTAGTTCAGTCATGGCTCATTATTGTCACACTCTTAGTTTTGAATCAATACTTGTTTGGTGTAATTTATAGTGGCCATAGCTCAGTATTTTGATGAGTTCTTTCTTTGTAATAAACTCCAGAGTTAAATTGCTTTTATTTGCAATTTGACACTTGTACCAAGATCTCATAACTCAAAATTATATCCTAGACAAGCAAAGTACAATGTAACATTTTTGTTATGTGTCACTTCTAAAATAATATTAACTCTCTAAAGCAGCAGTAAAGTTTGGAATAAAATACTTAAACTTATTAAAAATGTGTTTAGGGCAAAGTAGTGGTAGCATGTTATAGTGTTTACAGAAATTTCTCCAAGACGGGGAGATATTTTAAATTTGCCATTTTTTATACAACAGATGCTCTGAGTTTCAGAACATGTGATGCTCCAAGAACTAAATTTGGCAGAGACTATACAAAATTTATTTCCTCTCAAACACTTGACAGACAATCACTCAGTATTTTTAAGATAGATTACTTCGACACCTAACTGGTAAACATATTAAAAGGTACAGTTCACTGATACTAATGAAATATTATTGATATGAATATTTTGATTAATCAAGCTGAAGTTACATCTTCATCAATAATATTTGTTATCCAGCTGTCCATCAGGCCCTACAAATATGGAAAAAAGCTGTGTAAAGATCGCAGGAGAACTGGTATATGACTTGTTTTTTGTTTTGTTTTGTTTTGGTTTTAGGGCGCAAAACTGCTATGGTCATTAGCGCCCGGTCCGTGACTTAGGCTGCTTTCACAGGTTCTGATGGGTTAGGAAAAGCCTTTTAATGGACTGAAATAGGAAGTGCTGGGTGGATGGACTGGGAAAGTCTTACAAGTGGGTCTTCCACAGACATATGATCCTGTGGCAACAGGTTGGGACTGGGAGTGGCATAGGGATGGACTGGAGCGTGGAGATGGGTTCACAACTGAACACCACTTTAGGAAAAAGGATAGACTGCTACGACCTGTAGAGGTGGCATTTTGAATTGCAGACTGGCACAATGAAAAGACAGTTACACATTGACCTTTTGGTACAGGCCTTCTTCAGAAAGGAAAACACGCACTTATTCACACAGGCAAGCACACTTTGTGCACAGATGACCAATCTCTTGGGCCACTCTGGATAGAATTCAATTGTGTCATGTCAAACAGAGGCAGAAAACTGGAATGGGACAGGAAAGGGGGAAGAGTAATGGGGAATCATGGGGGAAAGGGGGGGGGGAGGAGAAGTCAGCACTGCCTGGCAGATGGTAGCAGGACAAGACTTCCAAGCACTGCATCAGGAGGCTGTTGGGGAGGGAGCAGAGTGGGGGGCAGGGGGGGGGAGGTGGGGGAAGGAGAGAAGCAGAGGAAGGAAAAGAAGACCAGTGGGGTACATTGGCAGAGAGCACAATGACTGTGAGGAGACATGCATTGGGAGGAGATGATAGAGCAGAGGATGTGGAAACTGTAGGTTGGAGGGTGTATGAACAGTGGATTACCATAGGTTGAGACTGGAATGATTCTGGGAGTGGAGAATGTAAGGAAAACTCCCATCTGCGCAGTTCAGAAAAGCTGGTGCTGGACAGAAGGATCTATATGGGCTGACTTGTGAAGCAGCCATTAAAATCAAGCATGTTATGTTCAGTTGCATGTTGGGTTACAGGATGGTCCACTTTGCTCTTGGCCACAGTTTGGTGTGGTCTTTCATCCTGGTGGACAGCTGGTTGACAGTCGTACCAATATAAAAAGCTGTGCAATGGTTGCAGGAGAGCTGGCGTATGACTGATGGCGTAGGAAAAACCTGTGACATGTCTGTAATATGAAGTGTTGGATGGGTGGAATGGGCAGGCTGTACACCTGGGTCTTTCTCAGTGCAGTGAGAAGACCACACTTGTCCAGTATGCTGAAGGTCTCACAAAGGCCTTCACAGACAAGTATTATCTTCCAGACCCAGTCCACAAAACAGATTTTCCGTATCATATCCCCACAGAACCTCTCAATCCTTCAACTACTCCAAGAATTGAAGGAGCACTTCCTTCGTCACCCAGTACCATCCCAGACTGAAACAACTGAACCTTGTCCTCTTTCAAGACTTTTGTTGTCTATTATCATGCCCTGAAATGAGGGACATCCTAGCCAAGATCATTCCCATCTCTCCTAAAGTGGTGTTCAGTTGTGAACCAACCTCCATGTCCCAGTCCATCCCTGTGCCACTCCCAGTCCCAATCTGGCGCCACAGAATCAGATTTCTGTGGAAGACCCAGGTGCAAGACATGCCCAGTCCACCCACCCAGCACTTCCTATTTCAGTCCTGTCAAAGGCTTATCCTATCCCATCAGAAGCCTGGCTACCAGGCCACCTGTGAAAGCAGCCATGTCATATACCAGCTCTCCTGCAATCTTTACACAGCTTTTTCTATTGGTATGACAACCAACCAGCTGTCCACCAGGATGATGGCTGCCACAAAATGTGGCCAAGAACAAAGTGGACCACCCTGTGGTACAACATGCAGCTGAAGATAATATGCTTGATTTCAATGGCTGCTTCACTACTTCACTACCTGGGCTACCTAGATTCTCTCCTTCCATCACTAGCTTTTCTGAACTGTGCAGATGGGAGCTGAGTTATCCTAACTTCTCCACTCCTGATATCATGCTGACCCTAACCTACAGCAAGCTACTGTCCTCACACTCTCCAACCAACAGTTTCTGCCCCCTCTGTTGTATCACCTTCTCCCAATTCACACCCTCTCATGCTCATTGTGCACTTCTCTCTCCAATGCACCCACCAGTCTTTTCTCTTTCTCTGTTCCTTTACTGTTCCCTTTCTGGCCCCTCCTATCTCCCACCCCCCCCCCCCCCCGCCCACCTCGCCTACCCTCCCACACAGCCTCCTGACATTGTGCTTGGCAACCTTGTCTTGCAGCCATCTAGTTGCTGGATGCTTTTCCAGGCAGTGTGGACTCATGCCCCACCTGTTTCCTGAATTCTCTCTCCCTTCCCTGCCCCAGTCTGGATTGCTGCTTCTGTTTGAGGCAGTTGCATTTAACCTTCTTCTGTGCTGTAAAACAACATCAAATATTATACTTGATAGTCGCACACAAGCTGAAATTGTGATAGTACAATAAAAAATGTAATAGCTACAAATGAAAATGGTGTCATTTAAAGAATGTATAGAAGCTGTGGACAGGTATTACAATAAGTTAGATGAAAAAAATATATTATAGCAGTTCTGCAAGGTTTGCAGGAGATCTTCTGTAAAGTTTGGAAGGTAGGAGACGAGATACTGGCAGAAGTAAAGCTGTGAGGACCAGGCATGAGTCGTGCTTCGGTAGCTCAGATGGTAGAGCACTTGCCCACAAAAGGCAAAAGTGCACACAGTTTTAATCTGCCAGGAAGTTTCATATCAGTGCACACTCCACTGCAGAGTGAAAATCTCATTCTGGAAGCAGTGATTGTTGTTTGTATCTGTGTACTGTAAAAACTGGATCTTGCTTATTGTTGGGGCTTGTATTTATGTATCTTTGCAATTGAGATTCCTGCCAGACAGTTAGCAGTACTTAAAATTTCAATCACAATAAATAAAAACTAAAATAATGTTTGATAGCTATAAGTGGCAACAATCATGCTTAATAATTACTTGAAGGCTGCAGGCCCACTCCATATCGAACAGTTTATTAATCAGAAATGTCATCGTACCTGAGGTAGGAGTTCCTGTCAGCAACATCTGTAACCTCCAGTCGGTCCCCGGTGGAGGAAGCAGATGGCTGCTGCTGCTGCTGCTGCTGCTGCTGGTGGTGATGATGGTGGTGGTGAGCCTCAGCTGTTGGAGATGATGTGGGGGCCATCTGCCTCTGCTCCTTGTTCACATTTGCAGTCTTTCCATCTCCAGCTACCACTTCTTGGCTCCTGCTGTGGCTCCGACTGCGGCTTCTACTTCTCGTTCTTTCATCACTTTTTATTTTCTCTCTATCCTTCTCTTTGTCTCTTTCCTGCAAAATAAATTTGCATGTAAGCTTTTTGATGCTATAGTTTAGTTGTCCATTACGTAAGGAATGAGTTGTTCAAGATAGGTACACAAAACTTTGCTGATAAAATAATGTCAGAGATAACATAAAGTCAGACTATATTAAAATTTACCTGGGAGCTTGTCCAATTTGGAAAATCATTTTAGTTTCATGCGGTTCTGTTTTGAGCAAGTTTTACCGTGCAAAGAGAAGTGTGCTAGAAGGCAGACCTCTTAAAATAGTAAAACATGTAGGCAGGACAATATTGTATGGGCTTATTTTGCTGAACTTCTCAATACACAGCTGATACAAATTATGGCATATCAGTTAGCAAAATCACCAATTTAAAAAAAAAAAAAAAAAGATAGCAGAGCTTCAGCCATTCGATGAATTTTTCATAATTAATGTCATCCAAACAAAGAATCATAACATTTTTGACATTCTGAAGCTGTTTGTGGATTGTTTGTCAATATGAGCAATAAATAATAGGTCAGTAAAGTTGGTTTAATTACTAGAACTACAGGGCATCATATATGATGAATGTGGCAGTTAATGTGCACTTTTTAGTGCAGTTTACATAATTATATGTAACATGTTTGCAACAAAGATATGTAGTGGATGGCAATATTATATATTTCACAAAATAACCTATCCACATTCTGCAATCGCATTCTGATGTAAATTCCAATGATGAGCTTCATTATATGTTAAACTCCAATTGTTTTTATTTTACAATATATATAAATACATACATATATATATGTAATCAATGTACATTTATGAAACAAATGTTAATATTTGACTCCTTAAAAACTGATAAAATATTGAATAAAAGAAATCACACTGAATAGCTTAATAATTTCATTTCTTTTATCTCATCTGTTCACTAAATCATACAGTTGTATAGTAAAATTTCATATAGTTAAATACTGTATTATAAGCTTCTAATTGAAAATTGTTCAAAAATACTACTTTATGAGTTAATTTTCACAAAATTTATCCTGGTAGAGCCCACATCACACATTCATCTTAGGAACTGAGAGGCTATAAGTACAGCATTGCAAGAAGAGGTACAAAACAACTATTAGTACTGGTAATAAATAATTGGACCAATAGCATGTATTTTGAGAAGGTATGAATATGTTGAAGCAATAAATGTGTTAGCATTCTTATTAAGTAAAACACATTGCACGTTAATTTCAGTAGCATAAATGTAATAAATAAATTCTCCTGGATAGAGAGATGGAGAGTGAGACAGATTGGGATATGTCAAATATTGTCAAATATGTTATATGTTGGAAGTATACATCATCCTGAGAACATGAGTTATGGATATGACATATTGCACATGCCAATCATAGTTGCACAAGGCTACTTAATTGGTTAAAGGAGGAACAGCAATTCATCTAGATGGGAAGAAATTACAATGTACAATACACAGGATTCAAGCATGTACTCATTACTGTTCTTGCTTCATGTTAACATACGGTACCAACAAAGAAAATGAGCTAGGTAGAAAGATCTGAGAGTTTGGATGTGCAAATTGCAGGAGTAATTTCAAGTTGAGTTAATATTGTTTCCCCTTAAGAATTTCTTTACCATTGAGTAATTCTTGAATAGGAATAAGTAGATGGTTACAAACCTATAAATGACCAAGATACAAGCATACAAATTATTGGAAGAAGTACATGCTACTTTCAGTAGAATGGCTTGTTCCACAACATGAATGTTGTAAAGTTATGACAGTAAGCTGACTGTGCCTTTGGAGCTTTTGCATTATGTTTAGTAGGGTATCAGCATGGTGAGTTGAATACCACGTGATTGTTTGAAATGAGAATGATACCCAGAGTGCTAAGTAAAGGAGAAGGAGAAAAGCAGGCATGTTTATTAATCACACATTAAAAGAAATAAGTGTTTCAGTGATATAAAATGTTTTTGTCTTCTGAAATTTTTATGGTTCCAATGAGTGACATGGCATGATGATTCAGTTCCTGTTCTGCAGCATCAATACCTTACAACATGGTGTGTAGGGCATATAATTAACTAACTCTGCTCACTAACCAGTAAATTCCCTTGTGGTGAAAAACATAACCAGTCTTTCAGTTATGGATCAAGTAGCAGAGGACATACAAAAAAGGAGCAACTGGAGTGGTGAAACTTCATATTCAGATTTACATTTAGACCAGAAAAACTTGTTCCATCGTATCCAGCACAAGCAAAAATAGGAATTCTTCAAATACAAGAACATCTGATCTTTTAGAAACACTTGGTAATGCCCATCTACAAAAACGAGATAAGCAAACCACCTCTAATTACAGTCTCATATCACCCCTTCCAGTCATGAATATATATAGTAAGATTATCTTATACACAGAGGAAGTAACAAAACTTGTATGAGACAAATTACTGTCTACAAGGCTTTTCCGTTTAATTTAACATGAAGCATTTTAGAAAACTTCCAAAGATCAGCTAAAGCTTAGATGTCCCTGAATCAAATCTCAGAAGAATTCCAGATCGTTCATGAGGTCATTTCTAAAAATAAAGAAAACAAAAGATAGAAAGAAATATTAGAGAAATTATCTATGAGAACAGATGTTAACAATCAACGCTCTCATGCATTGCTTATTGCAGACAAAAGCATGAAAAGCATTAAGAAGTATATAGCTAAATAAAATGTCTTTATGACCAACAAGTTCCAATGATGAGGACGAAGTTGCTAGGGTCCAGGCAGCAATGCTAGACAAGGCTCTGCGTGCACCTGCAAAACAGGCAACAATGCATGTACATGGCACTTGAGAAAGAACCGTGATCAGTCGGTATTTAGCCCTGACCCTTCTCGTTACCACTTTGATTGCACTGCCACCTTGCCCACCCATAACATTACAGGACTAGAGGTGCCAGCTCCTCTCACTGCAATTCAACTCTCCCGCACAACTGCTGGTGGCTTACATCTGGCCGCCAGGCAGTAGCAATCTCAGACATTGAAGACACCATCGTCAGCACACACAGCTGATGGACAGCACTGTCTTGACAAACTGAGTAGCAACTTACATGACATAATCTCAGAGTGGAGTGCACTCAGTTCATTCTGTTATGATTTGTTGATGCACTTACTTGACTCTACTATTGGTATCTTACTGTACTCAGCCTGGCATCATACTCAGACTATGTGTGGAGCTCCTAACCTGTATTTTCATTAATGTGATTTTGATATTATACGCAAAAGATAGCAAGCACCGCTGATGATTGATGTGCGTTTTTTGATATAGTAACAATGTCAACAGGTGCATATTTAGGGGTAGAGCTTCAGAAATTACTGCAGCAGCAAGTGGAAAGCCAGAGGCATTTGGAAATGCAACAGCAGGAGCACATGGCCATGTTGGACAGAATGTTGCCCAGCCCGTTAGCACAACCTTTAACACTTGTCAGCTAACCTGCCACCTTTTTCCACCTAAAATGCAGCTGTTGAAGACTGGGAGTCATACGAGAAAGATCTACAACAATATTTCATGACTTAAGGTAATGGATGCTGATACCATTAAAGCCCTCCGTCTGTCTTGGATATCTCCCCAAATGTACCAATTGTTATGGAATTTAGACACTCTTTGGGATCCTGCCTGACTGTCATTTGACAAAAGTGTTGTTTGTTGACATTACACTGTCATCAATTTACCTGTGTCTTTTATCAGTGCCAGGACAGACCCCATCAATCATATTGATCTTGGGCTGTGGAATTAAGCGGTTTAAGGTGAAAGTGTCACTTCATTACTGCTCAATAAAGAAGTCCACCAATGAGATCTGCAATATGAAGACCCCACCCTAGAAGATGTCCTTTATACTGCACAATCATTTGAGGTTTCCCATGTGTCAGGCCATCGATTAGATTCCAGGGTGGACATGGCTGCTTTCAAATTAGACAGTGGTTGGCATTAACATTCCAGCATGGCTTCAAAGGCAGAAGTTGTGGCTTTACGGCATGCTCAGCTGCCACGTTCCACGCATACTCGGCTATGACAGACAAACATCTATAAACCCCTTCCTTCTTGCCCCACTAGTTTCTTCAACACAGCTTGCTGACCTGCCCTCAACATTGGTCTTCTTTATGCCCCTGTAGGAAGATGGGACATATTGTGGCAGTATGCCACACTTGGTCAGCTCTGGCTGCAGTTTTGATCTCTCAAGCCATGGGCATTTTAAGTTGTCAGCCCTGCGTGTGACAATCTTATGCCTGTTTCTAACAAACTGTTCATCAATATGTATATTAACAGGACACCCCTATGATTACAAGTGAATACAAGTGTGGCAGCATCGTTTCTTAATTCTATCATATAGCTGTGCCTCAGCTCCTCTCTTTTGTCCCCTACTTCACATTGTCTCATCGCTTACAACTGGCAGCAGATCTCTATTCTTGGAAAGTTTATGGCAGAGATGACATACAAGACAGTAAAGCACTCATTGACATTCATTGTGGTGAGCAGCGCTATTACAGAAAATTTGTTTAGTTTGGATGCTTTTATGGCTTTTGGATTCATGATCGCTGACTCAGTTCACCAAGTTTCTGACTTTGTGCCCTATAAAGAACTAGATGAACTCTGCAAGAAATATTCAGCCCTTTTTTGCCTGGGTTAGGCAAAGCCACAGACTTATTGATGCCTATTACTCTTAAACACATGGCATAACATTGGTTTTTCACAGCAGGCTCTTTGTGATCAAGTCAAGGTAGAATTCCTTAAGCTGGCAGCTATGGAGGTCATTGAACCCTTATGGTCTAGTCAATGTTCTATACCATTAGTGATTATCAAAAGCCAACTGGGAAGCTCTGACTTTGTGACAATTTCATGGTGACAATTAATACACAGTCTGTGATCAACACCTACTGCATGCCACATCCAGAAGAACTCATTACAAAACTGTTGGGGGGGGGGGGGGGGGACAGTATTTTTCTAACCTCAGTATGTAGGAGGTGCATTTCCAGCTGCTGCTGGACAAAGAGCTGTGACAGCTCCTTGTAGTGAACATACCATCTGGTCTCTGCAGGTACAACCAGTCAGTTTTTGGGGTCAAAAGTGCTTTGAACATTTCTCAGCGTTTTTATGGAGCAACTCATACAAAGTGTTTGTCATTGAAGCAACTACCTTGATGACATTGTCATCACGAAACCACCACCGAGGGTGATCTCCACAACCTTCAGTTTCTGTTTCATTGTGGGCTGTATGTCTCAAGTACTGTCTGGACAAGTTGTATTCCTTCCATCCTTCTATTGTGTATCTGGGGCTTGTCATTACCCATCAGGGGATCCAGCTGACAAATGGTGCAGGTATTATGGCCCTTCCTTGTCCAGCTAACATGAAGGAGCTCCAGGTATTTTCAGATAAAGTTATGTAGTATCACAAAATCCTCCCATGCCATATCTCTAAATCAGATGCTCAAATTAGTTGTCATTTGTTTGGACACCAGCTTGTGAACAAATGTTCAAGCGTATGAAAGACTGAAAGATATTCTTCAATCAGCCCCTTGTCTGGGCACCTATCAGCTGGGTTAACAACATAGTGTGTTCCACTATCATAGACATAGGCTGGAAAAAGATGTTAGTGAGAGTGTGCTGTTTAGGTAATTAGCATTTAGAGAATTTCCATTGCTCACACTTCAATTTTTGTTTGTGCAGGGATGATGTGAGCACGGGACATTGTCAAAGCAAGATGCTGTCCAGAGTCTGTAACTCCTCTGGAGATAGAGTTTATACTTTGATGTTGTGGCTTGGTGCTGTTTTAAAGACACAGAGCAAGCGCCTCTGCTAACAATTTAAACTCCAGCAGAAACGGTTGATAAAAACTGGGGAGAAATGTCATTCTCTTACATGCTGTTGTGAGTTACACTTACAATATATTGTTCTGAATAATAAGAGATTTATTACATAATATTGTAAATGTTAAATATGAGAATAAATACAGAAGAGTTCTTTAAAAGGGCAGTTAATTCATTTTGTAGTGAGTTGCTATAGCTGTGGACTCTCTTGCAGCCCTTGATCCTCTGCAGCTGGAGACAAAATCTCACGGTGCAATTAGTCACACAACATAGCATGTCCACTGCATCAAGAAAACATGAAGTGGCAACCCTAAATCTTCAAGAAGATAAAAGTGCTCATGAGCAACATCAAGGTGACAGATTGTTAGTGAAGTTTCAACCCATAACCAGAGCCATAATGCTTCAATAAGGATGCATCTTAAAATGGCTTGAGGGCCTTGCTGCCCTAATGAAATGCCAACAGTTTTAAACAGCCAATTGCTTTTGCCTCCAAGATGCTCAATGCAGCAAAGAAAAATCACTCTCAAATTGAGAAGGTTGCCCTCACTATTATTTTGTCATCAAGAAGTTTCATGGCTTTCTATGTGGTGTCAAGTTTCACCTTGTTATAGATGGAAAACCTTTAGTCTCTATCTTTAGTCTGTGGCACATGTACTGGACAACATGGACCAGAAACTACAGTGGTAGGCACTGTTCCTCAGTCATAATCACTACGAGTTTCACTTCTGCCCAGTGGCTCAGCAGTACAATGTCAATGCTCTCTCATACCTTCCTGTGGCCCCAGACCCTTGCTTTGATCAAGATGAGGTCCTTTGTTTCTACCTCAAGATTGAAGCTCAATGAACATCAAAAGGGTTCCCTCTTACGAATTCCCGCATCTCCCATGCAGTCAGCTGCCATTCTGTTCTTCATCAGATGCAGCAGTATATTAAGCAGAGGTGGCTGGAACAGCTACCAGCTTGAGTTTCAGATCCTGTACATAATTACTTTGTACTGTGTCACAGCTTGACTCTCTGTAATTTGACTGTACACAGAACACAGTGTACCATAAGTTGTCGTTCTGGTGGCCTTCAGGTGGGACATCATTTTCTTTGTGCATCACAAATATGAAGGACAAAAGTGCTGGCTTGCTGACACGTCTAAGGCCAGCGATAGAGTGTGAGATCGAACATTTAAGTGCTCCTTGTCCTAAACGTGCAGGCCACCAGACCATCCCACAGCAATGTTACTCTGTGTGGCCAGAATCTTCGTAACTGTAGGAGAGTATCCAACTACATTTAGTAGGCCTCTTTTTGGAAGCCTATTGGTTGGTGTGATAGATTGCTACTCTCAGTTCCCATACATGATAAACTGCCCCTCTACAACCCAGATCTATTTCACAGAAGGCCTCACCTGCACCCTGGTGACGGACAATGGCCCACAGCTCATCTCACTGTCTTTGCAAGATTTTTTTGCACATGGTATCCACCACATCAGATCACCCTCTTTCCACCCTCAGTTGAAGGGGATGCAGAACATCTTGTACTATCATTCAAGACACAGATGAAGAACTACATCAGAGACATCTCAGCAGAAGACGCATTCACACGATTTTGCAGTTCTTACATGTCCACGTCAATTGATGAGAAGAGCCTGGCTGAACTGCTGCACAAGTGCTAGCTGCACACAGTGCTGCATACTCCTTGGGTGCCTCCACTGCAGTAATATGTGCCAAAACCCTCATCCGGGCTCGTGCTTTTGGTCGTCGTGAGTGCCGGATGCTGGTGGTCATCCAGGGCCAGCGAAGTCACAAAATCTTCACAGTGCAGATGGAGGACAGGCTGGTGGCTTGACATTGAAAGCAATTCAACCCACGGGCAGGGGAACGGCCTCCGGTGAGTCTGCACACAACTCCCAAGCCTTCCTCCCTCCAGCGACCTGTGTCCTCACCTACTCCTCTGTCCTCAGAAGCTCCTTCTCTGTTTTTGCTCTCATCTTCTGCACTGAGGCAATCTCACTTCCTTCCCCCTCCTCAACTGCCCTTTCCACCCCTATGCACAAATGCCAGGCTGCAGGTGTGGACGAGCTTCAGCAGTCAAACAATGGTGCTGTACGGTTAGCCGGTGCTGCACTAGCCAGTTCCTGCTCCCATTCCTGAGGCCCTGGACATCTCCACAGATCTAGCTCCAGTGTTGGGGTACCCAGTGGCTGTTGTCACACCCGTGGGCATCCATCTGTATTGGAGCTGTCAGTCATACTTCAGAAGGCATTGTTGTGAGTTTCCTGGGCGCCACTCTGTGTCTCAGACTGTCAGTGAGGGCTGTGGGGTTGCACTGTCTCACAGTCTCTCCACCAAGGCGAGAGTATTGTGGTAGCCATCTATTACCACTCTGATCACCATTACCATAGCAGGAGATGAGGCACTGAATAATTTTGTCATAATTCATCCACACCCTGACCTGCCAGCTCAGGTCAAGCTACCAGACAGTGGCATGATTAAAATCAAAGGCAGCATCACATCATGATCAGCCTGCACAGCCATGGACTGCACAACCTCAAGAAACTGACAAACAACCTACATGATGTAATCCCAGAGTGGAATGCTCTAACTCCCTCTCTGATATGATTTGTTCACATGCTCACCTGACTCCCCTCCCTGGACTCTTAGTATCTAATTGGACTTGTCTGCTTATTGTACTCTGACTTTGTATGGAACTTCTTAACTGTATTCTCATTTTGACATTATACACATATTTACACTGAAGTACTAAAGAAACTGGCATAGGCATGCATATTCAAATACAGAGAAATGTAAACAGGCAGTATGTGACACACTGGTCAGCAATGCCTATATAAGACAACAAGTGTATGGCATAGTTGTTAGATCAGTTACTGTTGTTACAATGGCAGGTTATCAAGATTTAAGTGAGTTTGAGTCTGGTGTTATAGTCAGCACATGAGCGATGGGATATCATCTCCGAGAGAGCGATGAAGTGGGGATTTTATCGTATGACCATTTCACGAGTGTACCGTAAATATCAGGAATCCAGCAAAACATCAAATCTCCGACATTGCTGTGGTCAGATAAAGATCCTGCTAGAACGAGACCAATGATGACTGAAGAGAATCGTTCGACATGACAGAAGTGAAACACTTCCGCAAACTGCTGCAGATTTCAATGCTGGCCCATCAACGAGTGCCAGCGTGCAAACCGTACAATGAAACATCATCAATATGGGTTTTCAGAGCTGAAGGCCCAGTTGTGTACACCAAGTGAGGTGGTGCAGTGGTTAGCACACTGGACTCGCATTCAGGAGGACGACAGTTCAAATCCGCGTCTGGCCATCCCGATTTAGGTTTCCCGTGATTTCTCTAAATCACTTCAGGCAAATGCCGGGATGGTTCCTTTGAAAGGGCACAGTCGATTTCCTTCCCCATCCTTCCCTAATCCAAACTTGTGCTCCCTCTCTAATGACCTCATTGTCGACAGGACGTTAAACACTCACCTCCTCCTCCTCCCACTCATGTAACGTTGGTGACTGCACAACACAAAGCTTTATGCCTTGCCTGGGAAGGTCGACACTGACATTGGAATGTTGATGACTGGAAACATGTTGCCTTGTCGGACAAGTCTCATTTCAAATTGGATCAAGCAGATGGATGTGCATGGGTGTGGAGACAATCTTATGAATATGTGGACCCAGCATATCAGAAGGGGACTGTTCAAGCTGGTGGAGGCTCTGTAAAGTTGTGGGGTGTGTGCAGTTGGAGTGATATGGGACCCCTGATACATCTAGATATGATTGACAGGTGACACATACATAAACATCCTGTATCCAATCACGTCCATTGCACTTTCCAACAGACTTGGGCAATTCCAGCAGGACAGTACAACACCCCACACATCCAGAAATGCTACAGAGTGGCTCCAGGAACACTCTTCTGAGTTTAAACACTTGCGGTGGCCACCAAACTACCTGGACATGAACATTATTGAGCATATCTGGAATCCCTTGCAACATGCTGTTCAGAAGAGATCTCCAACCCTTCATACTCTTACAGATTTATGGACAGTCCTGCAGGATTCTTGGCATCATTTCCCTCCAACACTACTTCAGACATTTGTCGAGTCCGTGCCACATCGTGTTGCGGCACTTCTGTGTGTTCATGGGGGCCATACACAATATTACACTGGTGTACCAGTTTCTTTTGCTCTAGTTACCTCAACTACCACTTGACTTACTAAATGTCAATCACAAATTATATAAATCCAAATTTAGTTGTAGTCTATTCCATATACTGCACACAGATTAATGTTTAAGGATTTGCTTCTCCTTTGTTAAGGTGTGCCTTCAGTTGTTCCACATCCCTGAAGGTCCTCCTTGATGCAACATATGGAGTAAATCTCAGTAAAAAATAGGGCAACATGCTGGCCATTCACATCCTGATGTTAGCTGACAGTGGACATAGTGATCAGTATTCAGAAATGAATGAACAGTGCTTCAGTATTAAATAACCTCTTTTGTAAAACAGTAATGGTCACTAGGGACAAATCTATTAGGGCTGCACTGTTTTAAGCAGATTAAACTTTTATTTGGGAAAATGGGGCTGCAGTCTCCAGCTGGTCATCCCAATTTATTTTTCCCATAGATTCTCTAAACTGCTACATGCAAATTTGGCACTGTACTCTCCTTGCAGCTCTCTCCACAGGACATAATGGACTTTCATGAAGTGCTAAGGAATAAACTACTTGTTGGCTGCCAATATTTTGTATTTTTACCAGCCCATGAATAATGATTCATTGAATCCTGACGAAACTCTTTCAGTTTAGCTTGTGACAGAGTGAACTGTAAATCAACTGTACCTTCTCCTTGTCCTTGTCCTTTTCCTTCTTCTTTTTTGAGGTTGAGGCTGCAGAGTGGGACCGACCCTTGCCACCAGAAGTCTCATGGCACTCACACTCACACTCTTCTGGATCGACATAGCTGCAACATGACGGCAGTTTTACAAAAAAATTATGTGTTTGATTTTAGTGAAATGGCTTGGTAAAAACAAGTGTCACTATAACGACATGTAAGTGAGGGTACCTGAAAGCTCTCTCCTCTCCTAAATTAGTTTTCCAGTATAATTTAATAGGTATTGTTGCAATGTTGTGAGAGACATAGGAAACTCTACAGAACCATTCGGTTAACTGTTAATTTAAAATTCAGTTTTTGAAAACTAGTTTTTGATATAACTCACAACAATATCTAATCAACATTAAAAGACTTATGTTGAATCATATGATCATCATTTAGCACTGGTAATAAATTTTTGAACATTGTATCTCAGTTGCCATAACTGTATTCATTTCATTAGTTTTTAGTGACAACTGGAGTTGTGAATCTGCCCTCTCTGTAGATGTCCAAGCATTCCAAGGGAAAGATTTAGGATTACCCATAATGTATTTTAATTATGATGTTTTTTTCTGACAATGTAAACCAGTTTTGATTGATCTGGTCAGTCCAAGTAATTATGTTTCCCACAGTTATAGACGACAAGGGAGGCCACAATGTTGGATCAGGTATTTACTTCAAACTGTGTACACCTTTAGTAGGCCACCAAAACAACATAATGTGCAAGTAGTAAGGTGTAGTACTCTGGCAACTCAGAGAAAATCTCAAGAGAAATTTTATGCGTCTATTGTGTAACAGGTCAAGTGAATAGCATTCGCGCAAAGCCAGAGTTTTCTGGAAGAGGCGACAGTTCGAATCCTGCTAGCATTTACTTTTCATTTTCATCAGTAGTCACATTATTTAATTTATATAACATTTGAGAGGTAATATAATGAATAAAACACATACATTTTCATGAACTTGTTGTGAATTTCATATGTTGTATGACAATTTACTATTTGTAATTAAATTTTCAAGGATGAGGGACAGGCTTGGAAAGTCCAAGTCAAACCTCAATAAATGATGATGCGATTGACGTTATTCACTATCATTAATATAGTAACTCACAATGCGCCAGACCACAAGAGTAATGTACAATTACTCGTCAGATGTGCCCTCGATGCCGCACGTTGCAGGATGGTATTTGTCACACAGGCAGGGAAAACATAAATTGAAACTTCATGCAAATACACATGGTTTTTTCTTCATTATATTACATCTCAGATACCATATAAATTAAATAATATGACCAGCATAAAAAAAAATAGATTTATAATTAAGCTTGAGCAGGAGTAGAACCATTGGCTCACACACGTTCATCTTACTGAAGCTCGAACGCTAATCACTTCACCACCATGAACTCTGACATGCAGCAGTTAGGCACATATACATACACCACGTAATTAACGAGTAAAACTTCTCTTGCGATTTTCTCGGAATTGCCAGTGTAGTGCACCCTGCATTTGTACATGTTTTAATGGCGTACTCAAGGTGAACGAAGTATAAAGTAAACCCCAACGTCGTGGCCTCCCCTTATGAGATCTCATTATTGAGAACAGGAAGCGCCTATGAGTGTTCCCTAAAATGTCAGTGCAAAAGAAACAAACGTTAGAACATTGACAAAAGAAGCAATTCCAGTCAAAGTCCAAGAAATGTCCCATTACTGAAGATACAGATCAGCCCGAAACATCATCGCCAACATCTCTCAAAATTAAAACAGAGGTATGTGACTTAAGTTCGAGCAATTACAAAAATAAAACAGAGCTGTACTATATCCACTGTTGATGAAGATAGTGAGGTAATTAAGATGCACTGTGCCGTATCCTGCTACTAGCGCATGTGAGTGTGAGTGCACCGTGTGTAGTGGTGTTACACATGCGTGCTCGAACATATCAGCACAAAGCCAGCCATTGGCGGCCACCTGGGGGAGGCGTATGCACAGCGCAGTCACTGCCTCGCCATATGCCGGCGGCTCGTGCATAGAATATGTGCTGAGCAGCACTGACTCACACTCTTTATGTGCACCGCTGCATCTTGATACCTGTGGATTCATGAGAGGCTGATTTAGTTTTATTGTTCAGAGGTTTATGAATAAAGCCATATTTGCGTTACTTACATCAGTTTCATGTATTACTTGTTTGATACATGCTTGCCGACAAGTTTGGAATGGTTTACGCGTATGCAGTCCTTAAGCCACTATTGGCACCGTGTTACTGGCCCCGACTGAACAGTTTAGTTTGGTAGTGACCACTTTGTCGGCTTCCATTAACAGACATGGTACCATTCCATCGGTACATCCACCCACTTTTCCTCCATATGTTCATTCACCCGAGGATACGGAAGCTTACGAAAAAAGACTCAGATAATATTTTTTGGCTTTCAGTTCGACAGACTCGAATTTGTGCAAAGCCTTCTTCCTCAAATGGATTCCACCTAAAATGTGACAGTTACTGAGTCAGGTTGCTTCTTCGCTAGAACTGGCAGCTCTCACTTTTGATCACATGTGCAGTTTGTTTTCCAACTACCATTGCAAACAAATGTATGTCATAGTGGCACGAGTTGAATTCTATCGATGCCGCAAGAAACCAAACCAGTCATTACATGTTAGTGGAGATGCTGGCTAGATGCCACCTCTCCCTCCAGGACTGAATTTGTATACCTCATATCTCTGGGTCTAGTGTTACCCCACGTGAGAGTGTGAGAACGTTTTGCAATATTTGTGTAACATGGGCACCAACTCTGTATTCATCTAGTTGTATGTGGGAGAACACCTAAAACCACATTCATGCTGGCCGGGACATTGGACCTCGCTATTAATCCACAAAACGGATTCCACCCGGGGTTGGTGCGCCGACCTGATTCCCAGAAACAAGCGTGCTAGAGGGGGCGACTTCCGGGTGGTTAACAATCTCAATTTAGTTGCAAATTTCTTTTGTACCCAGTTTGATCATACTGTAGTTAATAAGTGTCCGCCTGCTTAGCTGGGTGGTAACGTGGTCACCTCCCACTCAAGTGGGCCCGGGTTCGATTACCGGCCAGGTTGGAGATTTTCTCCGCTCGAGAACTGGGTGTTGCATTGTTGTCTTCATCACCGGAGTGCAAATCACCCAATGTGGCGTCAAATGAAATAAGACTTGCACTTGGCAGCCAAACTTCTCCATATGGCGCCTCCCGGCCAACGATGCCATACGCTCATTTCATTTTTTTTGTTAATAACTATTAGTGCAGCACTAAGAAAATTGCTTTTGGCTTGATCGATGTCTTACGGGACGTCATGTGAGAGAAATGCGAGTTGGGTTTCACATGGCCGATGGTTGCGGAATCTGTTGTGGTTGGCATGGAGGAGGCCATTCTCTCTGAGATAACTCATTACGTTTTAACACAGAATATGGTCTAAGATTCCGCAAAAGATGGGTGCCAATGGTAGTAGACGGCTGTTTTGTGAGTCAACAGTGTATGTGCAAACAAAGTGAACTTCACAACGTCACAGTTATGTATTAGCATTGACGATGAATTAAGAGACCTCTAAAGTAGTGTCATGTTATTGGCCATCTATATAAACCTTGCGAAATACTCAGAGAATTCAAATAACTGGCAGTTGTTTTCACAGAAGAGAACAAGCTGGGTATCGCTATTACCACAGCCAGGCTGGAGGTTAGACATGCAGCACCCGAAAGCAATTAATCTCCTACAAATAACTTTATGTGTGTTCTGCACTGTGCTACCACAGCTGTTGATAGGTCTGCTTTAACGCACGAGCATGTTTACAGCAGAGCCTCAGTTTCTGTTAACAAAATCTTTAATTGCCAGCCACTGTGGCCAAGTAGTTCTAGGCGCTTCAGTCCTGAACTGTGCTTCTGCTACAGTCGCAGGTTCGATTCCTGCCTCGGGCATGGATGTGTGTGATGTCCTTAGGTTAGTTAGGTTTAAGTAGTTCTAAGTCTAGGGGAATGATGACCTCAGATGTTCCATAGTCCTTAGAGCCAAAATATTTAATTTACACTACTGGTTATGTGCCATGAACATCTATATCTACATACATACTTTGCAAGCCGTTGTAAAATGTGGAGCAGATAGTTCCATTCCATAACACTTTGCAATGTTGTGCCTAGATATTTAACCGATCTAACTGTGTTAAGCAGCACACCACTAATACTGTATTCAGACATTACAAGACTGATTTTTTCCTACTCATCTGCATTAACTTACAATTTCCCCCATTAAAGCAAGCTGCCATTCATCACACCAAATAGAAATTTTATCCAAGTCACCCTGCATCATATAGGGTGTATCCTCCTACAGCATCCTCAGGCAAGAGGTAGCTGTTTACCTATATCTGCATGATTACTCTGCAATTAACAGTTAAGTGCCTGGCAGAGAGTTCATTGAACCACCTTCGAACTACTTATGTACTGTTCCACTCTCGAATAGAGCGCGGAAAAAAACGAACACTTAAATATTTCTGTGCGAGCACTGGTTTCTCTTGTTGTATTATGATGACCATTTCTTCCTATGTAGATGGCACAAAAAAAAATATTTTCACACTCTGAAGAGAAAGTTGATGATAGAAATTTTATGAGGAGGTCCTGCCGCAGAGACAAACGCCTTTGTTTTAATGACTGCCAACCCAATTTGTGTATCATATCTGTGGCACAAAACGACCTGCACTTCTTTGAACTTTTTCGATGTCCTCCATCAATCCTATCTGATGCGGATCCCACACCGCACAGAAACAGCCCAGAAGAGGGAGGGCAAGCGTAGTGTATGCAGTCTCTTTAGTAAATCTGTCACATTTTCTATGTAGTATGCCAACAAATCGCAGTCTTTGGTTTGCTTTCCCCACAACGTTATCTGTGTGGTCGTTCCAGTTTAACTTATTCATAACTGTAATCCCTAAGTATTTAGTTGAATTATAACCTTTAAAATTTGTGTTTACATGACCGTAAATGACAGCGTCATCTGCAAAAAAATCTAAGAGAACTGCTCAGACTGTCTCTTAAATCGTTCATGTAGATCAGGAACAAAGGAGGGCCTACAACAGTTCCTTGGGGAACGCCAGATATTACTTCTGTTTTACTCTTTGAATTTCCGTTAGTTATTACGAACTATGACCTTTTTGAAAGGAAATCACAGATGCAGTACATAACTGAGACGATACTCCACGCTCACGCAATATAATTAGAAGTCGCTTATGAGGAACGGTGTTAAAAGCCTTCTGTAAATTTAAAAATATGAAATCAATTAGACATCTCCTGTCGATAACATTTATTACTTCGTGTGAGTAAAAAGCTAGTTGTGTTTCACAAGAACGATACTTTCTGAGTCCGTGTTAACTATTTGTTAATAAATAATTTTATTCGATGTGATTCATAATGTGCGAGCACAGTCTTAGATACAAAATCCTATTGCCGACCGATGTTTGTGATAAAGGTCTGTAATTCAGCGGATTTCCCCCATTTCCTTTCTTGGGTATTGGTGGAACTTGCGCAACTTCTCAGTTTCTGGGTACGAACCTTTCTACGAGCGAATGTTTGTATATATGATTGCTAAATGTGGAGCCATTGTATCAGCATACTATGAAAGGAACCTGAATGGTATACGATCTGAAGACTTGCCTCTCTTAAGTGTTTTAAGCTGCTTCTCTTCACCAAGGATATCTACTTCTAAGTCCTTCATATTGGCAGTTGTTCTTGATTCGTATTCTGAAATATTTTCTTCGTCTTCTTTTGTGAAGAAATTTCGGAAAACTGTGTTTAGTAACTGTGCTTTAGTGGCACTGTCATCAATAGAGTCACCATAATTGTAGCGCTGTCAAGTAATTGGAAATTTGTGTAAGGTCTTATGGGACCAAATTGCTGATGTCATCGGTCCCTAAGCTTACGCACCACTTAATCTAAGTTACGCTAAGGGCAACACACACACCCAAGCCCGAAGGAGGACTCGAACTCCCGACGGGTGGTGCAGAGAAGTGATTGTGTCTTGCCACAGGTGTGCTTTACATACGAGCAGAATCTCTTTGGGTTTTCTGAGAGATTCGTTGTGGAAGCTATTAAAAGAGTCTCGCATTGAAGTACGCGCTAAATTTCGAGCTTCTGTTAAACTTAGATCACAGATGATCTAGAGCGCGTATGACATCATTATGTTGAAACCTACACCCATTTTCAGGTGACTTTGGATTACTCTTCAACTTATTTTCATCATAGTTGTAATATTAGGTTGGTGCATAAGTTCGTAGCGTTTATCCATAAGTTCAATAAACACAACAGATACACATAACAGAGACTTTAGTCATCACTTATATATTCTGCTTCACTACTTACAACAGTCTGCCAAGACTCGAATACCTTCTCGATTGCACGACTGTAGAAATCACGTGGCTTTGAGCGAAGAACTCGTCCAAGCATGTTCGGAGCGCGTTTTCATCCGCAAACGAAGTTTCTTGAAGGTCGTTCGATAGAGAGCGAAAAATGGGAAAATCTGAGGGCGCAAGATCATGTGAATAAGGTGGTAAAGAATGACTTCCCAAAGAAACTCCAGTATAGTGTTTTTCGTCGGTCTAGCAGAATGCAGGCAGGCGTTATAGCGGAGTAGCATCACTTCACGCAGCTTTCCTGGTCGTTGTTCTACAAGACACCTCAGTCGTTAACAACAAATTTCAGCAGTGATGCTTACACCCCGGGAAGCAAATCGTAGTAGCCACACCGTCGCTGTTCCATCAGATGCATAACATTATTTTTTGTGGGAGCGCGCAGGTCTTTCTAAGGGGAGTTGCTGCTTTGCTGGAGCTTAACCATTGCTTTCTTTTTCTTATTTTACCATAAAGACACCATTTACTGTCACGACGGAGGATACGAATGGTCGCTGATTTTTGTGCTTTTGACTTATAGCATGCGGTACTCATGCGACAGACCTTTGAACCTTCCCCACTACATGCAAATGACAGACGATGGTGGAATGATCACAGTTCATCACATTTGCAAGTTCTCGAATGGCCTACACTAACGTGGATCATTCTGCATCAAAACGTTTAGGTGATCTTCATCAAATCCCGACGGTCAGCCTGAATGTGGAGAGTCAGTAATGTTAAAAAGATCCTCCTCGAAACGAGAGAACTATTTTCTTGTCATGCTCTGTCCAGTGGCATTATCCATATACACGGTGGAAAAGTTTCTGGCTGCCTCCGGCTGCTGTGACCCCTCTATTGAACTCAAACAACAGAATATGACGAAATGTTCTGATTTCTCTACTTGACACTCCATTTCCTGGCATCCAAAGCTGCACTCACTATCTCGAAATGAGAAAATGAGCCGTCCGGAGTAGCCGAGCGCTTCTAGGCCCTACAATCTGGAACAGCGCGATCGCTACGGTCGTAGGTTCGAATCCTGCCTCGGGCATGGATGTGTGTGATGTCCTTAGGTTAGTTAGGTTTAAGTAGTTCTAAGTTCTAGGGGACTGATGACCTCAGAAGTTAAGTCCCATAGTGCTCAGAGCCATTTGAACCATTTTTGAGAAAATGACAGTATGTAAATTCAAATAACAACAGTGAACTACAAATAAGAAATGACAGTCGATAAGTAAAAACACAGCAACCGGAATACGGAGATGCAAAAGAAAAACGCTACGAACTTACGCGCCAACCCAACATTTTTAGTAGATGTTTCTTTATTACAATGGTGAAATATTGTGAAGCGTTTTGCTGTGACGAAAGATAGGCGAAAGGAAATAGTATTTCGTTCCACAGGTGAAGTTGTTAAAAAAAAAACAAACCTGGTAATCCATTGTTCTAGATTAGGTCACTGAATTTACAGGCTGAACCTATGGAATATTGTCATTACGAAGCAGGTGCGAATGGTCTTCTGTTTGAGATTATTGATTTGTGTCTAAAAAACAACAACGGAAGTCTCGCGAAGAGACCATGAAGATAAAATCAGAGAGATTAGAGCCCACACAGAGGCATACTGACAATCTTTCATTTGCACGAACAGTACGAGACGAATAGAAGGGAGAACCGATAGAGGTACTCAAAGTACCCTCCGCCGCACACCGTCAGGTGGCTTGCGGAGTATGGATGTAGATGTAGATGTAGAATCGTAACACCAAGGAGTCGTGCGACATACGCGAAATTTGGGAGGCGTGTGTCTGCATCTGAAAGACGATGTCTATTCAGGTTTGGCGCCAGTCACATAAGTGTGGCGCTAGTAGATCTGGTTTGCTTTAAATACACGCTGTCACGGTCGTGGGCGCTAGTTACCTTTGAGATTGGACGTGGTGAGCTGAAGCTAGTCAAGAATGCTTTTAATGCGACATCGACTCATCACGAAATCTGAACGAGGTTGTGTAATAGGGCTACGAGAAGCTGGACGTTGCTTCTGCAGTGCTGCAGGAAGACTGTACATGATTGGATGCAGCGGTAGTCACGAGAATGCACGGCAGCAAGAAGCCAGGGCTCCGGACGGCGACGTGGCACTACCCAGAGGGAAGGCCGCCGTGTTCGGTGTATGGCTGCGGCGCATCGTACTGCATTTGCAGCAGCTGTTGGCACCACAGTGTACTGTTGTTGTAACCCAGCATGCTATAGAGAGTGTCGACATGTTGCCTTGGCCTGTTCGATCACCAGATCTGTCTCCAGGGGAGCAGATTGCGACACCATAGGACGATAACTCCAGCGCCATCCGCAAGTAGCAGTAACCGTCCCTGCGTTGATCGGCCAAGCGCAACAGGCATGGAACTCAATCAATCCCACGAAGTGACATCTGGCACCTGTTCAGCATAATGCATGTACGTTTGCATCCTTGCATTCGACATTCTGGCGGCCACACCGGTTATTAATGCACCAGAATTTCACGTTTGCAGTGGCTTATCTCACGCTTACATTTACCTGTGATCTTGCAATGTTTATCATTTAAGTATTTTACCTAGACAAATGTATTCTCGAAATTTCATTACTTTACATTAATAATTTTTTGGTGTTGGGATTTCTTCCTCGTCAGTGAACTGAATGATAAGGATGACTGTATATGTGTCAGGTTACATCAACGCACCAAACAACAGATATTGGGTTGGCGTAAATGCCCATATCATGCACGAAACACCGCTGCCTGATGAAAAGGTTGGAGTGTGATGCACAGTGTCGGCTTCCAGTGTTAGCACGGACAACTGCAAAACTCCGTGAGGCCATTACACACGATATAAGCAACACTGTCGAGGATACGCTTCACAGAATAATTACAATTAAAAGAAAACAGCCCTCGGTCACTAATTTTTAAGGAAATAACCGGGTTTCGACACTGCTAGGAGTGTCTTCCTCAGAATTTACACCAAACAATGGTCTATAACATGGTCACAGAATTATGAGTAAAACCGTATGATACAAATTATAAAATAATAAATGACATGTAAGTACTGCCAGTCTTTCACGATTATTCCGTACTTATAATTTGTATCATACGTTTTTAGTCATAATTCTGTGACCATGTTATCGACCATTCTTTGGTGTGAATTCTGAGGAAGACACTCCTAGCAGTGTCGAAACCCGGTTAATTCGTTAATAATTAGTGATCGAGGGCTGTTTTCTTTTAATTGTAACTATTCACGGTCTCTGAACGTGCAGCCATGTACTAAATTTTGCTTCACATAATGTCGCGGAATATGATGAGACGAATACAGTTCTGCATCGATGCTGGTGGAGGGCACTTCCAACATTTACTGTGAGAACTTCGTATGTATGTAAGTATGTACAGTGTGTCACCTCCCAGCGTCATATTACCATATCCCAAAACTGTAGATTTTATCGCGTTATTGGGTCAAATGTTACGACTCATTAAAATAAAAATGGTTCAAATGGCTCTGAGCACTATGGGACTTAACTTCTCAGGTCAACAGTCCCCTAGAACTTAGAACTACTTACACCTAACTAACCAAAGGACATCACACACATCCATGCCCAAGGCAGGATTCGAACCTGCGACCGTAGCGGTCGCGCGGTTCCAGACTGTAGCGCCTAGAACCGCTCGGCCACTCTGGCCGGCTCATTAAAGTAGTTGAGGTTTATATGGATCGCACTCTGTTTGGAGTGGTTTGCTATTTGTTAGAAAACGTTGCGTATTTTAAGAGCGTTTACATGCCTTCTCTCCTTATCGTTGGTGAATTTCGGGTCTTGTTCAATCGCTGTAGTTCGCTGCAAAATTTACATTTTTGATGCAATCGTGACAGTCATTTATACGACCATTTTGTTTTCGACTGGCAGCCGCGAAATTTGAATTTGTTCCGGCGAATTTTCATTCTGTTCGCGTGTATGTTTTTTATTGTGTGTTGTTTTATAGCTCATTAAGAGTGTTGAATGATGTTTTGTTGCAGAGTATTCTTTGATTACTGATGCCGATCCTGTGTAGACGCAGGATCAGGCAAGAAAAAAAAAAGGAAAAGATAGAAGAAGCACAAAGGTATGCGTTCTTTGAGTAAAATTTCGTTATTCGCTATCCTGGCTGATACTGTAACTTTAATTTCCACGTGTGCCAGAATGGTGAGACAGCGCTGGGTTGTGATACGACCTGGGAGACAGCAGCACGGCCGGGTCACGCACCTGTATACGACGGGCGGCCCCGCCGTGGACGCGGGCAGCGTCTGGATGCGGCGCGGCGGCTTGCGCTTCTCGGGGATCTCCTCGAAGTTGATCCACTGGCGCGCTGCGGGGGCGGCGGGCTGCGGGGGCGGCGGCGGCGGGGGCGGCGGGTTGGCGCGCGGCGGCAGCGGCGGCGGCGGCGGCGACGGCGACGACGCGGACAGCGACGGCTTGCGGCCCTCGCGCGGGCTCTGCAGGCCGGCGCCCTGCTCCGCGAACTCGAACCACGACCTCCCGGATGGCGTCCTGCTGCAAAGCGCGCCCTCTGTCAGCGAAACACCGTGGCGGCGGAGGTGCCCGTACAATTTCGAGGGTGGCTCGTAGTTAAGGAACTGGGTGACGAGCCACCCCAAAAAATACAATGCTTCACCAAAACAGTGGAACACCCAGAAGACACGGTCAGATGTCAATGTACGAGGGTCACTCCAAAAGAAATGCACACTATTTTTTTAAAAATCCATCTTTTATTCTACATGTTTGAAAGTTTTACAGCGTGTAGATACATCCTTTAGGAACAATATTTTCATTTCTCGACATAATTTCCATCCCTCTCAACTGCCTTACGCCATGTTGGAGCCAGCACCTGTATACCCGCACGGTAAAATTCTGGACCAACCTGTCGGGGCCACTGTTTGACAGCGTGCACAAGGGAGTCATCATCTTCAAACCTTGTTCCACGAAGAGAGACTTTCAGTTTCCCAAAGATATGATAGTCACATGGAGCCAGGTCAGGACTGTAAGGCGGGTGTTTCAGTGTTGTCCGTCCGAGTTTTGTGATCGCTTCCACGGTTTCTTGACTGACATGTGACCGTGCATTGTTGTGCAACAATAAAACATCCTGCTTTTGCCGATGTGGTCGAACACGACTCAGTCGAGCTTGAAGTTTCTTCAGTGTCGTCACATATGCATCAGAATTTATGGTGGATCCACTTGGTATGATGTCCACAAGCAAGAGTCCTTCGGAATCGAAAAACACCGTAGCCATAACTTTTCCAGCAGAAGGTGTGGTTTTGAATTTTTTTTTCTTGGGTGAATTTGAATAATGCCACTCCATTGATTACCTCTTCATCTCTGGTGAAAAATGATGGAGCCACTGTCAACATCCTGGCAACCCACATGGCACAAACCTTTTTTAACGTCAACACTTTCAGTATTCTGCAAACACTTCCTTCCCCTATCCCAACGTAGCGTGACAATTCTTTCACTGTGAAGCATCTATCAGCAGTCACCAATTCGTTAACTCTCTGCACATTGTGTGGAGTGTGTGCAGTACGAGGCCTGCCGCTGCGAGGACAATCCTCAATATTGCCATGCCCACCTTCATCACGTAGCCTGATTGCCCACCGACTAACTGTATTGCGATCAACAGCAGCATCTCCATACACCTTTTTCAACCTCTTGTGGATGTTTCCCACTGTCTCGTTTTCACAGCACAGTAATTCTATGACAGCACGGTGCTTCTGACGAACGTCAAGTGTAGCAGCCGTCTTGAAGACATGCTGTGACGGCGCCACTCACGAGAACTGGTTCAACTGAGTTTGAAAACAGGCGGGAAGGATGTATCTACACACTGCAAAACTTTCAGACATGCAGAATGAAAACTGTATTTTTACAAAAATGTGTGCATTCCCTTGTAACTTTGTACACATTTAAGGGGGGGGGGGGGGAGGGGAACGAAAAAACAATTTTTTTTTTTTTCAGACTGTTTACAAAACAACCTTATCCCCTTCAAAGTACTCTCTCATTACAACTAATACATTTGTCCCACAGGTGCTTCCACTGCTCGAAACATTTTTTGTATTCATCGATAGAAATGGCTGACAGCTCCTCCATCATTTCTTTCTTGGCTTATTCATTGTTGTCAAATTGGTGTCCTTTCATGCCCCTTTTCATGCGTGGAAATAAGAAAAAGTCGCACGGAGCCAGGTCAGTCGAGTAGGTTTGTGGGGCAGTGGAACTATATCATATTTAGCCAGAAACTGTCTAACGGAAATGGTTTGTGTGCAGGTACGTTGTCGTGGTGGAACCACTCTGCTTCTGCCACAAATCGGCTCTTTTTTGACAAACACTGTTGCGCAATCTTTATAAAACTTCCGAATAAAAGATTTGCTTGACGGTCTGACCTGGGGGAACAAACTCTGAATGAACTACGCCATTGGCATCAAAAAAGCGAATAAGCTTTGTTTTGATGCTTGATTTGCCTTGACATTTTTTTGGACGGGATGATTATGTCGTTTGCATTGGCTTGACTACTGCTTTGTTTCTTGCTTGTTCAGTAATGACCTGTGACAGAAAATCTGGATCAGAACCCGAGGAACAAACTTGGCAGCAACGCTTTTCATTCCCAAATCTTCCGTTAAAATTCGCTGAACCGAGCACCGAGATAACCGACTAGTCTCTGACAGCTGATCGATTATCTGTCGACGGTCTGTCAGCACAAGCTCCCGAATTTTTTCAATATTACCGACGATTCTGGCCGTTGATGGACGTCCAGAACGTGGTTTGTCATCAATCGACATGTCACCATTTTTACATCGAGCAAACCATTCGGAAACTTGAGTTTTTTTCCGTACCCTCATCTTGGTAAGCTGTTTTTACCGTTAAAACAGTTTCAGCAGTATTTTTACCGAGTAGAAAACAAAATTTAACAGCAGCACATTGTTCACTTAAACTTGCTGTCGTAAAAAGCGAAACAAGAACAAAAGAGCGCTAGCAAAAACAATCACTGCAGTTGAACAGAGCAAGCCAGGCCGACAACACAGGCGGCACCGAACTGGTAGTGTGTTGCGCTATACACGACTAGCGGCAGAAATGCGTACTACAAAAGCTCCGCCCACGGCAATGTTATTCCGGTTTGTTTGGGTAATCCCTGGTATGCCATTGGCCATTATATAAATGATTAGACTTGCAGCCCTCTGTGACAGGTAGAAGAGCCACCACAGTGCGTCAGTCGTTTTCATGTTAAGTGTTCTGTTATGGTAGGGTATATAGCTGGACGTGAACAGCGTCAGATATTGTGTGGGCATGGGGATGCCGCCTACCCGTGGGAGACAGCGATATCAGCACCTGACTGAATTTGAAAGGGGGTCTCATTTCGAATCTCCGTTTCGCCAGCTGGTCGAATCGTGCAGTACCCAGATTTGTGGAGCATTTTGATGTGATAGTGGCCTGATGTTGGACGGCTTGAGAACGTGAGAGCAGGTGTGCTCGTCGTAATGATTCCGGTCGACCACCCCTGACGTCCACAAAGAAGGATTGCGGACCGAGCACATCGAAGCACCTTCACCTCTAACACCTGAATACAAGTAATGGACTCTCTGAATCATTCTTTCCGTCCAGTACAATTGGTTGGAGACTAGAAGCAGGCAGACTAGGGAAGTACCGTCCTGTGTCTAGGCTGCCATTAACATCACAACACGAGTGGCTGAATTTGGAGTGGTGGCATGACCAGGAAGTACGGGCTGGCAACGAATGCTGTCGCATTGTGTTCAGCAATGAATCGCAATTCTGCACTACAGTGGACGACCATCGTTGACGAATATGGCGGCGACCTCAGGAGAGCTCCCGTTTTTCCGATATCTCGGAGAGGAATAGCTGCGTCACCAATGGCGTCATAGTGTGGATGCCAATGAGTACGATTTCAAGTCACGGCTGGCAGGGGCTGAGGGAACTCTGACGGCAAAACGCCACATCACCAACATCTCGCGTTGTCACGTGTTGCCTGTCATGAAACAGTATCATAAAGTATCAACGGCCTACGAGATGTTGAGGTACCTCGGTGGCCAGCGCGATCCCAGATCTGCCCCCGTTGTAACGTATGTGGGAGCAGTTGGGACATCAACTCCGTCCCAGTGCCAGTATGCAGCATACGAAAGCCGAGCTTCAACAGTTGTGGATCAGCTCGCCTAATGAAAGGATGCAACGGCATTATTACATTCTTCCTGAACGAATCAGAGCACGCATAGAGGTGGGTGCAACGTCATACTTAAGTGGGCTCATATTTCCTAGCTCTCGAGGTTTTAATCACTGAAGTAACATCACATATCCTCTTCATCCATGATTTCTCTTCCTCCCCTCCTTCTCGGCGCTTTACTTTTCTCGTCAGACAGTATATATTAAAATATATTTTTCAATAATGAACCATAGAATTTAAGTTACCGGGAAGCATATCGAATATTTTCAGCACCGATTTAAATAATAAATTTAAAACAGTTGATATATGAGCCGTACGCGGCTCGTTTTTGTGCCGTTCCTTGCTTGACAGCTTGTCTTTATTCGATTTACTGGCGTCACTAAGTTGCGGGCTTGTCTGCCCGTGACTGGTAACAGCAGCGCGTATCGATAAGAGCACTGTCGTACTATCTCTGGAGCGACCACTAGTATTTCCGTGTCGTGGTCTGTGGGAGTCCAGTCGGGGGCGCAGCGCCAGTGAGGTGCGGACATCCAGTACTCGCCGATCGCTGGCGACACACATGAACTGTCCGACGGAGGGAGACTTGAGCGGCGACGACCGTTGGTTGGTCGTTCGGTCGGTCGTCTCATCGGGCGATGTGTATTTGGTCTTTTGACCATTTCTGGACCTCGTCAGTTGTTCATTTTGCCGGACGTGGGTCGGTTCCTTCCTTGTGCAGAGACGTGGGGTGGCCAATGGGCAAGATTTCCCTCTGCATGGTTGGGTCCGAGCCAGTGTGCCCTGGTCTTCGTGTCTCCGAGTTCCGAGCGGGCATCGAGTTGAGTCGCGATGGAACTGCAGTGAGGTCCGGACAGCCAAGACTCGCCCGACTGTTGCCGACACACATGACTTGAGTGGGGACGACCTTGGTTGGTCGTTTGGTCGGTCGTCTCATCGGACGACGTGTTTTGGTCGCCGACCGGCTGTGGGTTAGCTGTGTGTGTCGACTTGTGATTCGTCCTTGTTGTTCCACGGTGATTGCTTTTAGGATTGTTCGAGTTCTTGTGGAAGTGTTTTCGTGGAACTGTGTCTAGCTTGTGTGATTTCGACTGAGCAGTTACATTAATGCTGTCTGCCTACTGCAGTAGGAAGTCGGTCGGTTGGGACAGAGAAGCGAGAAAGTCTCCGCGGCGAGGGCATTAGCGCAGTGTTCCGCAGTGTCTTTTTCCTCGCCGTGTTGATGCTGTCCGGCACGGCGTGTTGTTCGACAGCCCTTGGTGTTTGTTCATATTCTTCAGGGGTTATTGTGCCTTGGCTGTATTTATACGCCAATATTTGAAGACGTAGTGCTGCTGGTACCTTCGTCCTCACTGACAGTTTCCGTTATCGTGCCGTTGGTCGGCCGGAAGGGAGTTGATTAGGTTGTTGGTGCGTCCCTCAGCCGTCCCTGGGTCAGGTTCCCATTCGATTATTTAATCTTACGTTTGGCTGCCTGTCTTACCTAACCTGACGTTAGAGTTACCTCCTCAGGCCGACCCTTGGAACACTTATGAGCACCACTGTTCTGTTGTTTCTAGATGGTGATTTTCTTTCAGTTTTAAGTACTGTGCACGGCCTTCAGCCGAACCTTATGTGGAATATTTTAAGATAAGACCTTCAGCCGTCTTAAATAAAAACTTGTAAGATTCTTGCTTAAACCCTTTTTTTAAAAAAAAAAAAAAGAATGGGGGATTTTGCTCTATAGGAATTCCGTATGAACCAGGCCTTAAGCCTTGAGTTGTTCTATGTTCAGTATGTGGCCTTCAGCTGAGCTTTTATGTCAAATATTTTTAAGATAAGGCCTTCAGCCGTCTTAAACTAAAATTTGAAATTTCACCTTTAAAACCTTTTCAAGTTTCTTCTCTATTGGAAATTCTTGTTATTCAGGGCTTAAGCCTCAGTTCTTCTATGTCCAGAGTGGCCTTCAGCCGAGTATTTACGTAAAAAATTTTTGTAACTCAGGCCTTCAGCTGTGTGTATTCCTTAAGGCAATTTTAATAACTTGTGTTCGAACCTTCAGTCGTATTGTTTTTGAATCCTTTTAAGGGCATGTGTGATTAACTGTTTTTAGGAAAATAAATTTGTGTGTTTTGTGCAACTAACAGTAACAGATCTCGGCCCCTTTCCACAACCATAATCTGATCCGCTCTGTCCTGTGTGCCAAGATTTCAGTACCAAGCCCTACACGATTTTCAGCTTTCGCTGCTTACAGTGAATGGAAATTAACACAATGGCTGGGCCACGTTTTGGGATCCCTATCTCTGCCTCGCTCTATTGTGCTTTGATGGAACTCTGTGCTTCTGAAGTCACAGGATGATATGATTTTCTCGTTTTGTAGACGGCACAGTTTACATTTCTAAAACACTACCGGAGAAAAACATACAAAACCGTCAAGGGAAGGGAAATTTTACTGACAAGTGAGGTGACAGGCAGTTCATCGTTGTAGGAGTATACGATTCAGACCAAATGAAAAATCTGTGTGACAGTAAAAGGTGCCCCAACAGCCAATACACTGTGTAGCACCCTCAGGCGTCTATTCTCGCATCATGAAGGTGCCGAATGCCATCCTGCGATAGACTGTCCTAAGCATCTTGCGCCTTTTGCTGCAATTCGGCAGGCTCTGGAGAGCGGGTAAGTTCCCGCTTCATGATGTCCCATACATGTTCAACTGGCGAGATATCTGGTGATCCTGTGGCCAGGGCAGTTGTTGTACAGCACCTTGCGTATGTGGGCGAACACTGTAGTGCTGAAAAAGGACATCATCTTCGTGTCGAAGAAATGGCAGTAGCATGGGGGTAACAGTCGGCGCATTGTAGCGGACATTGGTTGCTTTACCTTGCAGAACAAAAAATGTTACCTTGAGTTGGTTCGATCATGGGTCCCCTCCTGTTCTTGATATAGGTGAAACAAGATGCTCAACTGACACTGTTTGCTGATGATACAAGCATAATTATTAATCCAGTAAACGAAAGTCCGATAGAAAATTATACAAATAAGGTAGTTGAAAAAGTTATTAATTGGTTTTCTGCGAATGGGCTTGCTCTGAACTTTGAAAAAACACCGTACATCTTCTGCTGCAGAAAGTGTGATTCCTTCAATAAACATAACACGACAAAAGAAGTCAGTAGCCAGGGTAGAGCATACTAAGTTTTTGGGTGTACATATAGATGAGAATCTTAATTGGAAAATTCATATTTTGGGTCTCCTAAAGCGACTAGGTTCAGCAACTTTTGCAATCAGAATAATTGCCAGTTTTGAGGATGTAGAAATTAGTAACCTAACATACTTTTCATACTTCCACTCTCTGATGTCATACAGAATAATATTCTGGGGCAACTCAACACTTAGGCAAAAGGTATTCACTGCTCAAATGAAAGAAGTTAGAATAATGTTTGGGGTTCATAGTCGCACATCTTGAAGACATCTGTTTAAAAGGTTAGGAATTCTTACAACTACTGCACAGTACATTTACTCAGTAATGAAATTCTTTCTCAACAACATGGACCAGTTTAAAATCAACAGCTACATTCATGATTACAATACCAGAAAAAAGAAAGACCTACACTGTCCTTTACTTAACCTATCTTTGGCACAGAAAGGGGTAAAATATGCTGCTATAAAACTTTTTGATAAATTACCAGATGAAATAAAATGTCTGACTGACAGCAGTAATAGTTTAAAAATCAAATTGAAATCGTAACTCGTTGGCAACTCCTTCTATACCATAGATGAATCTTGAATATGAGTAAATATATCTGGAGACATAATATATGCATTTTGTGCCATTTAAGGGAATTGGATAGATAATAGAAATATTTAGGTATAACACTATAATGTAAAAAAAAACCACCTTGTTTCCTGTGCGCATTTCTCGTGCATTTGACACGTTCCACATCATAACGGTTTTTCCGTGCTATTGATCAATGGAACACGTAACTAACTAACTAACTAACTAACTAACTATGGCCCTCCATACCGTGAAGCCTGGGCTTGGACCTGTGTGTCGTGTGCGAAAGCACTCTGGAAAGGGCCGCTCGCCATGTTTACGCCATACATAAAGAACCTACTCTCACCACTGAATACAACTCAACGCCATTCCATTCTCCACGGAACTCTTTCACGACGTCAGAGTAGCTATCCTCGGCGATGTCGTGGTGTCGGTGGTAGCCAAAGGCACAAGTGATGTTAACCTTGCTGCAAGTAGACTGTTGCCAATGGTCCCTGATCACATAGCAGGTGCATCATGAGCACAGGTGTCGTTCCTGGATGATGTTCGGTCGGCCACCGCTGATCTTGACGTGCGCCTGTACAACGCAGACGTCCAGAACCTGGTCTCCACAAGTGGGAATATTCCACAGTGCACTATTGGAAGCATCGACACATCACAGTACACTGTGCAGTCTGCTGATACGTCCATCCAGCCCCTCTGCGGGTTCGGGGGTAAGAATAGGCCCGCGGTATTCCTGCCTGTCGTAAGAGGCGACTAAAAGGAGTCTCACACGTTTCGGCCTTCTGTGATGGTCCCCTCTTGGGTTTGACCTCCTTTTTTTCAAAATTTCCGTTGTTAGTGCGTGCCATTTGGGGAAGGACACCTTACGTGGTGTTTTTCTATTGGTCCATCATGCTCCACCATCTTGCATGTTCCCTATTGTCGTGTGGGGGGGGGACTACGCCCAACATCTTCTGGGATGTCTCCTTCTCGCCTTGTGCGCACTCTTCTTCTTAGCGCCTACGACAAGTGTGGACCCTTTCAACACCTAAAATCCAGCACAGTAGCCAGTCCGTTGTGGTGGGTTCGTCATGTACCCTCTTGGTGGTAGCCCCCTGACCACGCAGGGATCGCACTACAGATGCCAGAGCTGTTTCCTCCCCATGCATGCCAAGGAGTATGTGCCCATCTTGTCTGGGGCACGGGGACTCCAGGCAACGGGGTATCGGCCAGGTACCCGTTGCTTTGGCTGGGTGGCGCCCTTGGGGAGAGCCCTCGTTCGGAGTAGGTGGCATCTGGGCGGATGTGGCGCCATGAAGCGCAATAAATCACACCAAGCTGGTGGTCGCACGGCCACCAGCGTCTCTAAGCGTGGTGGAGTAGACTTTGATGCTGCGCAATATGACCCTAGTCGTTCCCCTCGTTGGCTGCGCCATGGGAGGGACGCCGATCTAGTGCCAAGCGGGAGCCTTACGTACCGCAATACCTTGTCTGCAGCAGGACTGATGGTGACTCCTTTCTTACGACGAAGTCTCTGTTTTTTGTGGAACACCTGGAGGATAAGTTTGGGGAAGTGGCGGGGTTGTCTAAAATGAGGAATGGGTCCATCCTCCTCAAGACGTCCTCCCCAGCCCAGTCACGAGCGTTGCTCTTGTGCGATAAGCTGGGTGACGTCCCTGTTACCATCACTCCCCACAGTAGCTTAAATATGGTCCAAGGGATTATTTACCATCGTGACCTCTTATTACAATCCGATGACGAGCTGAGAGCCGACTTGGAACGACGTGGTGTACATTTTGTCCGTCGTGTACATAGAGGGCCCAAGGCTAACAGGGTGGCCACCGGTGTCTTTATCTTGGCCTTCGAGGGTGATGTCTTGCCCGAGAAGGTCAAGGTGATGGTTTACCGTTGTGACGTGAAGCCATACGTCCCTCCCCCGATGCGGTGCTTCCAGTGCTGGAAGTTTGGGCATATGTCCTCCCGTCGCCCATCCAGCGCTACATGTCGAGATTGCGGACGCCCCTCTCATCCCGATTCTCCATGTGCGCCTCCGCCTGTATGTGTCAACTGTGGGGAGCACCACTCTCCATGCTCACCGGATTGCCCCGTTCTTCATAAGGAGCGGAAGATCATGGAATTTAAGACCCTGGACCGGCTTACTTATCGAGAGGCAAAACTGAAATATGAAAGGTTGTATCCTGCTTCCCTTCGACCATCTTATGCTGCAGCCACGTTATCGTCGCCCACGCGAGCAACGGTTGTCGCCTCATCTGTGCCGCCTTCAGTGGGCCCTCGGGGCCGTGTATCTCTGTCTGCCGCCCTCGTGTCTGGCGGCAAGCCTTCCTCTGTTGCCCCCTTAGCAGTTGGGGGCAAACCCTCTTCTGTCGCTCCCCCCACGCTTACTTCGGGAGTGACATCTGCTCCACAACCGGGAGGCTCGATCCCTCCCCCTCCTTCTCCGCCGGCGTTGCTTCCGCCGGTTCCTCTCTCGCAGAAGGGGTCCCTCGGGGCTCTCCCTTCCTCCGTTTCTTCTCCTTCCCAGCCAGATGTCAGCCAGTGGCTGAAGGTTCCGCCACCTGCTGGTCGTAGGGCTTCTGTGTCGTCGTCAGCCTCCGATGCTCCTTCAGAGAAGCTCTCCCAGCCCTCTCACCCTAAGGGCCAACGTGAGAAGAAGGAACGGCATGTGTCCAAGAAGAAGGACGTTCCGGCGGTTTCAGCACCGCCTGCTGTACATAGTCCTGGCTCCGGGGATGAGGTGGAGATCCTCGCCTCTGCCGCGGATCTCGCCCTCATGGAACCCTTGGGGGCCTCTCCTATGGACTCAGCTGACTCTCCCCCGGTGGCGGCAGTTGGCTCTGAAGCGCTGTCTGCCTCTTAGTCGCATTCACGCCCTCCCAGTCCCTTCCTGCTTCCATTCTCCAATGGAACTGCGGTGGTTATTTCCGCCACCTGCCTGAGCTCCGGATGCTTCTGAGTGATTCCCCTGTTCTCTGCATTGCTCTGCAGGAAACTTGGTTTCCTGCACTGCGGACCCCCACCCTTCGCGGTTATCGGGGATACTATAAGAACCGTGCTGCCTGTCAATGAGCGTCAGGTGGGGTTTGCCTCTTTGTTCACCACTCTGTCTGTAGCTCGCCAGTACCCCTTCAGACGCCTTTAGAGGCAGTTGCTGCCAGGGTTGAGCTCTCGCCGGCTATTACTGTTTGCTCTGTTTACATTCCTCCGGATGGGGAGCTCCCCCGACATGTCTTGGCTGCGCTGCTGGCTCAACTCCCGCCACCATTGCTGCTTCTGGGCGATTTCAATGCCCACAACCCTCTATGGGGTGGGACTGTCTCTGATGACCGCGGTCGGGCCGTGGAGCATTTGTTGGCTCAGCTCGACCTTAGCCTTTTGAACACCGGTGCTCCCACGCATTTCAGTGTTGCCCATGGCTCGTTCTCGGCCATCGCTCTCTCTCTTTGCAGCCCCGGACTTGACCCATCCCTCCACTGGAGGGTGCACCCTGACCTGTGCGGTAGTGACCATTTTCCCATCTATTTGTCACTACCCCAGGGTCATTCTTCTGGGCGCCTGCCCCGCTGGGCTCTCCACAGGGCTGACTGGCCGGCTTTTACTTCTGCTGCAACCATTGAGTCTCCCCCACAGGGTGACATTGACGAGGTGGTCCGTGTTTTAACCACGTCCATCATTTCAGCGGCGGAGGCTGCCATCCCCTGATCTTCTGGC
This sequence comes from Schistocerca serialis cubense, assembly GCF_023864345.2. Taxonomy (NCBI): domain Eukaryota; kingdom Metazoa; phylum Arthropoda; class Insecta; order Orthoptera; family Acrididae; genus Schistocerca; species Schistocerca serialis. The sequence goes on along the minus strand of NC_064647.1, from coordinate 178,927,266 downwards.
CTCCCTCGGAGGAAGGCTGTACCCTGGTGGTCGCCGGAGATTGCTGAGGCTATTCGCGACCGTCGGCGGGCTCTCCAGCGTCATAGGCGGCACCCGTCTCTGGAGACCCTCATCGCCTTTAAGAGGCTCCGTGCCTTGGCCTGTCGTCTTATTGCGCGGCGTAAGCAGGAGTGCTGGGAGAGGTATGTCTCATCCTTGGGCTCCCATGTCTCCCCCTCAATCGTGTGGTCCCGGATCCGGCGGATTTATGGATACCAGACCCCTATGGGTGTCCCTGGGCTCTCCTTGGACGGCGCTGTCTGCACGGACGCTGCCGCCATTGCTGAACGGCTTGCCGCGCACTTTGCTCAGAGCTCTGCGACTGCATCTTATCCCCCCGCCTTTTGCTCTCTAAAGGAGCGAGCCGAGCGGACGCCGTTCTCATTCCACACGCGTCGTTCTGAAACATACAATGCTCCTTTCAGCGAGAGGGAATTCCTCACTGCCCTCGCCGATTGCCCTGATACAGCACCAGGCCCAGACTGCATCCACGCGCAGATGCTGAAGCATCTCTCCAGGGACTGCCAGAGACACATTCTCGCGATATTTAATCGCATTTGGAGCGAAGGCGTGTTCCCGTCGCAATGGCGAGAGGGTGTTATTGTCCCAATCTTGAAGCCCGGTGCGGACCCACTGGCGGTGGACAGCTATTGTCCCATTACCCTCACCAACGTTTTGTGCAAATTGCTAGAACGTATGGTGGGGCGGCGTTTGTGTTGGGTCCTTGAGTCGCGCGGTCTCCTCGCTCCATCCCAGGGTGGCTTCCGCCGGGGCTGGTCTGCCACGGACAATTTGGTGCGGCTGGAATCTGCTATCCGTACAGCCTTTGCCCGACGTCAGCATCACGTTGCTGTATTTTTCGATCTGCGGAAGGCGTATGACACCACATGGAGGCATCACATCCTCGCCACGTTGCATGAGTGGGGTCTTCGTGGTCGGCTCCCGGCTTTTCTTCAAACCTTTTTATTGCGCCGCTCTTTCTGGGTGCAAGTCGGTGCCGCTTCTAGTTCCTCTTATATACAGGAAAATGGGGTCCCGCAGGGCTCGGTGTTGAGCATCTCCTTATTTCTAGTGGCCATTAATGGTCTGGCTGCAGCAGTGGGGTCGTCGGTGTCTCCTTCTTTGTATGCCGACGACTTCTGCATCTCATTTAGCTCCACGACTACGGTAGTCACCGAACGCAGGCTGCAAGTCGCCGTTCGCAAGGCAGCATCATGGGCTCTGACTCATGGTTTTCAGTTCTCTGCAGCCAAGACTCGAGTTATGCACTTCTGCAGGCGTCGGACGGTCCACCCTCATCCTGAACTTTACCTCGACGGCCACCTGCTTGACGTGGTGGACACTTGCCGCTTCTTGGGACTTGTGTTTGATGCCCGGCTCACATGGGTTCCTCATGTTACTCAGCTGAAGCAAAAATGCTGGCGGCACCTCAACGCCCTCCGCTGCCTTAGCCACACGTCTTGGGGTGCAGATCGCTGCACGCTGCTGCGATTGTACAGAGCCCTTGTGCAGTCCCGGCTTGATTATGGGAGCCTGGCCTATGGGTCTGCGTCACCCTCAGTGTTGAAGTTGTTAGACCCCATACACCACTGTGGGGTTTGGCTTGCCACTGGCGCTTTTCGCACTAGCCCCGTGGATAGTCTACTGGTGGAGTCCGGGGTTCCCCCGCTGCGGATTCGCCGCCATCGTCTGCTCGCCGACTATGCTGCCCACGTGCATTGCTCGCCAGGCCATCCCAATCGTCGCCTGCTTTTCCCTGCCATGGTCCTCCATCTGCCCGAACGGCGACCTAGGTCTGGGCTTTCCGTAGCTGTCCGCGTCCGGTCCCTGCTGTCGGAACTGGGGTCATTCCCTCTTCTCCCTCCCTTCTGGGTCCGTGCACCTACACTTCCCTGGTGTTTGCCCCGTCCGTCCGTCCGTCTGGACTTGGCGCAGGGACCCAAGGACTCGGTTCCTCCTGTGGCCCTCCGTCGCCATTTTCTTGCTCTCCTCGCCTCATTTCTGGGCTGTGAGCCTGTCTACACTGATGGTTCCCTGGTTGATGGTCGCACTGCCTATGCTTTTGCTCATGCTGCCCATGTTGAGCAACGCTCCTTGCCGGCTGGCTGCAGTATTTTTACTGCAGAGCTGGTGGCCATCTTACGCGCTCTTGAGCATATGCGTTTCTGCTCAGGTAGGTCCATCGTCATCTGCAATGACTCCCTGAGCAGCCTTCAGGCCATCGACCGCTGATATCCCTCTTCTCCTCTGGTGTCCTCTATTCAGGAGTCTGTTTCCGCCATTGCCCGTTCTGGTCGTTTGGTGGTCTTGGTTTGGACGCCAGGTCATGTTGGCATCCCGGGGAACGAACGTGTTGACAGGCTGGCCAAAGGGGCGCTCGACGCCCCAGCTTTGGAGATCGACCTCACAGCTCGCGATCAGCAGCTGGTGTTGCGCCGTAAGGTGCTTGGGGTGTGGTCTGCTGAGTGGCGAGGCATGACAGCGCCTAATAAACTGCGGGCTGTCAAGGAGACGACCGATGTGTGGCGCTCCTCCCTGCGGTCTTCTCGCAGGGACTCTGTTATCCTGTGTCGGCTCCGCATCGGCCATACATACCTGACGCACGGCCATCTTTTGCGTCAGGAGGATCCCCCCCTGTGTCGGTGTGGGTCCCGGCTGACGGTCGCCCACATTTTACTGGAGTGTCCCCGACTGCGCACCCTTCGGCAGTCTTTTAATTTCCCGGGCACCTTGCCTTTGATTTTATGCGACGATGCCTCCATGGCTGACAATGTTTTACATTTTATCCGTGCTCGTCCTTTTTATGGATCCATTTAGGGGGGTCCTGCACCTTTCCGTTTCTGTGTCTTTTGTCCTCGCGTCTCTCCATATTTGTTGCTGTTTTGGTGTGTCGTCGGATGGTTGACTCTTTCCCTTTTTTTGTTGTCGTGGTCAGTCAACCAGTCTCCGGCCATCTTCTTTTCTTCTATTTCTTTCTGTCTGGTGTTCGTCTGTACTCTTCTTTTCTGTAGTGTTCGTTGCCTAATTTGTGTTCTTTAGCACCTGGGGGGGGGGGGAGTCTCCTTCCCCTTGGGGTTTTATCTGCTCTGCGACTTTGTCTCGCTTGTTTTTGGAATGGGGGACTGATGACCTTAGCTGTTTAGTCCCCCTTCAACACCCCAACAACCACCACCACCACCGTCCATCCAGCTTCCCACAGGCCCACAATGTAACCTTGTTCAAATTGCTGAAGCTGTTCAACAGGAGAACGCCCTTGTCGGCGGGGCATGGGTGTGCCTAGAATGAATGTACTCCTCTAAAACTCAGCAGTGTCATTGCCTGCATAGTCAACAAAGAGGATGCATAGACAGGCCTCCAGAGCGGCACTGGATCGCCGATGAAGCGATAAATTGATCACATAACCCCTCAGTATGCATATATTTTATAGCCTGCTGCCATTAAACACAGTCCTTGAAGGAGTTGTATTTTTTTTCGGCAGTGCATTTAAAGTAAGTTGCCAACCTTTGCACCCTCTGAAATCTTATCACTATCAGACTAGGCATTAACATGGCTTTTTTCAGACAGTATTTCGCTACAGATAACAGCATTATCTGCCAAAATTGTTAAGTTTCTATTAATATTTTCTGCAAGGTCATTAATATACAACATGAACAGCAAAAGTCTCAACACCCCCTGGGGCACATTCGAAGTTACTTCTATATCTACCGATGACTCTCCACTCAACATGTTACATCGGCCGCATCAAGAAATCACACGATCATATTTTCGATACAAAGTGTAGGTGTGATTACTAGGTCAACTTATTTTTAGCAGTCAAGAAATGTCATCTACCTAACTGCCTTGACCCACGGTTTTCAGGATGTGTCGCGAGAAAAATGCGAGTTGGGTTTCGCATGCTCGATGGCTTTGGATCTATAATTTTCACAACGTATCTTTACTCATCCTCACAATTTTAATGGTCTTTCTCAAAATAGTCTTCCATGAATGTGATGCACTTGTCCCATGCTGGATACCATTTTTTGAGAGGTCCTTCAAAATCGCGTCCGCAGCCTTCACCACTGCTTTTGATGATTGATAATGCCTCCAATGACGGCGTTTCTTCATGTTAAGGAATAGAAAAGAGTCACATGGGGCTAAATCCGGACTATGGGGAGGTGAGGGATGCACTTCACGTTGATTTTTTTGCAAGATATTCAGCAACAACATTGACAACATGCGGCCGCGCAATGTTCTCAGGACATCCCTTTAGTACTGTCCAGTTGCTGATGTGTGTGTAGGTATAACATGCTGATAAACCGTTCCATGAATATCAAAGAATGAGATGACCATAACTTTCGCAGCAGAAGCAACCACTCTTGTTCTTTTTGAGGTTGGTGATGAAGATTTCCACACTGAGCTTTGCTGTTTCCTCTCACGATCAAAATCATGTAGTCAAGTTTCTTCAGCAGTGATCACATTTGAAAGAAACTCCGGATCTTCCTCTAACATGAACTTTAATTGCATGCAGACCTGCACGCGAATGTCTTTTTGTTCGGGAATCGGCAGTCTTGGAACCCATCGCGCACAAACACGTGTCATGTGTAATTTTTCTGTCACCAACGTGTGGGTGGCACGAAATGAAATGTTCAGTATTTCAGAAAGTGATCTTAAGGTAATTCATCGATCCTCTCTCACTATGACAGCAGCAGTGGCGATGTTTTCTTCCGTAAGAGCAATAACTGAAATTGAATGTCTCCCCCCTTTAAACATATTGAACTACCTTCGAGCTGTGCTCTAGGGAAGAACAGACTCTCCATGGGCCTCCTGTAACATAGTATAGGCCTCAAATAAAGATTTGTTGAGGCGAAAGCAGAATTTCAGAGTCGCAAATTGTTCCTCGCGTATTACCTCCATTGCAGCGGTAGGCGATACTGAATATGTCTGACCTTACCTGCCTCTCACAGGAGGGAACCAGGAGTCCCAACAATGAAACTACTACGGCGTGTTTGTTGCACGTTGAACTAACAGAATATCATAAGATTAAATTTTAGCATGAGAAAATATGACCATAAAAAATTATGATCATTCTTTATTGAACAGCCCTCGTAAAACGGACGAAAAAAGGAAAAAATACAAAAGAAAGAAGGAAAACCGGCTCTATTTGATTTCTCACAAAGATTTTCTCTCTTCTTTTTTTCTCTGTTTCTTTCTGCATTTCGTGAACAATATTTCTACGACCGACCCAGCTATCTAATTTTGCTGCAAGTTTTGCTCTTATGTGCAGCAGTCTGTTACACATAATAGAAAAACTTGCAGCACCTGAAGTAGACAGCTGGGTCGGTCGTCGAAATACGGTTCACGAAATGGAAACAACAACTCGCTAGAACACCCGGAAGCACACTATTAATCGTTAGGACATCGGCAGGAGGTTCGCAGTGTTCCCAGTATAGAAACCACGAGCCATTCCTGCATTTCTAGAAGCTGGTACCAGTTGTATGGCAGCATATTGTAATCGGAGATTCTCAGCACGTCTGCAAGCCGAGAACTTGCATTAAAGTTCAAGTTTTTATTTCTCTACTTATTTATTCATTGTAGTTCAATATCTTGGCAACGACAATGGACTGTTACAAGTGAAATTTAACTGTTTGTGAACAATTATAATAATAACTTCTAGTGTGCTTTTTCTTTCTACACTGAATATTGACCTAAGTTTACAATATTTATCATATTAATTTTTCTTTATTTCCGATTATTCTTCCTGCCATCACTGTAATATTTGGGTGGCTACGTGTACGTACTCGTTTCTTTATGCTATCTATTTCTATTCACAGCCGTGCCTTCCCTTCCTATCACTGGAAAAGAGCTAGAAGTTTTCGTTAAGTTCAGTCTGTTTGAACTATTTTACTATTATCTTTGTCAATTTCAATTATTATTACCATTACAATAACTATGACTAAAACTACATATACAACAACAACACTTACTACTACTAACTACTACTACTACCTTACAAATATTAGTAGCCGCCGTTGCTACTACCACCACCTTCAATATCCTACAACGAGAACTATTAAAACTTGTGCTACCATTACTCGTGTTATTACTACACTCGTGCTACGGGTAGTTGATGACGTGTCCGTCGCTGAACATAAGAGGACGCTAAGTAAGCTCTGCACAAGATCGTCCACACTGTCGGCTCCAGGAGTGCCTCGCTGCCTCCAGACCGCATAGCACTGGGTCAGTACGCATCTTATTTTCCAGTGCGAGCCACTGACTCCTTCTCAATCCTTGGGCTCACCCACCGGCCTTCCTCGCCTTGCCTGTGGTACTCCTTGACTGCAGCTATGCCTTGTTTTTGCTGAGGGACCATCGGCTAAAAAATTCAAACTTTCAAAGCGTTCTTTGACTCCTATTTTACGGTTAACAGATATTCTCCCTCAATCCTACCTAGCGGTCCTCGCTATATCTTCAGCTAGAGGACGTTCCCAAAGGGCATGCAGCTATCTACATCTACATCTACATCTATACTCCGCGAGCCACCTTAAGGTGTGTGGCGGAGGGTACTTATTGTACCACTATCTGATCCCCCCTTCCCTGTTCCATTCACGAATTGTGCGTGGGAAGAACGACTGCTTGTAAGTCTCCGTATTTGCTCTAATTTCTCGGATCTTTTCGTTGTGATCATTACGCGAGATATATGTGGGCGGTAGTAATATGTTGCACATCTCTTCCCGGAATGTGCTCTCTCGTAATTTCGATAATAAACCTCTCCGTATTGCGTAACGCCTTTCTTGAAGTGTCCGCCACTGGAGCTTGTTCAGCATCTCCGTAACGCTCTCGCGCTGACTAAATGTCCCCATGACGAATCGCGCTGCTTTTCGCTGGATCATGTCTATCTCTTCTATTAATCCAACCTGGTAAGGGTCCCATACTGATGAGCAATACTCAAGAATCGGACGAACAAGCGTTTTGTAAGCTACTTCTTTCGTCGATGAGTCACATTTTCTTAGAATTCTTCCTATGAATCTCAACCTGGCGCCTGCTTTTCCCACTATTTGTTTTATGTGATCATTCCACTTCAGATCGCTCCGGATATAACTCCTAAGTATTTTACGGTCGTTACCGCTTCCAATGATTTACCACCTATGGCATAATCGTACTGGAATGGATTTCTGCCCCTATGTATGCGCATTATATTACATTTATCTACGTTTAGGGAAAGCTGCCAGCTGTCGCACCATGCATTTCACCACAGTCACAGTTGGTCGTTGCCTTCCTGCTACTTCTGTTCGAATCTCTAGCAGAAAGGTAGCGGATCAGTCCCCTAACTGGCTCAAATTGCGCTACCTCAGGCCTTTCAATTATATCTCAAAAAACCGAAACGTTTTCTTCCCTGTACCTCAGGAATTTCACCTCTGCTGCCTTTCAGTAAATATTAAAATTCTTTATTTATTAATATTTCCCCAAGAGTTTCGTGTATTTTTCCGTACTGCTATTTTCTTCATGCAACAGACGACAGCGTTTTTCCTTACTTGTAATTCCAAGAGATGTACTCCCGTCAGTGCAGTCAGAACGTCTGCAGGCGCGATGGTGAAGCACCCACGCCAGCGTGGCTGTACGAGGGGCGTTTGAAAAATCCGTGCAAAAATAAAAACTACTTACGTGTTTGGGGTAAACCTTTTTTATTTTTCGACATAGCCTCCTTTTAGACTTATACATTTCGTCCAACGCTGTTCTAATTTGTTGATCCCTTCCGAATAATGGGAATTATCCAAGTCTGCAAAATAGCTATTAGTTGCTGCAATCACCTCCTCGTTTGTATAAAATATTTGTCCTGCCAGCCATTTCTTCTAATTGGGGTACAAAAAGTAGTCCGAAGGAGCCAAGTGTGGAGAACAGGGGGATGTGAAACGAGTTGGAAGCCTATTTCCAATAATTTTGCGACCAAAAATGCTGAGGTGTGTGCTGATGCATTGTCATGATGGAAAAGGACTTTTTTGGGGTCCAATCGCCGGCGTTTTTCTTGCAGCTCGGTTTTCAAACGGTCCAGTAACAATGAATGATATGCACCTGTAATAGTTTTACCCTTTTCCCTTGCGAATCCCAAAAGACAGTCGCGATAATCTTTCCGGCCTAAGGAATGGTCTTCGCCTTTTTTGGTGCAGATTCTCCCTTGGTAACCCATTCTTTAGATGGTTATTTGATCTCAAGAGTATAGTAATGTATCCATGTTTCATCCACAGTGACGAAACGACGCTTAAAGTCCTGCGGATTCTTCCTGAACAGCTGCAAACCATCCTTGCAACACTTCACACGATTCCGGTTTTGTTCAAGCGCGAGCAATCGCGGAACCCATCTTGCGAATAGCTTTCTCATGTCAAAATGTTTATGCAAAATATTATGCACCCGTTCATTCGAGATACTCACACCACTAGCAATCTCACGCACCTTAACTCTCCTGTCATCCATTACCATATCATGGATTTTATCAATGATTACTGGAGTTGTAACCTCCACAGGGCGTCCAGAACGTTCAGCATCACTTGTGCCCATATGGCCACTCTGAAAATTTTGAAACCACTTATGAACTGTTCTAATCGAAGATGCAGAGTCACCATAACGTTTATCAAGCTTCTCTTTAGTCTCCTGAGGTGTTTTGCTCTTCATAAAGTAATGTTTAATCAGCACACGAAATTCTTCTTCGTCCATTTTTTGACAATCACTCGACTTCCTTAATTCACACGAATGTCAAACACAAAAAAATGGACCAATATGGCTGAAACTTGGTGTGCTTTCTTTCCAAAGATGTTACTAACTAAACATGACCTCGATACGCGCCTGTGGTTCCATCTCTCGGACTTTGCACGGACTTTTCAAACGCCCCTCGTATTGCTCGGCGAACTTTTCTCACTGTAGCGGCAGGGGGGCCTCACCAGCCACAACACTGTCATCGTACTGCAGCCCACAACTTCAGCTAATATCAACTCCTGCTAAACCCCATATAAATAATTTTATTCGCGATACAATTACTTTTCCTTGCTATACGTTCTACGTGGACTTTAAGGGTCAATTATTCATCCAGATACACACCTAAATATGTTGATCACACATCTTGAGTTATCGCCTAGTTTATTTTGGTCAAAGGGTTCGTTTCAACTCTTTCTTTAAATAACATATTATGTTGATTTTGGAGTGTCACTAGGAGTACCATTTGTGCACACCATTCACGCAAAGTTTCTGGGATGTTGTATTTCCATAATGAACTTTCACTCTCCAGAGCAGTGCGTGCTGATTTGAAACTTCGTGGCTTATTAAAACCGTGTGCTGGACCCGTACTCGAGTCCTCGAACCTGGAACCTCTTCTTTTCGTGGGTAAGTGTTGTACTAACTATTTTTATTTTTCTGTTCTTCTTTCTATCTGTTTCTTCGTCATTTCCCGTTAGTAGTTGCGTACGGATGTCGTGTGACACGACTCAAATTCCATCGATGAACACTTTTTGTTTTGTTTTGTTCTACATAGAGTGGCCATCCCTGATCGAACACGCTGATCTACCGTGACAGCAAGTGAGTTATGCAGGCGCAACTCACGACCCGCCCTCACAGGTTTCCTTTTTTTCAGGAGTTCTGGTCCCACACGGTACACAGGAGAACTTCCGCAAAATTTGAAAGGTACCGGAAATTTTAAGCTTGAAGATGAGGTACAGGTATAAGCAAAGGTGTGAGAGTGGATCGTTAGTTATGCTTGGATAGCTCAGTCGCTGGAGAGCTTGCCCACGAAAGGCAGAGGTCACGGGTTCGAGTCCCAGTCCAGCAAACAGTTTTAATCTCCCACGAAATTTCAGTTTACCGTAATTATTTCTAGTGCCCTGTTGGCGTACACTAGAAGTAAGAAGTCATCAACGTACGCTACAGTTCCTAACAATTCCTGTCTGGAATAAATGTTTCACAGAGTTCTTACCGTATCAGATTTGTATGCTGTCTCAAACTTTCGATGACTCCCTCCATCGTCTACACCAGAAATAGCCCGTAGTCCTTGTGGTACTTTATTTATTTGGTCGACTTCAATCGTGAAACAAAACTAAAACTCAGATTGAACAGGCCCCAGAAGATCCAATGGTACCGACCGACGGCCGTGTAATCCAGAGCCGATAGACGTCACATGGACGGGCATGTGGTCAGCACACCACTATCCCAGATGTTGCCAGTTTTCGTGACCGGGGCAGCTACTCCTCAGTCAAATAGCTCCTCAGTTGGCCTCACAAGAGATGAGTGCACCCCCTCGCTAACGGTGCCTGGCAGACCCAAATGTCAGCCAAGCCCAGCAGTGCTGAACTTCGGTGATCTTTCGGGAACCGGTGTCACCAATGCGACAAGGCCGTTGACTGCTTCTCTCGCCAAGATGTCAGAAAATCACAGACCTTCCTTATGCTGTCAGAGACTATGTAGCTGCCTGCGATGGAAGAAAACCAGTTGGTTGGTTGGTTGATTCGGGGAATGGGACCAAACAGTGAGGTCATCGGTCCCAAGAACATCAGTTAGCGACGTTGATTTCCTTAGATCGTGGGTGACTTAATGGATTTCTCTGTTGTCTTTCAGCATCCAGCGCCAGTTTGCACGTGGCGCATTGCAGAACTAAAAGTCACTCTAGCGGGCGCTGCCAGGTCGAAAACAACGCAAAGGGACCTCCAGAAGCAGCGAATTACAAGACGAGCTGGAATTCCAGAATCATTCATCACTGATGCAAATGCCCCTAACAGGAAAGGTGGGGTAGAAGCCATGAAGCCTGGACTATGGAACAACGGAAGAACGTCATCTGGTCAGGCGAGTCTCGTTCCACGCTGTTTCTAACTTCTGGCCGAGTTTACGTCCGAAGAGTGAAACATTGCTGGGATTTGGTGGTAATTTGGACAGCCATTTCGTGTATTCCATGGCCCCACTGTTATTCTGCAAGGTTGAATTGCTGCCAAGGTTTAAGCGACCATTTTGGCTGATCAGGTCCATACCAAGGTACAATGTTTTTTCCCCAGTGGTGATGCGGTGTTACAAGAAGACAGGGCTTCTGTTCACACAGCTCGCATCGTTCAGAAGTGTTTTTATGACAACGAGGATGAATTCTCGCATTTGCCCTGGCCACCATGGTCACAAGGTCTTAATATTATTAAGCCTTTGTCGTCTACTTTTCAGAGAAAGGTGCTTCATCCCTAGCCACCCCCACCATCGTTACCTGAACTTGACAGTGATTTTACAGGATGAACGTTACAGTATTCCCTTGAAAAGAAACAGGACCTGTATTTATCCATTCACAGACGACTGGAAGCTGTTTTGAAAGTCAACGGTGTTCTTACATTGTATTAGCCATGGTTATGTATTGTGTTTGTGGCGTTTCCACATTTTTATCCATCCCACGTATGTATAAAATTCACTTAGGGAGCTTGATAAGTCTGGCAAAAAAGCCAGAAAAAAGTTTGTTCCGTAAGCAACTCACATTAATTCGCACCATAGTCTTCTTTAAGGGATAAGCAGTTGGTCCAGCGATCCACCAGTTTTTTCATTCCATCGGAAAAATGGGTTCTGTCAAACTCGCAAAAAACTTGTTGGCTGCACTTCCTCAGTTGATGAAAATTTATTCCGAGCAAGCTGCAGTTTTAAGTCAGGGAACAGAAAGAAGTCACTTGGGGCTGACTCTGCTGAATAGGGTGGATGAGGAACCAACTCAAAGGCAAAGTCGTGCACTTTCGCCATGTTATCAGTGATGTAAGGAATGGTGCAATACACTGTTGAAAGAGCACTTTTTTGCCTTGGTCTTTTTTCAGCCAACGTATGTTTCAAACGTTCCAACAGTGAATCATAATACGGTCCAGTTATAGTTCTACCTTTTTCCGAGTAATCTATGAGTATTATTTCTTGGGAATCCCATAAAATAATGACTGTCGTCTTACCAGCTGACAAAAAGGTCTTTGCCGTCTTCAGTACACTTTTACGAGCCTTTGTCCATTATTTTGACTGCCGTTTTGACGCTTGTGTGTAATGATTGATCGAAGTCATCGACACTGACAAAAAGCCGCAAAGAGTCTTGCCGATTACGATTAAACATCGACAGACATTGTGTTGAAATGTTGTGCCGGGTGTTATTTTGGTCGGCTACGAGCAATCGCGACACGCACCTCGCTCACAGCTTCTTCAAAGCCAACTCTCCGTGCACGATATTACGTTCTCGCCCAGTTGAGATGCCTACAGTTCCAGACATGCCACGAATTTTTGTTCGGCGGTCTTGACTCAACTGCACCGCCAGAGCGCGCTTCATCGTCGGTGTTTCATTAACCCAACATTAAATAGTCTTCAGTGATGATGCAGAGTCCACATGTACTTGACCCAGTTCTGTTGTGATTTGTGTGGGAGTCCAACTCATCAAACGAAAATGCTTAATAGCATGAAAATCGGTTTTCCCGATTTTCAATTACAAATGTCACACCAACCAATTCAGACGGCTCTCAACAGTGAACTGTACACTGTACATTGTTACAATACTTCGTACGACCCTTGGAATAATCGAGCTTATCAACCGTGAGGGCGCATCAAAAATCTTCCGCTCTTTTATGGAAATTTACCAGTCTTATCAGACCACCCTTGTGCATTTCACAAAATAATACACTACTGGCCATTAAAATTGCTACACCAAGAAGAAACGCAGATGATAAACGTGTATTCATTGGACAAGTATATTATACTAGAACTGACATGTGATTACATTTTCGCGCAATTTGGGTGCATGGATCCTGAAAAATGAGTACCCAGGACAAACACCTCTGGCCGTAATAACGGCCTTGATATGCCTGGGCATTGAGTCTAACAGAGCTTGGACGACGTGTACAGGTACAGCTGCGCATGCAGCTACCAACACGATACCACAGTTCATCAAGAGTAGTGACTACGCATTGTGACGATTCAGATGCTCCGCCACCATTGACCAGACGTTTTGAATTGGTGAGAGATCTGGAGAATGTGCTGGCCAGGGCAGCAGTCGAACATTTTCTGTATAAGGCCCGTACTGGACCTGCAACATGCGGTCATGATTATCCTGCTGAAATGTAGGATTTCACAGTGATCGAATGAAGGGTAGAGCCACGGGTCGTAATACATCTGAAATGTAACGTCCACTGTTCAAAGTGCCGTCAATGCGAACAAGAGGTGACCGAGACGTGTAACCAATGGCACCCCATACCATCACGCCGGGTGATACGCCAGTATGGCGATGACGAATACACGCTTCCAATGTGTGCTCACCGCGCTGTCGCCAAACACGGGTGCGACCATCATGATGCTGTAAACAGAACCAGGATTCATCCGAAAAAATGACGTTTTGCCATTCGTGCACCCAGGTTCGTCGTTGAGTACACCTTCGCAGGCGCTCCTGTCTGTGATGCAGCGTCAAGGGTAACCGCAGCCATGGTCTCCGAGCTGATAGTCCATGCTGCTGGAAACGTCGTAGAACTGTTCGTGCAGATGGTTGTTGTCTTGCAAACGTCCCCATCTGTTGACTCGGGGATCGAGACGTGGCTGCACGATCCGTTACAGCCATGCAGATAAGATGCCTGTCATCTCGACTGCTAGTGATACGAGGCCGTTGGGGTCCAGCACGTCGTTTCGTGTTACCCTCCTGAGCCCACCGATTCCATATTCTGCCAACAGTCATTGGATCTCGACCAACTCGAGCAGCAATGTCGCGATACGATAAACCGCAATCGCGATAGGCTACAATCCGACCTTTATCAAAGTCGGAAACGTGATGGTACGCATTTCTCCTTCTTTCACGAGGCATTACAACAACGTTTCAGCAGGCAACGCCGGTCAACTGCTGTTTGTGTATGAGTAATCGGTTGGAAACTTTCCTCATGTCAGCACGTTGTAGGTGTCGCCACCGGCGCCAACCTTGTGTGAATGCTCTGGAAAGTTAATCATTTGCATATCACAGCATGTTTTTCCTGTAGGTTAAATTTCGCGTCTGTAGCACGTCATCTTCGTGGTGTAGCAATTTTAATCGCCAGTAGTGTAGTTTATTAGACTGGGTGCATGTTTTTTGATTGTCCTAGACTAGAGGCGGGCTCTACAGAAGGTGACATCGGCGGCCTACCTGCGGGGGCTGCGCGCCCTGGCGTGCTGCTGCGGCGTGCCGGCGTCTGCGGGGGCGGCGGCGGCGGCGGGGGCGGCGTCCTGGCCACCGGAGGCGGCGGCTAGCGGCCGCGGCAGCTGGATGCGCATCTTCTCGGCGGGCGGCGGGGGCGGCGCGGGCGCCTCGTGCTGCACGTACTCGTCCAGCAGCGCCGGGTTGATGGGCGTGGTGGAGCGCGGCCGCTCGATGGGGCAGGTGCGCACCTCGGCCGCGGACCGCTGCCGCACCGGCAGGATCGGCACCGCCACAGACCTGCGGGCCGCCGCACCACTCACTGCCTCTGCTCCCTGCTACATCTACATCTACATCCATACTCCGCAAGCCACCTGACGGTGTGTGGCGGAGGGTACTTTGAGCACCTCTATCGCTTCTCCCTTCTATTCCAGTCTCGTATTGTTCGTGGAAAGAAAAATTGTCAGTATGCCTGTGTGTGGACTCTAATCTCTCTGATTTTATCCTCATGGTCTCTTCGCGAGATATACGTAGGTGGGAGCAATATACTGCTTGACTCCTCGGTGAAGGTATGTTCTCGAAACTTTAACAAAAGCCCGTAGCGAGCTACTGAGCGTCTCTCCTGCAGAGTCTCCCACTGGAGTTTATCTATCATCTCCGTAACGCTTTCGCGATTACTGAATGATCCTGTAAACAAGCGCGCTGCTCTCCGCTGGATCTTCTCTATCTCTTCTATCAAACCTATCTGGTACGGATCCCACACCAGTGAGCAGTATTCAAGCAGTGGGCGAACAAGTGTACTGTAACCTACTTCCTTTGTTTTCGGACTGCATTTCCTTAGAATTCTTCCAATGAATCTGTCTGGCATCTGCTTTACCGACGATCGACTTTATATGGTCATTCCATTTTAAATCACTCCTAATGCATACTCCTAGATAATTTATGGAATTAACTGCTTCCAGTTGCTGACCTGCTATATCGTAGCTATAGATAAAGGATCTTTCTTTCTATGTATTCGCAGCACATTACACCTGTCTATATTGAGATTCAATTGCCATTCCCTGCAACATGCGTCAATTCGTTGCAGATCTTCCTGTAATTCAGTACAATTTTCCATTGTTACAACCTCTCGATATACTACAGTATCATCCGCAAAAAGCCTCAGTGAACTTCCGATGTTATCCACAAGGCCATTTATGTATTTTGTGAATAGCAACGGTCCTACGACACTCCCCTGCGGCACATCTGAAATCACTCTTACTTCGGAAGACTTCTCTCCATTGAGAATGACATGCTCCGTTCTTTTATCTAGTAACTCTTCAATGCAATCACACAATTGGTCTGATAGTCCATATGCTCTTACTTTTTTCATTAAACGACTGTCGGGAACTGTATCGAACGCCATGCGGAAGTCAAGAAACACGGAATCCACCTGGGAACTCGTGTCTATGGCTCCCTGGGTCTCGTGGACGAATAGCGCGAGCTGTGTTTCACACGATCGCCTTTTTCGAAACCCATCCTGGTTCCTACAGAGTAGATTTCTAGTCTCCAGAAAAGTTATTATACTCGATCATAAAACGTGTTCCAAAATTCTACAACTGATCGACGTTAGAGACATAGGTTTATAGTTCTGCACATCTGTTCGACGTCCCTGTACGCTCGAGTTTCAAACTAGGGATGGGAGAAACCGACCAGCATTTTACTTCTGAATGACCGGTATTTTTCCGTAGTTGTTTGGTCTCGCATATAACATATGTTTTATATTTTTTACTAATAACGGGATAAAAACATATTTGTTACTACTAACTGGGTAAAAAACGGGCTTATCATTTTGCCACAGTATGAGCGCAAAAGTTGTTAGCTCTTAAATAAGACTTTTGTTAAAAAGCGCTCGATGTTTATTTCCATTGCTCTGAAATATTACGTTGTTATAGAAAATGCGACAAGTGACCAGTCCCATTTTAATATCAATGCGGACAGTTGCAAACTAGCACCAGCACATGATGCAAGTATCGATATAGTATTGTTGAAACAATGAAGTGTTATTAGGGCCTCCCGTCGGGTAGACCGTTCGCCTGGTGCAGGTCTTTCGATTTGACGCCACTTCGGCGACTTGCTCGTCGATAGGGATGAAATGATGATTATTAGGACAACACAACACTCAGTCCCTGAGCGGAGAAAATCTCCGACCCAGCCGGAAATCGAACCCGGGCCCTTAGGACTGTCATTCTGTCGAGCCGATCGCTTAGCTACCGGGGCTGGACGAGACAATGAAGTGCCTGTTGCCATATGGCGTGGCTGATTAGACAGTACCTGGGTACGCGCAGTGTTCGAGACTTGCTCCCACCTCGTCTATACGGCAGCTTCCCGCTGTTTTTCTCAGTCACCAGTCGTATTGCAGAATGGTGCCATCCTCCGTTAGGATTTGAATTTACTTGTATGAAATGCAGTAGCAATGGCCTACAAACTCTGCATTACGTTTAATAGGTTAAAAATGGGAGGTGGTACAACAAATGACAAAACATCCACAACGTCCCTTGGAAGAGAACGTAAATTTGATTGATACACCTAATTTTACTGACGTACTACAAACTTGGGATAATATGTTGTTGTTGTCGTTGTCTTCAGTCCTGAGATTGGTTTGATGCAGCTTGAACCCTTAATTTTACGGCTGCTTCATTGTGAAAAACTGATACATCCAAAAGTGTAGCTGCAGCGAATTCATCAACTTGTAAACTTTAGCTCTCGCCATCCCACCTCCCGTCCGCTTCATATCCACCATCTTTGCTACAGACAGTGAGACCGACGAAACTTCCTGGCAGATCACAATTGTGTGCCACACTGAGATTCAAATTCGTGACCTCCGCGGACAAATGCTCTACGGACTGAGCCACCCGAGCACGAATCACACCCCGTTCCCACAGCTCAACCCCATATCGATCGAAAATTCCAACTTCTTCAAATTCATTAAATTTTTTCAATCTGTGTTTCAAGTCTACGTTTATAACTGGAAGAAACAGGAAATAAAAATCGAAAATCGGTTATATAGGAAACCGATCAATTTGAGCGGTTTTAACAGTCAGGTAAACTGATGATGGAAAAATCCTGTATAAATGAAAAACGGTTGTTTCAGCATTAACCACCATCCCCACTTTAAGCTCGCTGGCGGATCCTACATATGTTCTCATCTCCTGAGTCGCCATCTTCGTAGGCTCAGAGTCTCTATAACATATATATCTCATAAAGTACTAGAAAATTCACGTTACCTCTTGTTTTGGCCAGAGAATACGTAACGGAAGACAAATTGACTGCACGGAATATGAATTCTTCCGATACTGGCATGACTCGCTGGTCACTGAAGAATAATACACACATCTAAAAAAGTTTTGCATCACCTCAGTTCCGAGAGTTCCGGAACTTTTACAGAAAGTTGGAATAGAGGTCAACATAAATACTATTTCCGCTGTTTTTGTTGCTCATGAAAACAACACATTGCATACACCTATACACTGGTACCTTTAATACCCAGTAGTACGTCCTCTTACGTTGATCCATGCCTGTATTCATCGTGCCATAGTTGGTCCAGACTGTCCCACTCCTCAACGGCAATTCGGCGTAGATCCCTCAGAGTGGTTGGTGGGTCACGTCGTCCATAAACACCTTTTTTCAATCTATCACAGGATTGTTCGATACGGTTCATGTCTGGACAACATGCTGGCCACTCTAGTCGAGCGATGTCGTTATCCTGAAGGAAGTCATTTACAAGATGTGAACGATGGGGCGCGAATTGTCCTCCAAGAAGACGAATGTCTCGGCAATTTGATGCCGGTATGGTTGCACTATCGGTCGCAGGATGGTATTCACGTATCGTACAGCCGTTACGGCGCCTTCTATGACCACCAGCGGCGTACGTCGGCCCCACATAATGCCATCCCAAAACAGCAGCGAACCTCCGCCTTGCTGCACTCGCTGGACAGTGTACCTAAGGCGTTCAGCCTGACCAGGTTGCCTCCAAACACGTCTCCGACGATTGTGTGGTTGAAGGCATATGAGACACTCACCAGCGAAGAGAACGTGATGCCAATCCTGTGCAGTGCATTAGGCATGCTGTAGGGCCCATCTGTACCGCGCTGCATGGTGTCGTGGTTGCAAAGATGGGCCTCGCCATGGACGTCGGGAGCGAAGTTGAGCATCATGCAGCCTATTGCACACAGAGAGTCGTAACACGACGTCCTATGGACGCACGAAAAGCATTATTCAGCTAGGTGGCATTGCTGTCAGGATTCCTCCGAGCCATAATCCGTCAGTAGCGGTAATCCACTTCACTATATAGTAGCCCTTGGGCGGCCTGAACGAGGCATGTCATCGACAGTCCTTCTCTCTATCGGAAATCACTTACTTCTCCTGAAGGCATACGCATGTTTATTTATTAGTAAATTTCTTGGACATTCATTCGAATGATGTTGAAAGTTTGTTAGAAATTGTCGAAACGTTAGACGAAATAGAAAATAAGTCTCGTGATTCTGTGAATTGTGGTTAAAAAGATGATTGTTGTGCTATTTAAAGCCCAGAACAGAAATAGAGTACCTTCCAAGCCCCCCCCCCCCCCCCCCCCAAAAAAAAACATGTATAGTAACTGTTTCCAGTGTCGAAGAAAATCCTGTAAATTTTTTGGTTAAACGAAGAAGGAAGAAAAACGTTGCAGTATTTCCTACAGTGTAATTTACCAAAACAGCTGCGGTATTTCCCAACCAAAATAGATAAAATAATAGTATTCAAAAGCTTAGAGCTGCTTGTAAGAGTCAATAAACCGTTGCTGAGGGAGATCTACGAGACAGCACTCTGAATTGGAAGTGAGACGAACGTTACTGGTTTCCAGGCTTCTTAGATCAGGTGAAATGGATTCAGGAAATGATATGGGAAAGGAAGTCACAAAATTACAAAGTTTACCTCAAGTACACGTGTGGCGGAGACGTAATAATAGGTAACACAATAGCGAAGTTCATAGCTGACGTGAAGACGAACCTTCTTGTTATCCTCTAAAAGCTGCGTATGAATCCAATTAATCAGCTTTCGTGCAAACCGCACTTTGTTATCCGAAAAAAAAGGACAGAGTCGTGCAGTCGATGAATCCTATTGCACATTCGTATACGACAGTGATAAGTATCAGTGAATTACTTTTTCTACTTTATCTCTGTCTTTACGAATATGATGGCAAATCAGTACCAAAAATTAAACAGAAATATTGTTTACTTGTAAAAGTCTTGTAACTGACAAAGCAAAATCTGGAAAAATGAGAGAGTACAATTGTAAATGTTACACGCGAAACATCTTCTTATTAAATAAAAAAAAGAAAAAGACTCCGACCGAACAGCCCATGAAGGTCCAACGGTACCGATCGGCCACCGTGCCATCCTTAGCCCACAGGCGTCAGTGGACGCGGAAACGGAGGGGCGTGTGTTCAACAAACCGCTCTCCCGGCTGAATGTCAGTTTACGAGACGGGAGCCGCTACTTCTCGATCAAGTAGCTCCCCAGTTTGCCTCACAAGGGCTGAGTGCACCCCGCTTGCCAACAGTGCTCGGCAGACCGGATGGTCACCAATGCAAGTGCTAGCCCAGCCCGCCAGCACTTAAGTTCGGTGATCTGACGGGAACCGGTGTTACCACTGCGGCAAGCCCGATTGCATCTTCTTACCGTTTGCAGAGAATAATTCATTGGTGTTTTTGGTCTCTTGGCCTGGACATAACGACGCCTCTGTCTTTAGGACGACGGCGAAAAGACTTAACAGAGTTCCGATTCCATTTAGAACTAATAGTGTGATTCAACTTCTCGGTTTAAAAAAAATTCAGTTGTGTGAAGCATTTTCCAAATAATTGTCAGAAAGCATAATTTCTGAGAGCTCTTTGTCATTCCAGGTGTATCAGTGGAAGAGCGTTTTTAAACTTCAGTCGTTTGTGCATTTTCAGTGCAGATCACATGTTACGAATCTGATGAGATATGCCTGATATGTAGCACAACATGCAAAACAGTCGTCACAACCAGTTCTTACTCTACTGCAGCATTGTGTAAATAAAAATTTTAAGGACTGTGGAGTGCCTGACTGCAGTAATTTTTCTTTTGTCTGGTGTGCCTGGTGTAAGGAAAATATTTCTCTCATCCAATAGACACTTCGCATTTTTCTAACGACTACAGGGAATAAACAAGGAACCGTTTCATTGTTAGTAAAACGTACATTATTGAAAATATATCATAAAAACTACGCTACAGAAATTCGTATAAACTATTTGATGTCAACCAATTAAAGCCCCGGTTTCTTTCTTCCGGCAGTCACTTGTTTAACAACTACATCTGAAACAGTTTATCTGTCGACATAAATTGCAAGTTATTCGAAAAAAATTATGATTTAAGACATTTTTGGTACGATTTAAGTGTTTAAAGCTCTCACTTGCGCACTTCGGGTTTCGCGCTACGTGACGCCGTGCTCTCTTGTTACAGCAGGGTTTGTTTATTCGCAGATTCGTGCGGTAGGCAGGAAGGAGTCTACAAACCCCTGTTATAAGCGGTTCTTCACGTAGCAAAAATAAATAACTTTAACATTTAAAAAAATTACAGTACGCCTAAGCACCTAAAATTTTGACAGTGCAATTCTTTCGGTGTATTCTTCCTGTGCGAAAAACGTCATGGCAGGTTTCGACATGTCGGATTGGACCACTGCCTCGTTAGAGATGAGCATTCAAAGGCTGCCGTGGTAAGTTTTGCATGCGATTTGGCCATACCATTGTTTCTTGCACGAGCTCTTTAGACTCTAAGCACATTTTCGTACAGCTCTGACCGTGCGATGTGACATGTTTTCCTTGTTACTGTGCCTGTACTGAATCTAAGACGTTCTGCGAAAGACCTCTTCCTCCACCGAAAACACTCATTTCATTTGTAGCATATTTCAAGACCTGCTGTCTAATATTTATAAATTATACAACTCAAACAACTCTACATGTAGTAGTACATTATTGCATATTACCAGCAAAATTTGTTTTGGGCAATAAAACAAGGGTAATAACAATGGGTTACAAAGAAAATTAAATTAGCTGTAGGGAACGGACGGAGTGTTAAAATGATAAATGTTAGTAACTTAGAAGAAAATGATAGAAAAACAGGAAAGAGACGATCTGCAAATCTTCTTTTACTGTTAAAATGAGACAGAACATATAAATGATGCTTCGTGTTGCTGCTACCCTAGGTGGGAGGATCTCGGCAGAAACGTCGAACCCGTCCACCTAAAGTAGTGTGCAAAATTATGTTGTCTTATATTACTAAATGAAATACATCATGAATGTGTGTATTTGTTTCTACTGTCTAAGAAGCAGTACTACGTATTACATCCTTTAAGTTCTTGTTTAGGGCATACCCATTGCACTATTTGTGTTGCCATATCTAGACGTAGTTCTACATGTTGTGTGTTTGCGTTCACGATGCTGTTTTCCTTAATCAGTGCAGCAAGTCGGGAACGGTGTCTCGGAGCATGAAAGCTGTGTGAAGTTTTCCTTTGATGTAATGATTGTCTTGTTGCTTAAATTAATTATTTTTATTTAAATTATTTAGTTATCATACACTCCTGGAAATGGAAAAAAGAACACATTGACACCGGTGTGTCAGACCCACCATACTTGCTCCGGACACTGCGAGAGGGCTGTACAAGCAATGATCACACGCACGACACAGCGGATACACCAGGAACCGCGGTGTTGGCCATCGAATGGCGCTAGCTGCGCAGCATTTGTGCACCGCCGCCGTCAGTGTCAGCCAGTTTGCCGTGGCATACGGAGCTCCATCGCAGTCTTTAACACTGGTAGCATGCCGCGACAGCGTGGACGTGAACCGTATGTGCAGTTGACGGACTTTGAGCGAGCGCGTATAGTGGGCATGCGGGAGGCCGGGTGGACGTACCGCCGAATTGCTCAACACGTGGGGCGTGAGGTCTCCACAGTACATCGATGTTGTCGCCAGTGGTCGGCGGAAGGTGCACGTGCCCGTCGACCTGGGACCGGACCGCAGCGACGCACAGATGCATGCCAAGACCGTAGGATCCTACGCAGTGCCGTAGGGGACCGCACCGCCATTTCCCAGCAAATTAGGGACACTGTTGCTCCTGGGGTATCGGCGAGGACCATTCGCAACCGTCTCCATGAAGCTGGGCTACGGTCCCGCACACCGTTAGGCCGTCTTCCGCTCACGCCCCAACATCGTGCAGCCCGCCTACAGTGGTGTCGCGACAGGCGTGAATGGAGGGACGAATGGAGACGTGTCGTCTTCAGCGATGAGAGTCGCTTCTGCCTTGGTGCCAATGATGGTCGTATGCGTGTTTGGCGCCGTGCAGGTGAGCGCCACAATCAGGACTGCTTACGACCGAGGCACACAGGGCCAACACCCGGCGTCATGGTGTGGGGAGCGATCTCCTACACTGGCCGTACACCACTGGTTATCGTCGAGGGGACACTGAATAGTGCACGGTACATCCAAACCGTCATCGAACCCATCGTTCTACCATTCCTAGACCGGCAAGGGAACTTGCTGTTCCAACAGGACAATGCACGTCCGCATGTATCCCGTGCCACCCAACGTGCTCTAGAAGGTGTAAGTCAACTACCCTGGCCAGCAAGATCTCCGGATCTGTCACCCATTGAGCATGTTTGGGACTGGATGAAGCGTCGTCTCACGCGGTCTGCACGTCCAGCACGAACGCTGGTCCAACTGAGGCGCCAGGTGTAAATGGCATGGCAAGCCGTTCCACAGGACTACATCCAGCATCTCTACGATCGTCTCCATGGGAGAATAGCAGCCTGCATTACTGCGAAAGGTGGATATACACTGTACTAGTGCCGACATTGTGCATGCTCTGTTGCCTGTGTCTATGTGCCTGTGGTTCTGTCAGTGTGATCATGTGATGTATCTGACCCCAGGAATGTATCAATAAAGTTTCCCCTTCCTGAGATAATGAATTCACGGTGTTCTTATTTCAATTTCCAGGAGTGTATTTAAAGTGCAGCTTAGATACATGAACCAATCATGTGCTACGCCTGCTTTTCTTATACTTATGCTATTTACATATTTTAGGTGTTTTACTCCTTATATGGTGAGTCTGTGTCTCATGTTGTTATTGTTTGTGTCAGTTTCCGTGTCTGGATCTACATCAGTTCAAATGGTTCAAATGGCTCTGAGCACTATGCGACTTAACTTCTGAGGTCATCAGTCGCCTAGAACTTAGAACTAATTAAACCTAACTAACCTAAGGACATCACACACATCCAAGCCCGAGACAGGATTCGAACCTGCGACCGTAGCGGTCACGCGGTTCCAGACTGAAGCGCCTTTAACCGCATGGCCACACCGGCCGGCGATCTACATCAGCGTCTGTGACTGTGTCTGAGTTTGTGTCCTCCCATGGAACCTGTTGTGTTTTGTGTGTATCTGTTCGAGATCTGCCGTAAGGGTTTTGTTGTCTATAAAGCGATGAGCCAAATCATTATGACCACCTGTTTAATAGCGTGCTATTCCACTTTTCAAACACAGTACAACAGAGATTCTCTTTGGCCTGGATTCTACAAGTTCCTGTCACGATTTCAGAAGGATGTGGTACCAGATGTCTACGCACTGGTCAAGCAATTACCACAAATTATGGTAGGGTGGTTTACGGTCACACAGCTGGTGCCCGATATATGTTGCAATGGGTACAAATCAGGCACATTTGCTGACCGAGACATCAGTGTGAGTTCAGCATAATGCCCCTCAAACCACTGTAGCACCATTCTGACCATGCAACACGGACAGTTATCTTGCTGAAGCAGTCATCGCTGTAGGGGGAGACTTCAAGCAAAAGCGATGCTGGTGGTGCGCACTAATGTTCACGTGGTTCACTGCGGTAGTGGGGCCTTCGGTTACCACCGCAGACCCCGTAGAAGCCCAACTCAACGTACCCCATAACATGATTCTGCCTTCACAGGCCAGCATCTGGAGTGCGGTGCATGTTTCGTGTAGCCATTTGCGTGGATGACGGTATGCAGGGACCCAACCATCGAACTTGTGTAGTAAGAAATGTGATTTATTTGGCAGGCAACATGTTTCTTTAGATGTATAGTAGAAACTCTGTGATGCTATGCCGACTGTAATCATAACTGACTATGTCGTTGGGCCAACACAGGAATACGTAGGGGTGGAGCTCCATGTTCAACAATGGCCGAAACACTTGTGCCTGCACCAGCATTGTACTGTGTTGTCAGATCTGCCACAGATCGCTGCCTATCCCAAACTACACAGTGGGGGATCCTGAAGTCTACATTTCGTAATGAGACGTGGACGTCGTATACCATAAGGACTAAAAGTTATTTCACCATCCTTCAGCCACTTTCCATAGGTGCTCACAACAGTAGTACGCCAACAGGCGACCAGCTTCGCGGTTTCGGAGATTCTTGTTTCCAGTCGCACGGCCACAACGACGTGCTCTTTGTCAAAACCGCTTATATCAGTGGATTTCCACATTTTCGACCCATATCTTCGCTGTGATGACTGCTCTTTCGTCTCTCTTCCGCATACATTGTTTCTTTACGGCGTCACGTGCCCGCATGGCTACCAGAAAGCATTCAACCTCGCGGTGGGCAGTTGTCGTAATGTTCTGGCTCATCAGTGTAGTTTTATGCCGAGTTCTCGAAACCTCATCAGCGATGTTTCCTAGAGCACTCCATTTGTCTGGGGTCTCGTGACATTTCCTCTGCTCGCCCGCGAGTTGACGTAGCAGAGAGGTACGTACCGCTCCTGGGGCAGAGTGGTGGGCACGTAGGGCAGCTCGCCCTCGAACGAGTCCTGCAGCACGAGCCCCTGGCGCTCGGCGTCGCCGTCCGCCTCCTCCGCCTCCTCCGCCCCCGCGGCGGCCAGCAGCGGCGCGGGCTCCGCCCCCAGCACGGCGGCCGCGACGCGCGCGAACTCCGCCTCCGAGTCGGACGACATACGCTCCTCCTCCGTGCTCGCCGGCGCCTGCGCAACCCGCCACCCACCTCTCATGTCACGGCCAGTCTGAGCCGAGCGAAAACGAGACTTTCTAAAAATTACACACTGTATTTTTATCCTAGCATGTATCAGGGCAGTGTGGTGACAGATGGTGGTGAAGCCGTACATATGGAGAACTGCATAAAGAAGGCAACTGCTGTCTTCGTACAACTGTATCCAACATAGAGAAACAGAAACATTACATGCAGAACTAAAATTCGTTTTTTAATGCAAATGTGAACGCTGTCCTTCCGTACGATAGTGAAAAATTTAAAGTAGACAAAAAGATAACATCACCATTGCAGAGCTTCGTATATAGGTGTCTCCGGAGCATATAGGAATATATGGTGGCCAGAAAAAATGAGTAAATAAGTCAGACATCTATAGAAGAACAGATACGTGAACGAAAGTGGAGATGGCTGGGGCACACATTGAGAAATCCACGTGGGGCAATCGAAATGAAGGCTTTGGGATGGAATTCCCAGGGAACGAGGAAGAGAGGCAGGCCTAGAGGACGATGGAAGGGGAAGCGAGGGAAGTGGCAAAACCTAGACGGAATTGAGAGAAATGGCCCAAGACAGATTGCAAGTTCTCATCGATGTCCTAAGCCCCATGCGGGCCAAAGCAATTAAATGAACTCAAACGAAGAGTGGGAAATACACAGAGGGGGCATAAAATTGACCAGGGTGAGGTCGAGTTTTGTAAAAAAAAAAAAAAAAAAAAAAAAAAAATAATCGCTACAAAGTAATCACGGTGATTGACAAAAACTTAGCGTTTTGAGAGGAAATTGAAATTTTCACGCTGCTACCTGAGATGTCAGAGTTCATCTCTCCGAGGCCTACCTATTTTGCGCATAAAATGTTACATCGATGTGACATTTAACTCTCAATAAAATAAGAGAAACAAAAATTCTGAAAAAAAAACAGTCAAAAGATTTGTTAAAGTACGAAAGAATATAAATTAGAGAAACATTTGACGCACCTTTGAATGATGCTTGAGGTTCATCAAACGGGTCACCGATTGAGAATTTAAAATTATACGTTTAACTTAGAATACTAGAATTTTAAAGAGTACTAGAGGATATTTGTGTGGTAGATTATGTAGTCTCGTTTGCTGTAAATGGTTTCGAGCATCATTAAAGATGCGTCAGTTGTTTCTGCAACATGTTTTATATCTTACTTTCAAACCAATCATTTAACAAAACATTTTACTTTTTTCAGTTTTTTATTATAAATGAGATTATTGTCTACAGCCACCACAAAGCTACTAACATCTTTATTGTTCCAGTGTGGGGTACTTTGGAAATCACTCAACAATTCCGCGAAGATTCAGTTTTTTTAATACAACTTTCAAGAACATAACTTAAAGAACGATAAAATTAGCACATCTATATAATTTAAAAAAGCTAACCCTCGTTTGCACTTACTAATTTGTACGAATTCGACATTCAGAACCACGGCTGCCCGCGTCTCCCTATCGTCTACCATCTGTATTACCCATATTCCGGGCAGATTTCATATCAAAATCTGCTGTCCATTAAAAGTCCGATTATTGTCAATCCACGACCTTCGACCTCGTGAGCAGAAGAATACGAAAAGTATAAATTAACGTCATCAGCGGACTTCTCTGCAGTTCAAATGATGTATACTCTCAATTATCATCCAAAAGACAAGTGGGTACTTTTACCATTTCCCTACTAAATATAAGGACGAAACAGTTCTCAATATATCTTCGGTTGGTTTTGAAATTACGTTTTGAATAAGTATTATTTGAAATAACGGACGTTTTTGTTGCAAAGAGTCCATTTTCAAAATGTTGTTTTTGCATTTACAGGCTACTGTACTGTTTTGAAAACTTACCATTAGAAAAGCGGCGGTTCCGCGCTAAAAGTTTACATTAGAAAGACTTCCAATTTTTATCGAAAAGATAAGGAAATGTTATTCTAGTAGTAGTATGGCAATATTAAAGGGGCTGCATGACTGCTAAAAAAATAACGGCTGCAGGTTATCCTTGCCTTCAGCCATTCGCATTACCAGCACAGCAGGACCATGTTGGCTGATGTTACAAGACCGACCAGCCAAACCAACACGCCGTGGCCAGTGCAACAACTGAAAAGCCTGTTGCCCCTCTTCAAGAATCACAAGTTTGCCCGGCCTCACAACAGATCACTCTCCGTACACTTAAAGTGCGGCTACCTGTATCTTTGGGGCACTCAAGCCAACAGACGTCGCCACGGTCCATGGCTTATGACATTTTTATCTTACAGAGAAATACCGACATTTAACAAAAAAATGAAGTTTTATATGGACATCGTTATATTTAATATGAGACAAAAAGGAAAGTTGAATTTATGATTGTAATCTAATTTTTGCATAACAAACTTTATTTAACAATTTCCTTTTTCCTGTACGTTAATTTAAGTTTCAACTATGCAAAGATTGTATTACAATTCTAAACTCAACTTTTTTTCATCTGTTGTTAAATGCAATGCTTTAAACATTTCTGCTTAAGAAACCAGAGAGGAACTTTCCATCGTAAATATTCTAGATATAATTTTATATATCTTCTGTGTAAGCCGCACGTCATTTTATCTGTGTTTGCAACCTTCAGTTGTCACCTGGAGATGGCCACAAAAGCCGATTCTTGGCTACATAAATAATATTTTCCGGAACATCAGGAAAGCGTTTCCCATTTAGTATACACTAACATTTTATCGTTCATTGGTTTAACAAACCGATTAAGCGCTCAATTGAGTAAAAATATTTTACCGCTGAGTCATTATCATTTGTCATCGACGAAAGAGGAAAAACAAAAAAAAGTTCTCTACTCTCTCTCGTCTGGTAGTAGTTTTATGGCACAGGCACAAGATAAGATTGAGTTCCTGTATGTACGTGAGCCTGCTCAAAAAAATCTAAGTTCATAAGTGCTTTGCCTACATTTTTTGGAGTTTTAAAATCATATCCACGTACGTTAAAGGACAGCCAGTTCAGCAGTCACTGAAAACTAGATGAAAGCAGGACCTGGTAACCTTTTTCTTTAAACAGATATATTATATAGTTGCAAAGACGGAATGCCAATACCAAATGTAAAGCAATTACGGACATTAAAGTGACAAATTCAATAAAGTTTCGCCCAGGTAACTGACGAAGGAACTTTCCCAAGTGTCAATGAACGATCTTTATGAAACTTGTCGAGTCTGCAGAGGGGGGAAGCTAATGCGATACGCATTTTTTTAATTGTGCCCAATTTCACTTTTATGGGGTAAGATACACCCTGGAAGGTAATTTTTGCATATTAGATTTGGACGGAATATCTTCGAGACGATGATATAAAAATTGTTTCTCATATAAAAATTTGTATGTAATTAACGTTTTTGAAAACTTTATAATGGAGTTATGAAATATTTTGAAATTTTGCAAAATATCTCACTACCGTTAATTAATTTTTAAAATGAAAACGTTTGTTACAACTTGAGTTAAAGAATCTTTCAAACTACAAACAGCCATGTGTAATAAAGCTGGTTCCTGAAATACCATTTTTGGAAAATAAGCTGTACACAATGTGCTGTCAGAATATTTTTCAACATCCCTAATCAAAATATGTAAAAATTCATTATCGGTCTAATTATATATTTTACTTATATTTGTTTTATGTTTTAAATTCCTGTTTTTGTTATACAGTCTTTTTTGTTTTTGTTTTTTAATTTACCATTGCACAAACGTGTATTTTCTTAATTGAAAATCATAATTAATTCATTATTATGATAGAAAGTAGTTGCAACAAAGATAATTCGTAACTAAACGCTTAAAACATAACTTTTTCTTACACCTTGCCGATAAAATGAACGAAATTTCTTCTTGTGATGTACTTTGCATGACAGAGAACATACGATAAAACAAAATTCAGCAGGAATTAAAATTATCGTAGGTGATCTTCTAAATATCCGGATTTGTATTAGGCAAATTTCTGTTCATTGGTAAGCCACGGCGAAAAGAATTGATTACGTACTAGTAACTGTAGCTTCATTCTATTGTTCCTCAAGCTGAGACTGACATTAAAATTATTCAACAGAAGGAGATCCGAAACACTTTATTCAGAAGGTTCTTCCAATGTCAAAAGCCATATATGTACCACTTCTGAACCTGTACCATCGTGTTCCTTGGGATTACCAGATGAACAAGTTTCTTGTCCTACGATATAATGGGCAAACTGTTTTTTCACACTCACTGCCCACCTACTCACAGTTTTAAAAGAAACTAAAGGTGCGTCTGGATCGAGAATTCGAGAATCTCTTTTTGAAGCCCCCATTGTCCTTGTGACAGCATCGAAATCCGGTAAACAAACGTCTGATCAGGTCAAAAGGTATTTGAAAGATGTTTTCTCCCAGTGAGGGAGAAAAATCTGTATTACTGTTAGATGCTTAGGTCTCTCAGTGTGAAAAAAAAACTGTATAGAGCACCATACCTTGTTCATCTGGTGATCCCAAAGGGCTCGACGGCACAGGTACAGTCGTGAGATGTATATGGATTTGATGTTGGAAGAACTTTGTGAGAAGATTTTTAGACCTAGTTCTGTTGAGTAATTTTGATGTAAATCTCCATTTAAAAAACAATATAATTAAGCTGTAGTCAGTAGCACAGAATCAAGTTTTTTCACCAAGGCTTACCAGTGTACTGAAATATGCTTGACACAAATAAGGATGTTTATGAGATGACCTGTCACAAACTGAAATCCCGCTGATTTGTGTTTTATCTTGTGTTCTCTGTCGTGAACAGTATACGCTTAGTACGTGAAGAAATGTGTCCATTTTACGTGCATGGTGTAAGAAAACGTTATGTTTTATGCGTTTATTTACAGATTATCATTATAGTAATTATTTTCTATCATAATAATGAATTAATTATTATTTTCAATTAAAGAAATAGAGGTGTGTAAAAAATGAATGTAGAACAAAAATAACAGTTTAAAATATAAAACAAATATAAGTAAACTAAATAACATGACTAATCACGAATGTTTATACATTTAATTGGGTATGTTGAAAATACTCTGACAACTCATTTTGCGTAGCTTATTTTCCAAAAATGGTGTTTTGGAAACTAACTTTATTACGCATGGATGTATGTAGCTTGAAAACTTCTTTAATTTATGTTGTAACAAATGTTTTCATTTTTGAGAATTAATTAATGGTGGTGGGATATTTTACACAATTTCAAATTATTACAAAATTCCATTATACAATTTGCAAGAACGTTAATTATGTATCAACTTTTATACGACAAATAGTTTCTTATGTATCATAGTTTCAAGGATATTCTCTCCAAACCCAATATGCTAAATTACCTTTCAGGACGTGTTTCATCCTTTAAAAGTGGAATTGGGTCAAAAAAAAATACTGATTGCATTATTTTTCCCCATTTACCTACCCACCAAGTCTTAACAAGATTATTTATTAACACTTGGGAATGTTCCATCGCGAGTCTTAGGCTGGAGACACGGAGGTCAGACGGCGGTAAACACTTCCACCTCTCATTGAGCGAGAAAACATACGTTGCGTTACTTACTGAACGCCCCTGCATATTTTCTCGTATTCAGAGTTGACCACCAGGCCACTCAGAATGCAGCACGGGCCTCGCACTGCCTGCAGAGTGGTGGTGGCTCACCTGTGCTGGGAGGACGGCGCTGCCGGCCGGGGAGGCCTCCTCGGAGAGCGCCTGGTGGGCCACGCTGCAGCCGCCCAGCTGTACTTGCCCACCGCCTGCCTCCACATCCAGCGACGGCGGCTTCACCGCCTCAGGTCCAGCCTCAAGGGCACACTCTGGCTGCGGCTTCGGCTGCAGCTCCACCACTGCCACACTCTCCACCGGTCGCACCTGGGGCAACCAAAACACACAAACCGCTCATCTCTCACCGTCTGGCTGACACTGACAACTCAGGCATTAAACAAGTCCACCACCAAACGTTAATTTCTTTGCAAAAGGGCAATATGGCGCTGCATTACTCCGAGGCAGTTGTTCTGAACCTGGGAGTGGTTACTCCATTATGGGCAAATTTTGTGAGGGATAAAAAACAAAAGTGATATATTAATCATATACAGTTGATGTTCCTGAGTCTCACTTTCGTCTATGATAATGATGTAGGTTGAAGCAATTAATTGAAATTTTGTGCCAGCACCAGGATTCGAACTGGGGTCTCCTACTTACTGGACAGGTGCGCTACCCACTGCGCCACACTGGCACAGCAGTTACCGCAACTGCAGTTACTCTCATTGCTAAGGTGCTACTCTAATACTGAATACCCTCTGCAGTACTGATGTGGGTCTAGAAGAGGAATAGCAGTGGGCTGAGGCATGAACTGGAATTTATATTGGTGAGGAATACTTATTAGGATAATCCGTGCAATCGTGGTAGCCACAGTGGTTAGCTCATCTGCCTATTAAGCAGGAGACCTTAAGTTCGAATCACAGCACTGATACAAATTTTAATTCATTGCTTCAGCCTACATCATTATTAGAAAAACAAAAGGGTTCAGTTGTGCTTCGGTCGTTTGGACCAGCAAAAAGGATTAGTGCGTATTTCTGATGCATTGTCACATGATACATGGGCAGTTTTATATCACAAGGTTCGAAACACTGAACGCCCCTAACATCTCATCTCAGATGTTGAACGAGGCCAAAGTAAACTACATTCAGCTAGAAGCGGAAGCCTTAGCTATGGTAAATTTCTGCATCTGCACAGTGGAACATTTTTCCTCCTGACTGACTATAACGTAACAGACAAAACTAGACGAGACATTGAAGCCGAAGTTGAAGCCCAGAATTGCGAGGCCACATACTGGAGTCAGCCCACCCCCGGTCAATGACCCTCGAGCTGAGTAGATGTCTACAACTTCTGAGGCAGTGCCATCTACGTGATGAAACCGGGCTGGTAACCAAGAAGAACAGCAGATCGATCCACTGCCAATTACAACGGCCAGTCATTGCCTTCACATCAGATAATTCAGCGTGAAACACTAATTTTGAGTCTTCCGCTACTGTCAGCACATAGAAACAGTGTTTCACCATGGCAGTCCAGCTTGTGATCGTTTGGCCAGCTGGGCAGTAAGTGACGCCCAGTCTGTGTCCGTCTGCTCCATCGCCGGAACTCTGCCACCACCGGGCCACAAAGGAGGGACTTCTGCCTGAGTGTCCATCTGGGCAGCCAATAATCCTCCAGGTGCCACCTACTCGGTTTCACTCGCCATCACTCCATCGTGTAGCAACTTGCATGTCTGTGTCTCGACAGCGTCGAATATTACGTGAAGAAGAAAATGCATGTGACTGACGGAACTAGCAGAATGAAATAATTAAAGACTTGTTGTGTTCCTTCCCATGTATGTCTGTTGCCACTTCTCAGCACGCGCGTGGTGGAGTTGTATAAATGAGTAAAGCAGCAATAAAGAAGAACCGTATCCTCACAGGGACACGCCTCTGCCGATGTCCACATAGCCATCTTCGGTAGAGAACACAGGAACGCAGCCCACACGACCGACTGAACGTATTTTCCTATTACAATAAGCTGCTGACTGCTCTTTTTCATCCAACATGTGCCTGATCGTATAACACGCAAGCTGCAACGTTGGTCGCTATTTCTTTCCAATTACCAGTATGAAATTCCGTACCACACTATGGCACAACAAGCTAACGCACCACTTCGTCTCGGAGAAATAATACAAATTCGATCCACCCGAAACTTCCTGTCATAAAATTGATCAATCTGATTTGCAAGCACTGCAAGCTTTTCCCTCAGATGGTAAGCAGATCCTGCAAGCAACTGTATAGGGACAATCACTCCGCCTGCTCAAGTAGTACATGCAGGTGGGTTGGTCTCGAACCCTGAAATCAATTTCATGTTCAGTACTGCCACATTACTGTGCACAACTGAACATCCTTTCTCTTCACTCGCCGCTTCAGGCTGTGTACATGAAAACTTATCTGTACGAGTCCAGTAAAATCTCTGAAATTTTGTATTTTCGTTTGTATAAGTACCTGCACCTGGGCTTGGCTTTCAGACTGGATCAGCCTTTTACTTTCGATGCTGAGATGCCATTACAAAAACTGGAGAACCTTGACAGCAATTCTGTTCACGTGTGAGGAGGAATTTAAAGTAGATTGGGGCAGTAGTGAGAATTTGAATCGAGAAGGCAGCTGTGCCAGGGTAATGCGTGTAGTTGTGTGAACCGTTGTGCTAAGGTCGCTTAGTGCCGACCGCGCTTACCTACACTATGTGACCAAAAGTATCCGGACACATGGCTGAAAATGAGATACAAGTTAGTGGCGCCCTCCATCGGTAATTCTGGAGTTCAGTATGGTGTTAGCCCACCCTTAGCCTTGATGACAGCTTCCACTCTCGCAGGTATACGTTCAATCAGATGCTGGAAGGTTTCTTGGGGAATGGCAGCCCATTCTGCATGGAATGCTGCACTGAGGAGAGGTATCGATGTCGGTCGGTGAGGCCTGGCAAAGAGGTCGGGGTTCCAAAACATCCCATATGTGTTCTATAGGATTCAGTCCAGAACACTGCGCAGGCCAGTCCATTACAGGGATGTTATTGTCGTCCAACCACTCCGCCAAAGGCCGTGCATTATGAACAGGTGCTCGATTGTGTTGAAAGATGCAATCGCCATCCCCGAACTACTCTTCTACAGTGGGAAGCAAGAAGGTGCTTAAAACATCAATGTAGCCGTGTGCTGTGATAGTGCCACGCAAAACAACAAGGGGTACAAACCCCCTCCATGAAAACATGAACCACACCATGACAGAACCGCCTCCGAATTTTACTGTTGGCACTACACACGCTGGCAGGTGACGTTCACCGGGCGTTCCCCATACCCACACCCTGCCATCGGATCGCCACATTGTGTACCGTGATTCGTCACTCCATACAACGTTTGTCCACTGTTCAATCGTCCAATGTTTCCTCTCCTTACACCAAGCGATGCGTCATTTGGCATTTACCGGCGTGATATGTGGCTTTTGAGCAGCCGCTCGACCATGAAATCCAAGTTTTCTCACCTCCTGCCTAACTGTCATAGTATTTGCAGTGGATCCTGATGCAGTTTGGAATTCCTGTGTGATGCTCTGGATAGATCTCTGCCTATTACACATTACGACGCTCTTCAACTGTCGTTGGTCCCTTTCACTCAACAGACGAGGTCGGCCTGTACGCTTTTGTGCTGTACGTGTCCCTTCAAGTTTCCACGTCACTATCACATCGGAAACAGTGGACCTAGGGATATTTAGGAGTGTGGAAATCTCGCATACAGACGTATGACACAATCCCAATCGCCTGACCACTTTCGAAGTCCGTGAGCTTCGCGGAGAGCCCCATTCTGCCCTCTCATGACGTCTATTGAATACTGAGGTCGCTGATATGGAGTACCTGGCAGTAGGTTGCAGCACAATGCACCGAATTTGAAAAACATGTTTTTGGGGATGCCCGGATACTTTTGATCACGTAGTGTAGTTCTCAGGAGACACGAGTTCGATTACCGTCCTTGGTACAAATTTTCACTCACTGCTCCGATCTATATACTCGTAATTATTTTCTACTTTTTAGTCTTACGTGATTGAAATATTTCAGTCGATTTCAAAGATTTTGACGAGATTACCACAGTGATGTGATAAACTTGATTTTTATTTTCGTTTACTTTCACCTCCGTCAGTCAATATATAGCTTTCTCCAATCTCGTGAATAGACGATGAACGTGAAAATGAGTTTCGATCTCACACGGAGGCTTTCCAGCAATTATTGTTCCTGCGAACTATTCGCGACTGTAACAGGAAAAGGGAGAAATGCAATTTACATTAAGTACCCTCCCCTACACACCAGAGAAGAAAGCGAGTTCGTATTGGATTGGCAACCATTTGTGACCTATGTTGAAATTTTGAAGTCTGTAGATCATCAGGAAGTTAGTTTTTGAAACAGTTACAGAATTTGTACCGATCAGACTGTCGGACCAAAGGAAAACGTGTAAAGACGCTTACAAACTAGGCCAATGAAGGCCAACGAAACACACACGACTGCCTCATTGGCCGAGATTTGCTTAGTGTGTGTGACCGCAGATCGGAGGCAACGAAGCGATTGGCCTCCGTTGCGGTTCGGTCTGCTTGTGGTAATGTGAAAGCGTTGTGGTGTGTTGGGCTTGTGTCCCCTCTGCAAGTGTGGACGCCGGGTCGGATTTTCGTCGTTTCTGCAGCGAGTTGCTGCGTGTGTTTATTTATTGTATTTAAAAGCAATGGAGTATGCAGTGGCATAATTATAGCTGACAGATACGAACGATAATGTGTATGGGATGCTACGAACTGCGATTATGAAAAAAATTGAAAAGATGCGACATATTGAGGAAAATTAGTAAGCCTCCAGAAAGTAATGTTAGTGACGTGAAAGAAATGAAATCTAGTCTGTAGTGACGCCTTTTCGCTCGTGAATGACAAAGAGAAACAAATAAAACTGGGAGTGGCGCCGAGTGGTACCTAAAAGAGGTGTCGCCTTACGAAATTTTAGGGCCTACAGAATAGAACAACAATTCGAAATTTGTAACTTTCTTCAGGAAATATTAAGAAATAGCCGGTAATCTAACTGAGCTTTGAGGTGTGACATTAATTTTGTCCAACCTCAGTTCTGCACTTTTTAAAAGAGAGGCTGACCGCTTGTATCGCTTCTTTTCCTTCTTCTTTTTCTGATTATCAGCTTCTTGCAGTGAAATAAATGGTGTACATTCTGCGTCAAGTAAATCCAGTTCTTGCCTCAAACAACTGGCCAATGAAATGCTAATTAAAACGCTTCTTTATACACTATTGGCCATTAAAATTGCTACACCACGAAGGTGACGTGGTACAGACGTGAAATTTAACCGACAGGAAGAAGATGCTGTGATATACAAATGATTAGCTTTTCAGTGCATTTACACAAGGCTGGCGCCGGTGGCGACACCTACAACGTGCGGACACGAGGAAAGTTTCCAACCGATTTCTCATACACAAACAGCAGTTGACCGGCGCTGCCTGGTGAAACGTTGTTGTGATGCCTCGTGTAAGGAGGAAAAATGCGTACCATCACGATCTGACTTTGGTAAAGGTCGGATTGTAGCCTATCGCGATCGCGGTTTATCGTATCGCAACATTGCTACTCGCGTTGGTCGAGGTCCAATGACTGTTAGCAGAATATGGAATCGGTGGGTTCAGGAGGGTAATACGGAACGTGCGTGCTGGATCGCAACGGCCTCGTATCACTAGCAGTCGAGATGACAGGCATGTTATCCGCATGGCTGTAACGGATCGTGCAGCCACGTCTCGATCCCTGAGTGAACAGATCGGGACGTTTGCAAGACAACATCATGTGCACGAACAGTTCGACGACGTTTGCAGCAGCATGGACTATCAGCTCGGAGACCATGGCTGTGGTTATCCTTGACGCTGCATCACAGACAGGAGCGCCAGCGATGGTGTACTCAACGACGAACCTGGGTGCACGAATGGCAAAGTCTCATTTTATCGGATGAATGCAGGTTCTATCTACAGCATCATGATGGTTGCATCCGTGTTTGGCGACATCGCGGTGAACGCACATTGGAAGCGTGTATTCGTCATCGCCATACTGGCGTGTCACCCGGCGTGATGGTATGGGGTGCCGTTGGTCACACGTCTCGGTCGCCTCTTGTTCGCATTGACGGCACTTTGAACAGTGGACGTTACATTTCAGATGTGTTACTACCCGTGGCTCTACCCTCCATTCGATCCCTGCATTTCAGTAGGATAATGGACGACCGCATGTTGCAGGTCCTGTACGGGCCTTTCTGGATACAGAAAATGTTCGACTGCTGTCCTGGCCAGCACATTCTCCAGATCTCTCACCAATTAAAAACGTCTGGTCAATGGTGGCCGAGCAACTGGCTCGTCACAATACGCCAGTCACTACTCTTGACGAACTGTGGTATCGTGTTGAAGCTGCACGGGTAGCTGTACCTGTACACGCCACCCAAACTGTGTTTGACTCATTGGCCAGGCGTATCGAGGCCGTTATTACGGCCAGAGGTGGTTGTTCTGGGTACTGACTTCTCAGGATCTATGCAACCAAATTGCGTGAAAATGTAATCACATGTGAGTTCTAGTATAATATATTTGTCCAATGAATACCCGTTTATCATCTGCATTTCTTCTTTGTGTAGCAATTTTAATGGCCACTAGTGTAACAATAACAATACGGGAGCGACCTCGAAAAGTTGTCACAGCCAACTGTAATTCCACCTGGGCGAAACCGTCGTCCGCGAGCCCTCGGTTTGGTGAGGGTGAGAGGCCGAACGCCTACGCGTTGGCGACCGACGTTCGGTCTAGTTCACTGGCTGTTGTCGGTCGGCGATCGCTTGTCTAGCGTGTACAGAGGTGGGGACGTGAGACTCGCCTGCGCGGTGTCGGGCTGGCGGTCCCGCCTCTCGGCGGTGCCGGCGGGCTCCGGCAGGTCTGCGGGCGGCGCGTCCAGCGGGGGCCTGGCCTGCTGCTGCTGCTGCGGCTGCCCCTCCTCCGGCGGGCGGCGCGGCTTCAGCTTGCGCAGCTCGCTCAGCCGCTCCTCCTGCTCTCGCTCCGACCGGAACGGCGTCCGCTGCTGGCGCGGCGGCTCCGCCGGAGGCCGCTCCGACCCCGCATCCCTCTCCCTCTCCTCCGCCTGCTGCTGCTGCTGCTGCTGCTGGGACTTCTTGTGCGGGGGTGGCGGGGGCGGCTGCTCGGCGGCTTCGGCGGCGGCGGTGGCGGTGGAAGCGGCAGCGGCGGACCTGTTGCAATAATTCCGTCACGTGCAAACAGGGTCGGATCCAGAGGGGCGGGGGGGGGGGGGGGGCGGCAATTGCCCCACCACCTGGTGCATGACTGATCTTTTTTTCCCGACTGCTTTAGGGGCTGATTACGTCGGCCTATCTAGTGTGTTCTACTTGAAGTCGAAGATGTAAACAACGGCACGCAGTTTGATGTAACAATACAAAAAGAGACCTTGAAACCTCTTCCATTTAGTGAATAAACTACAGAAGAAACAACTATACTTACGAATAAAATGATAATATTCGCTGATGCATGAGCGATCTGTGTCCCTTTTTTAGCACTTTCCCTGCAGTGCGTATGTAAGATTTTGTTTCTAGTGGCAATTTGCAAAGAGATGGTGTTGGTAATTAAGCGATGAACACTGAAGGAATACTTGAAAATATTATCATTAGTTGCAAATAGTGAGAACCTTACGACAGTCCCTTTTGTTCTGCAATTGCAGGTTTTCGATCTGGATGAACGCTTCTCCCCCATTTTGGCTTTCTTATCACTTTTGATGTGGAATGTGAACAGACATTAATTAGCCAAATGTAATAATGTACACGAAAATAACGTCTGTGGATTTATTTACAATCCATTCTCTCATACAGTAAGAATATAAATGTTACGGTAAGCAGATTCAAACAGATACTGACGTAATTAACAATATAAGATGATTTCCTGAACACAGTCAAATACCCTATTATAACTTTTCGCAGTCGTATCGTCATTGCTGCGTATAAACACATACGCGAATTCGATGGCAACATTCTGTCATATGAAAGCAATTGGTGAACTAATTTCGAAGATTTAAGAATGGAAACGAACATTACCATTTTTATAGATTATTTTACATTAGCACACAAACAGGGAGTTTTTCAAGTGCACGTGTTGTATTTGAAGAATATGTTTTAGATAATGCAGTAAGTTATTTCATTAAACACACTTAACACATAGCGATACACAATTAAACTAAAAGCAGAATATATATATGTGTGTGTGTGTGCGCGCGCGTATATAGAGTATTAATGCTTTTATTTGGAATTAATTTTTTGGAAGGCAGGTAGCAAAAAATTTGCCCCCCCCCCCCCCTCCCGACCGAGATCCTGGTTCCGCCCCTGCGTGCAAACAAGTATGTTACACTTATAGAAGCGAGTCTGAAAAACACAAAAGGTAGAGTACGCGTGGGGAAATTGGAGTCAGAAGAATTTGTAATAAAGAACGGACTTAAGCAGGGAGATGCCCCTACTTTTTAATTTAGTCCTAGAATATATTGTACGAATGGCAGCAGATAATTCAGAGGGTGTGGAGTTAAATGGAAATATTAAGATATTAGGGTATGCAGATGATCTGAACATCGTTAGCGATAGGAAAGAATATGTGAAAGCAAATGCGAATGCGTTAATCGAGGGTAGTGAAGATGTAGGTCTAAGGATAAGTGAAGACAAAACTAAATACCTGGTTACTACTAGGTTCCCCCCCCCCCCCACCTCCCCCCCCCACTCCCCCCTCCCCCCATGAACCGTAGGCATTGCCGTTGGTGGGGAGGCTTGCGTGCCTCAGCGATACAAATAGCCGTACCGTAGGTGCAACCACAACGAAGGGGTATCTGTTGAGAGGCCAGACAAACGTGTGGTTCCTGAAGAGGGGCAGCAGCCTTTTCAGTAGTTGCAGGGGCAACAGTCTGGATGATTGACTGATCTGGCCTTGTAAAACTAACCAAAACGGCCTTGCTGTGCTGGTACTACGAACGGCTGAAAGCAAGGGGAAACTACAGCCGTAATTTTTCCCGAGGGTATGCAGCTTTACTGTATGGTTAAATGATGATGGCATCCTCTTGGGTAAAATATTCCGGAGGTAACATAGTCCCCCATTCGGATCTCCGTTCGGGGACTACTCAGGAGGACGTCATTATCAGGAGAAAGAAAACTGGCGTTCTACGGATCGGAGCGTGGAATGTCAGATCCCTTAATCGGCAGGTAGGCTAGAAAATTTAAAAAAGGAAATGCATAGGTTAAAGTTAGATATAGTGGGAATTAGTGAAGTTCGGTGGCAGGAGGAACAAGACTTCTGGTCAGGTGAATACAGGGTTATAAATACAAAATGATATAGGGGTAATGCACGAGTAGGGTTAATAATGAATAAAAAAATAGGAATGCAGGTAAGCCACTACAAACAGCGTAGTGAACGCATTATTGTGGCCAAGATAGACACAAAGCCCACGCCTATTACAGTAGTACAAGTCTATATGCCAACTAGCTCTGTAGATGATGAAGAAAATGAAGAAATGTATGATGAGATAAAAGAAATTATTCAGTTAGTGAAGGGAGACGAAAATTTAATAGTCATGGGTGACTGGAATTCGATAGTAGGAAAAGGGAGAGAAGGAAACATAGTAGGTGAATATGGATTGGGGAGAAGAAATAAAAGAGGAAGCCGCCTGGTAGAATTTTGCACAGAGCATAACTTAATCATAGCTAACACTTGGTTCAAGAATCATAAAAGAAGATTGTATACATGGAAGAAGCCTGGAGATACTGACAGGTTTCAGATAGATTATATAATGGTAAGACAGAGATTTAGGAACAAGGTTTTAAATTGTAAGACATTTCCAGGTGCAGATTTGGACTCTCACCACAATCTATTGGTTATGAACTGTAGATTAAAACTGAAGAAACTGCAAAAAGGTGGGAATTTAAGGAGATGGGACCTGAATAAACTGAAAGAACCAGAGGTTGTAGAGAGTTTCAGGCAGAGCATAAGGGAACAATTGACAAGAATGGGGGAAAGAAATACAGTAGAAGAAGAATGGGTAGCTTTGAGGGATGAAGTAGTGAAGGCAGCAGAGGATCAAGTAGGTAAAAAGATGAGGGCTAGTAGAAATCCTTG
This sequence comes from Schistocerca serialis cubense, assembly GCF_023864345.2. NCBI lineage: Eukaryota > Metazoa > Arthropoda > Insecta > Orthoptera > Acrididae > Schistocerca > Schistocerca serialis. Next base: position 178,886,369 of record NC_064647.1, on the reverse strand, counting down.
GGTGACAGAAGAAATATTAAATTTAATTGATGAAAGGAGAAAATATAAAAACGCAGTAAATGAAGCAGGCAAAAAGGAATACAAACGTCTCAAACAGGAGATCGATAGGAAGTGTAAAATGGCTAGGCAGGCATGGCTAGAGGACAAATGTAAGTATGTAGAGACTTATCTCACTAGAGGCAAGATATATACTGCCTACAGGAAAATTAAAGAGACCTTTGGAGAAAAGAGAACCACTTGCATGAATATCAAGACCTCAGATGGAAACCCAGTTCTAAGCAAAGAAGGGAAAGCAGAAAGGTGGAAAGAGTATATAGAGTGTCTGTAAAAGGGCTGTGTACTTCAGGGCAATATTATGGAAATGGAAGAGGATGTAGATGAAGATGAAATGGTAGATATGATACTGCGTGGAGAGTTTGACAGAGCACTGAAAGACCTAAGTCGTAACAAGGCCCCAGGAGTAGACAACATTCCATTAGAACTACTGACAGCCTTGGGAGAGCCAGTCCTGACAAAACTCTACCGTCTGGTGAGCAAAATGTGTGAAACAGGCGAAATACCCTCGGACTTCAAGAAGAATATAATAATTCAAATACCAAAGAAAGCAGATGTTGACAGATGTGAAAATTACCGAACTATCAGTTTAATAAGTCACGGCTGCAAAATACTAACGCGAATTCTTTACAGACGAATGGAAAAACTGGTAGAAGCCGACCTCGGGGAAGATCAGTTTGGATTCCGTAGAAATGTTGGAACACGTGAGGCAATACTGACCCTACGACTTATCCTAGAAGCTAGATTAAGGAAAGGCAAACCTACATTTCTCGCATTTGTAGGCTTAGAGAAAGCTTTTGACAATGTTGACTGGAATACTCTCTTTCAAATTCTGGAGGTGGCAGGGGTAAAATACAGGGAGCGAAAGGCTATTTACAATTTGTACAGAAACCAGATGGCAGTTATAAGAGTCGAGGGGCATGAAAAAGAAGCAGTGGTTGGGAAGGGAGTGAGACAGGGTTGTACCCTCTCCCCAATGTTATTCAATCTGTATTTTGAGCAAGCAGTAAAGGAAACAAAAGAAAAATTCGGAGTAGGTATTAAAACCCATGGAGAAGAAATAAGAACTTTGAGGTTCGCCGATGACATTGCAATACTGTCAGAGACAGCGAAGGGCCTGGAAGAGCAGTTGAACGGAATGGACAGTGTCTTGAAAGGACGGTATAAGATGAACATCAACAAAGGCAAAACGAGGATAATGGAATGTAGTCAAATTAAATCGGGTGATGCTGAGGGAATTAGATTAGGAAATGAGACACTTAAAGTAGAAAAGGAATTTTGTTATTTGGGGAGCAAAATAACTGATGACGGTCGAAGTAGAGAGGATATAAAATGTAGACTGGCAATGGCAAGGAAAGCGTTTCTGAAGAAGAGAAATTTGTTAACTACGAGTATAGATTTAAGTGTGAGGAAGTCGTTTCTGAAAGTATTTGTATGGTATGTAGCCATGTAAGGAAGTGAAACATGGACGATAAATAGTTTGGACAAGAAGAGAACAGAAGCTTTCGAAATGTGGTGCTACAGAAGAATGCTGAAGATTAGATGGGTAGATCATATAACTAATGAGGAGGTATTGAATAGAATTGGGGAGAAGTGGGGTTTATGGCACAACTTGACTAGAAGAAGGGATCGTTTGGTAGGACATGTTCTGAGGCATCAAGGGATCACCAATTTAGTATTGGAGGGCAGTGTGGAGGGTAAAAATCGCAGAGGGAGACCTAGAGATGAATACACTAAACAGATTCAGAAGGATGTAGGTTGCAGTACGTACTGGGAGATGAAGCAGCTAGAACAGGATAGAGTAGCATGGAGAGCTGCATCAAACCAGTCTCAGGGTTGAACACCACAACAACAACACTACTAGATTGTCAACAGCAGTAGATCAGGAAATGTTGAGAGTTGGAGAGATGCAGTTTGAAAAAGTGAACACATTTAAGTATCTATGCGTGGACATCACTTCGAGAAATGAAATTGAATCCGAACTGAAGAAGAGATTACGGACGGGAAGTGCGTGTTACTTCTCACTGAATAGATTACTTTCATAGCGGATATTGTCTATGAATTTAAAGATTAGAATATACAAAACTATTATTCTATCAGTTATGCTGTATGGGTGTGAGACTTGGTCTCTCACTGTACAAAATGAAGCCGTTTCGAGTATTTGAAAACAAAATTTTGACGAAAATTTTCGGAGCAAAAAGGATTGACATTAATTAGCAGAGAGTGGCGAAAACTGCATAACGAAGAGGTCCACGAACTCTATCCAAGCCCTGACATAATCAGCATTATTAAATGACGTAGGCTGCTATGGGCGGGTCACGTAGCTCGGATGGATGAGGGCAGGGCAGCGCGCAGAGTACTGGTAGGGCACTTAGAGGGAAAACGTCCTGTGGGGAGACCGAGACGTAGATGGTTGGACAATGTAAAGGCTGATTTGAGGAGCCTAGGTATTGAAGGTGAATGGAAGGAAATAGCCCAAGACAGGGACAGATGGTCAAAATACGTTCCTCCGGTAATGGACTCTCGAGTCCGATATGACCAGTGAACAAAAATGTTCAGATGTGTGTGAAATCTTATGGGACTTAACTGTTAAGATCTAGTGGTTGATTTGGTTGGTCCGTTGATTTGGGGTCCCTTCAGATGAGGGAAGGATGGGGAAGGAAGATCGGTGTGTCATCCAAGTATTTGCCTGAAGAGATTTAGGGAAATCATGGAAAACGTAAATCACGATGGCTGGACGTCGGTTTGACCCGTCGTCATCCCAAATGCGAGTCCAGTGTGCTAACCACTGCACCACCTAGCTCGGTCTGGTTGTTGATTTTAGAATCACACGAAGAAAAGGCACAGTAGACACCGCCATAACCACTTTGCTACATTTCCTACACTTTTTATAGTTGTTAGAAATTAGGTTGTGTTTTGTGCAGCTTTTGTACATCTTTTGCATTCTACACATTGAAGTGATGCAGAAAATATAGACGGCGAACAAAAGTCTTTGTTTAAAGACTGTACAGTCCAGAATGAGTATGCCAGCCAGGCAAAACAAAAATTGGGCACGAGCAGAAAGTTGAGCGATCTTGTGTGCAATCATCTACGCCGTGAGAACAACTCACACTAATTATATCTGTTAGGACTTGTGAATTCGATGCTAATTAACTCGGAAATGACGCAACATACCCAACTTTTACTTGATAATTATTTCTCAGTCCAACCTACCGTACAAAGCCCTGTTTCTGACCACCATATATATATATGAACATCAACAAAAGCAAAACGAGGATAATGGAGGCCAGCGTGGAGGGTAAAAATCGTAGAGGGAAACCAAGAGATAAATACACCAAGCAGATTCAGAAGGATGTAAGTTGCAGTAGGTACTGGGAGGTTGGTTGGTTGGTTGGTTTGGGGAAGGAGACCAGACAGCGTGGTCATCGGTCTCATCGGATTAGGGAAGGATGGGGAAGGAAGTCGGCCGTGCCCTTTCAGAGGAACCATCCCGGCATTTGCCTGGAGCGATTTAGGGAAATCACGTAGGTACTGGGAGATGCAGAAGCTTGCACAGGGTAGAGTAGCATGGAGAGCTGCATCAAACCAGTCTCAGGACTGAAGATATATACAGGGTGTTTAAAAAATGAGCGGTATATTTGAAACGGCAATAAAAACTAAACGAGCAGCGATAGAAATACACCGTTTGTTGCAATATGCTTGGGACAACAGTACATTTTCAGGCGGACAAACTTTCGAAATTACAGTAGTTACAATTTTCAACAACAGATGGCGCTGCAAGTGATGTGAAAGATATAGAAGACAACGCAGTCTGTGGGTGCGCCATTCTGTACGTCGTCTTTCTGCTGTAAGCGTGTGCTGTTCACAACGTGCATGTGTGCTGTAGGCAACATGGTTTATTCCTTAGAACAGAGGATTTTTCTGGTGTTGGAATTCCACCGCCTACAACACAGTGTTGTTGCAACAAGACGAAGTTTTCAACGGAGGTTTAATGTAACCAAAGGACCGAAAAGCGATACAATAAAGGATCTGTTTGAAAAATTTCAACGGACTGGGAACGTGACGGATGAACGTGCTGGAAAGGTAGGGCGACCGCGTACGGCAACCACAGAGGGCAACGCGCAGCTAGTGCAGCAGGTGATCCAACAGCGACCTCGGGTTTCCGTTCGCCGTGTTGCAGCTGCGGTCCAAATGACGCCAACGTCCACGTATCGTCTCATGCGCCAGAGTTTACACCTCTATCCATACAAAATTCAAACGCGGCAACCCCTCAGCGCCGCTACCATTGCTGCACGAGAGACATTCGCCAACGATATAGTGCACAGGATTGATGACGGCGATATGCATGTGGGCAGCATTTGGTTTACTGACGAAGCTTATTTTTACCTGGACGGCTTCGTCAATAAACAGAACTGGCGCATATGGGGAACCGAAAAGCCCCATGTTGCAATCCCATCGTCCCTGCATCCTCAAAAAGTACTGGTCTGGGCCGCCATTTCTTCCAAAGGAATCATTGGCCCATTTTTCAGATCCGAAACGATTACTGCATCACGCTATCTGGACATTCTTCGTGAATTTGTGGCGGTACAAACTGCCTTAGACGACACTGCGAACACCTCGTGGTTTATGCAAGATGGTGCCCGGCCACATCGCACGGCCGACGTCTTTAATTTCCTGAATGAATATTTCGATGATCGTGTGATTGCTTTGGGCTATCCGAAACATACAGGAGGCGGCGTGGATTGGCCTCCATATTCGCCAGACATGAACCCCTGTGACTTCTTTCTGTGGGGACACTTGAAAGACCGGGTGTACCGCCAGAATCCAGAAACAATTGAACAGCTGAAGCAGTACATCTCATCTGCATGTGAAGCCATTCCGCCAGACACGTTGTCAAAGGTTTCGGGTAATTTCATTCAGAGACTACGCCATATTATTGCTACGCATGGTGGATATGTGGAAAATATCGTACTATAGAGTTTCCCAGACCGCTGCGCCATCTGTTGTTGAAAATTGTAACTACTGTAATTTCGAAAGTTTGTCTGCCTGAAAATGTATTGTTGTCCCAAGCATATTGCGACAAACGGTGTATTTCTATCGCTGCTCGTTTAGTTTTTATTGCCGTTACAAATATACCGGTCATTTTTGAAACACCCTGTATATATTATGAATTAAGGTACCATACACCGTTTTCCTGTTTGTGTGTTATGGCTTATCCCAGGAACTGCTGTACCGACTTCGGTATAGTTTTCTCTAATAGACAGACTGATTCACGAGAAAGGTTTGTGTATCTCACTACATTTTAAAAAGAAGTCGGCCGCGCGGGGTAGCCGTGCGGGCGCCTTGTCACGGCCCGCGCGGCTCCCCCCGTCGGAGGTTCGAGTCCTCCCTCGGGCATGGGTGTGTGTGTGTTCACCTTAGCGTAAGTTAGTTTAAGTTAGGTTAAGTAGTGCGTAAGCTTAGGAACCGATGACCTCAGCAGTTTGGTCCCATAAGACCTTACCACAAATTTCCAACAACAAGTCATCCAACCGTAGGTACAATTACTTAGTGCTACACGTGCAAAACCAGGATGGGTCACAAGTGTGCGTGTGTGTGTAGAACATATTGTTATTAGTTTGCGCGTGAGCCATTTATAGAATGATTTTCTCGGTACAGATGTTTCATTACAACAGTAGCATGTAAGGTGCATGCATTACAGTAACCACAGAAGAGAACTTTCTTTGGTGTTGTGTACTCTTGAAGTAATAAAAGTTCATTTGATACACTGGGGTAACTAATGTTGTACTATGCCTCGTGGTACAACCATCATCATCATCTTCATCATCATACATTAGTACATGTGCAGGGTAATTTTTCAGCTTTGGCATGATCATCATCGGAACATTCTTTCATGCATTTCTAGGTAATAAAGTCTAGTGGGAACCCTCTTCTTCAATAGTTTATTTGTTTACATTATATTCAGAATTAGTGGGTAATCTGCTACAGGGTCATTATTAATTTTTGTTCTGGCAAGCTGTAAATGGAAGGAAGAAATATTAGAGTTTAATCTTCTGTCGACATTGGGCCCTTAGAGAGCAAGTTCTGTCTCGGATTAAGAAAGGATGGTGAAGGAAATCGACCACGCACTGTTCAAAGACATTTGGCTGGAGTGGTTTCGGGAAACTGCGGAAAACACAAATCTGGATGGGTGGACAGGGATTTGAACCGTTGTTCTCTTGAATGCGAGTCCAATGTGCCAAGCCCTGCACCACCAAGGTTGGCAGCAAGCAGTGGAGCCTTGTGCAAGGGAAGTGAAAGTGCTCAACCAAACAGGAGCTGCTACTGAAGTGAGAAGGCGGAGCTTACTCCCCCCACACGCGACAGCTAGTAACCCCACACATGGTGGAAAGCGATATAAGCAGTTACTCCTCACCTGGGAATGCTGTAGAGAGAAAGTGGGGTACGCAGTTACTGGTCATGGGGAATTATAATACCTTTATTTAAAAGCATGCATAGGAATAAGTGAAATATAAATACGGATAACCATACCAGTCACTTTACAAAATTTTGTTTATTTGGTTAAACTATTTTTCGAAGCTTTTCAGGCTAGTCTTCAGACGGGGCTGGCAGAAGTTGCATACTTATTTTCTTAGCGTGATGCAGACTGCTGGCTATGTGACAACAAGATGGGGAACACTTCAATGTACCGCCTTGAGTAATAGTTATTCTGCAAGTTGTGTCGAAAACCGAATTTATTTACTTAATGTGGCAGTGTGTGCGGTATTGTTATTAGCATCCACATGGCACCTTCGATTTTCATTACCTTTCGTTCACAAAATTAATCAATATTTACTATAGACACTTTCACCACAAATCCGCTAGCTTCCAGCATTTGCTATACAACCGATGTATGCTACAGAGATCTTCGATCAAATATGTAACATTTTTAGCTTGGAAACCGTTCTTTGGTTTTTAGTATGTAAAATAATCATTGTGTACGCTGGTATAGATCGGCGTTAACATGAATGTTGTTAAAACAGTTTTACAGTAAATACGGGTTAAGAAAATTGCACCTGGACAAAACTTTAAATTAAATCCTGCTTTGTCTGTGTTCTTATTTTTACAAGGCCTTCAATTGTCAGTAATTTTATTAATTTATTCCACGAACGGTTTCGAAGCTTAAAGCTTCAGCTTCAGGTCCCACAAAATAGTTTTGGGTACAGAAATGTGTGGGGGTCGGGCCAGTCAGTGATGGGTGATCACACCCCCATGAAACAAACGCATGGGAGCGTATGATCAGCAACCAGAGTGTCCTCCTGGACAGCACGACACGGAAGTGACTACTCATGGAGCTTGAGACTCCGAAAGAGGTGGTAAAATAAATTAAGGAAAGCGAGTTTTTATCCTATAAATACGTTCCTCAGTTGCAGATATTCGCCTGATCAAATATTTTGCTTGGAATATTGGATTATAGTAAACACAGATTTAGTTTATTGCAGCAGTTTATTTTTATATGTACACGGGCACTAGACTTAATCGACAACATTTACGTAATGAGCTACTCTAATTTTGTTAGGGCATTTTTCTCTCTAAGAATGTAGTGGGCTATAACGTCATTGGCTTTTTGAAGCTACATTTTACCTGTAGGAGTCTTACATCGATTGATAACACGAGAATTATTTTTTGTTACGTTACCAACTGGTAATATAGTTATAATTTTTGTTTCTCACTTCAGTCTGGTGTTTGAGGAGTTAATCTGGTGCTATGTGTGATGATAAAAATTTACAGAAAAAGTATAGCAATCTTAGAGGGGTCATTTCATTACCACACTGCCTAAAGCTTATGGAAAAGAGGCTTACAGGATATGTGAGTTTGTCTCATTGGGTACTGGTCTGTTCATTTGGTGTCACGATGCAGTATAGTTCAATTCATTTTGTCATTTTCGTGCATTGGGGTTCTGTTATACTATCGTACATTCCTTTTTGAAGTAAGAGTCGTGTAGCCAACGCTTCTGCAGGTGTTATGTCACATCCAAACAAATAATGTACCTGACCTAAAAATATTTTATAACATTGTGAAATTGTAATGTTTTAAACAGTATACCATTTTACAAAATTAATTAATTTCTGTAAATTCAAATTATTGTAATAATTATACAAAAATTTAAAATGAAAATCGAGATTTTACGTCAATCAACGTATATCTATGTATTTTATAATCACAATGTTAAGCCACCTTAGCCAAGCTTATCTTTCTTAGCACACTTCAAATCTGGTGCTAATCTGAGTTAGTTGCGAAGCTTAGTTTTGTAACACACTAACGCTCTGTAATGAAACGCAAATAAATCTATGTGTCAGAAGAAATAAGAAGACATTAATTTATAAGAAAATTGAAAACCAGCAGCTCAACTTGTGGGCTGCAGGAACTACCAAAAATGCAGGATTATCATGGAGATTCAGTGAAGTGGAATCAAACACAAGGTAAGCAAAATACTATATTGTCCACGACTTATGCTTAACAAACTTCATAATACATGCAACACATCTGTTGCACTCCAGCGACAGCAAAAAATTATATTTACCGAACCATTAACACGCAGCAAGAGAAGGTTACGAACACCATGGACTTAGGACTAACAGAAGAACATTTGGCCTTAATTTTGCAGTTGGACAAATAATGGAAATATGAGGGTCGTTCCGAAAGTAATGCCTCCTAATTTTTTGTGGTGACTTCGAATGTCCGGCACAGATGTCGTTGGTGTAGTGCTAATGCTTGAACCTTCCTCTTTCATTTGCAGGTGGTTCCATTGTTCGGCGGTAGTTGACTCCAGCAGAGGTGTAATCCAAAATGGAGTCTGATATGGTAGCGCGTGTAAAACAACGACGTGTGATTGAATTCGTTACTGCTGAAGAAATTGCGCCGATTGAAATAGATCGACGCTTGCTAAAGGTGTATGGAGACGATACAGTAGAGGTGAGCAATGTGAGGCGATGGGTACGGCGCCTTCAAGGTGCTGAAAAGGGTGCGCATGACAAGCCACGGACCGGTCGACCCTGCACAGCTGTTATACCTCGCAATGAAGGGCGTCTTCATCAACTTATCCGTGCTGATCGGCGGACAACGACCAGAGAATTGTGTGTAAAGCTGTAATGCCTTGGAAACAACGTTGGTTCTCGCAAAGTCTGTGCGAGATGGGTCCCGCTGATGCTTACAGAAGAACAAAAAACTTATTGTTGTTGTTGTGGTCTTGTCCTGAGACTGGTTTGAAGCAGCTCTCCATGCTACTCTATCCTGCGCAAGCTTTTTCATCTCCCAGTACCTACTGCAACCTACATCCTTCTGAATCTGTTTAGTGTATTCATCTCTTGGTCTCCCTCTACGATTTTTACCCTCCACGCTGGCCTCCAATACTAAATTGGTGATCCCTTGATGCCTCAGAACATGTCCTACCAATCGAACCCTTCTTCTAGTCAAGTTGTGCCACAAACTGCTCTTCTCCCCAATCCTATTCAACACCTCCTCATTAGTTATATGATCTACCCATCTAATCTTCAGCATTCGTCTGTAGCACCACATTTCGAAAGCCTCTATTCCCTTCTTGTCCAAACTATTTATCGTCCATGTTTCACTTTCATACATGGCTACGCTCCATACAAATACTTTCAGAAACGACTTCCTGGCACTTAAATCTATACTCGATGTTAACAAATTTCTCTTCTTCAGAAACGCTTTCCTTGCCATTGCCAGTCTAGATTTTATATCCTCTCTACTTCGACCGTCATCAGTTATTTTGCTCCCCAAATAACAAAATTCCTTTTCTACTTTAAGTGTCTCATTTCCTAATCTAATTCCCTCAGCGTCACCCGACTTAATTCGACTACATTCCATTATCCTTATATTGCTTTTGTTGATGTTCATATTATATTATCCTTTCAAGACACTATCCATTCCGTTCAACTGCTCTTCTAAGTCCTTTGCTGTCTCTGACAGAATTACAATGTCTTCGGCTAACCTTATAGTTTTTATTTCTTCTCCATGGAATTTAATACCTGCTCCGAATTTTTCTTTTTTTTCCTTCACTGCTTGCTCAATATACAGATTGAATAACATCGGGGATGGGCTACAACCCTGTCTCACTCCCTTCCCAACCACTGCTTCCCTTTCGTGCCCCTCGACTCTTACAATTGCCATCTGGTTTCTGTACAAATTGTAAATAGCCTTTGGCTCCCTGTATTTTACCCATGCCACCTTCAGAATTTGAAAGAGAATATTCCAGTCAACATTGTCAAAAGCTTTCTCTAAGTCTACAAATGCTAGAAATGTAGGTTTGCCTTTCCTTAATCTAGTTTCTATGATAAGTCGTAGAGTCAGTATTGCCCCACATGTTCCAATATTTCTACGGAATCCAAACTGATCTTCCCCGAGGTCGGCTACTACCAGTTTTTCCATTCGCCTGTAAAGAATTCGCGTTAGTATTTTGCATCTGCGACTTATTAAACTGATAGTTCGGTAACTTTCACATGTGTCAGCATCTGCTTTCTTTGGGATTGGAATTATTATATTCTTCTTGAAGTCTGACGGTATTTCGCCTGTCTCATACATCTTGCTCACCAGATGGTAGAGTTTTGTCAGGACTGGCTCTCCCAAAGCTGTCAGTAGTTCTAATGGAATGTTGTCTACTCCTGGGGCCTTGTTTCGACTCAGATCTTTCAGTGCTCTGTCAAACTCTTCACGCAGTATCGTATCTCCCATTTCATCTTCATCTACATCCTCTTCCATTTCCATAATATTGTCTTCAAGTACATCGTCCTTGTATAGAACCTCTATATACTCTCTCCACCTTTCTGCTTTCCCATTTTTGTTTAGAAGTGGTTCTCTTTTCTCCAAAGGTCTCTTTAATTTTCCTGTAGGCAGTATCTATCTTACCCCTAGTGAGATAGGCCTGTACATCCTTACATTTGTCCTCTAGCCATCCCTGCTTAGCCATTTTGCACTTCCTGTCGATCTCCTTTTTGAGAAGTTTGTATTCCTTTTTGCCTGCTTCATTTACTGCATTTTTATATTTTCTCCTTTCATCGATTAAAATCAATATTTCTTCTGTTGCCCAAGGATTTCTACTAGCCCTCGTCTTTTTACCTACTAGATCCTCTGCTGCCTTCACTACTTCATCCCTCAAAGTTACCCATTCTTCTTCTACTGTATTTCTATCCTCCATTCTTGTCAATTGTTCCCTTATGCTCTCCCTGAAACTCTGTACAACCTCTAGTTTAGTCAGTTTATCCAAGTCCCATCTCCTTAAATTCCCACCTTTTTGCAGTTTCTTCAATTTTAATCTACAGTTCATAACCAATAGATTGTGGTGAGAGTCCACATCTGCACCTGGAAATGTCTTACAATTTAAAACCTGGTTCCTAAATCTCTGTCTTACCATTATATAATCCATCTGAAACCTGTCAGTATCTCCAGGCTTCTTCCATGTATATAACCTTCTTTTATGATTCTTGAACCAAGTGTTAGCTATGATTATGGTGTGCTCTGTGCTAAATTCTATCAGGCGGCTTCCTCTTTCATTTCTTAGCCCCAATCCATATTCACCTACTATGTTTCCTTCTCTCCCTTTTCCTACACTCGAATTCCAGTCACCCATGACTATTAAATTTTCGTCTCCCTTCACTATCTGAGTAATTTCTTTTATTTCATCATACATTTCTTCATTTTCTTCATCATATGCAGAGCTAGTTGGCACATAAACTTGTACTACTAAAAACTTACAGAATGGAAATTTGACGGGATCTGCTGGACCAATAGGAAGCGGAAGGTCACAATTTTCTGAATAACATCGTCACTGGAGATGAGACATGGTGTCAACACTACGAGCCGCAATCCAAAAGCCATTGCATGGAATGGTAACAAGCGAATCCTCCGTCAGAGAAGAAATTCGAGACACGGTCGACTACAGGTAAAGTGATGTGCACAGTCTTGTGGGACAGCTAGAGTGTGGTCAATTCAGCACACTACAACACGACGCTGACTAAGCTGAAAGCTTGAATTTCGAGGGTAAGGCAAAAATGGCTATAAGCGCTATGGGACTTAACATCTGAGGTCATCAGTCCGTTCCAGGGTAAGGCCAGAGACGAAGCCTAACTTCCACCTGCAACACGATAACGCAAGGCCCCACACAATTTTTGCGAGCACGCAACTCATACCAAAATTCGGCTGCACTGTCTTACCACATCCACCGTAAAGTACCGATTTAGCGCCCTCAGACTTCCATCTCTTTGGGCCTGTGAAAGACGGACTACGTGGTTAACATTTTCAAGACTCAGATGTTGTTGCCAAAACCGTAAGGATTTGGCTAGCCTTAGCTGGTTCCGATTTTTACAAGCGCGCCATGCAGTTTCTGGTTAATCGTAGGCAAAAGTGCATAATGGATGTTGGTGACTATGTGGAAAAAATGACAGTCTGTAGCTGAAATATTGCTCTATTTAGCTGTGCTGTTGTGATCTATGTATTTCCTGTAGTTTTCATGAATAAATATAGAACATTGAGCGGATAGAAGAGACCCGATAATAAATTTGGAGTGTGCCAGCTAATAAAATGTGCGACTGAAGGGGGATGCTCCGAAGTCAATTACTGCAAAAAATAAACAAAAAAAAAATCGGATGTAGTATAACAATGGTGAGAGCAGTATGCAGATAGGAGATGGAAAATCAAACTGCTTTATAACAAAGAGAGGTGTGTAGCATGGTAGTTTCCTTTCCCTATTAATCTCCACCAAAATGATGTATATCATAATGAAAATCATCAAAGAATTATAAAAATAAAAACATCAATGCTCTAAAGCCTGGACAAACACGAAACAAACGTTGAACCAAAAGTTATCTGCTATGAGGCACGAAGTAGCTGGAGTGTGACAGAGAACTGGTTAAAAGAAAAAAGAAAAAAAGCACACACACACACACACACACACACACACACACACACACACACAAAGAGACTGGGGCGTGTTGAGAAGGGAGCAGCTGGTGTTTGAAGAGGCCGGTGTGGGAAGGGTCTGCTGGAGAAATGGCTGTAAGTTGGTGATTCACCTCTCTAAACCGTCTCACACTCATGTTCCTGAGGCCGTGTCAGCCATTTACGTCCAGCCGATACATAGAGCATGGTGTAAATCAGAACAATTACTTTCTGATCACATATTCTAAAAAAAATGGTTCAAATGGCTCTGAGCACTATGGGACTTAACTTCTAAGGTCATCAGTCCCCTAGAACTTAGAACTACTTAAACCTAACTAACCTAAGGACATCACACACATCCATGCCCGAGGCAGGATTCGAACCTGCGACCGTAGCGGTCGCGCGGTTCCAGACTGCAGCGCCTAGAACCGCTCGGCCACACTGGCCGGCTCACATATTCTGACAGATGATGATGTTACGAATAGAATGAACGCAATTGTGAGTTGATTACATGTATGTATATTTAGCAAATACATAAATTAATGCCGGCCGGTGCGGCCGAGCGGTTCTCGGCGCTTCAGTCTGGAACCGCGGGACCGCTACGGTCGCAACTTCGAATCCTGCCTCGGACATGGATGTGTGCGAGGTCGTTAGGTTAGTTAGGTTTAAGCAGTTCTAAGTTCTAGGGGACTGATGACCTTAGCTCAAAAAATGGCTCTGAGCACTATGGGACTCAACTGCTGAGGTCATTAGTCCCCTAGAACTTAGAACTAGTTAAACCTAACTAACCTAAGGACATCACACACATCCATGCCCGAGGCAGGATTCGAACCTGCGACCGTAGCGGTCTCGCGGTTCCAGACTGCAGCGCCAGAACCGCGCGGCCACTTCGGCCGGCAATGACCTTAGCTGTTGAGTCCCACAGTGCTCAGAGCGATTTGAACCATTTCAACATAAATTAATATCCAAATCTCCCTCAATAAATTATGTGCGACATTCTGAAACTAACAATGCGTTGTCGATGAATAGGACTGTCAAACAGTGATGTCAGAATGGCTGTGCGATTACCATAAATCACTTTCATTAAAAATCCCAATATGGGGTTGGTCATTAGGCGAAGATACAAAATTTGTCGGTGGTCCACACTGCCACAGAGAAAGATGGTTCTCTATGTGTCCTCACATTGGTACCATGTGAAGAGCAGCTATAGAACTGAACAAGTTCTGACCTGAAATGACAGCGGTAGGACAGTGCAGCTCGTCTATGGGATCGTGGACTGTGGTTAGAGCCATGGAAGCACATTACACGTGTTACAAAGCCGTCAGAGGCACCGTGCTTCACCTCATTTGTTGCCCAGTCATGCTAGACTACAGCTTGTTTTGACTGGCCATTACGTACATTGTAGTAAGATTTACAGAGGCCAGCCTCACTATTAATTCCGTCACATCAAGAGAATACTGCATCAATGGACTTCAGAGTTTGTGGCCATGCGCGCCTGGATCGATAAAAAAATGGTTCAAATGGCTCTAACCACTATGGAACTTAACATCTGAGGTCATGAGTTTCCTACAATTAGAACTACTTAAACCTAACTAACATAAGCACATCACATTCACCCATACCCGAGGCAGGATTCGAACACGCGACAGTAGCAGCAGCGCGGTTCCGGACTGAAGCGCCTAGAACCGCTCTGCCACAGTGACTGGCTCTGGGTCGACACTACGAGCTACCGCTCACCTACATGTTGTCGCTGGCCGGTAATCGATATGATCTATGCTGCCCCTGCAACGAATACCCAGTTAACAACTCTGGTTATCTCCCTGTGTACCTTTCCTCCGAGTGCATTTGAAATTCGAACTATTTTGTGTCCTACGCAAACGGAGGTAATTACTACGTCTGTTGTTAACCTGTCATCCCGTTTTAATATGCTTCAAGCTGGAGTAAGAAGACTCATCTACGCCTTTAATAATTTTTCAATTAGAATATTTTGCTGAGTGTAACAGGACTATTTACACAGATAATCCGGCTATTGTGTTAGTGGTTGCCATAATGTGAAGGCTACCTGACTCTGCATTTATGTTAAAGAACGGGTGTAAATTATGTTAAAATTATGTTGTTCCTTGTCTGTTCGCACCAGTCCCAGTATATTCATACAGCAAGATTTGTCAGAAACACTTCCAATACTATGTGACATCTGACACTCCCACAATAGTGGGGGACAAGAGAATTTCCCAGAAGACAAGAAATAATGAGAGACGTGGAAAGGAAGCGGCAGTTAGTGAAAAACTAATTCCAAGGGTTACACTGGAATACATTTGGGAAGGGAGGAAAGAAGGAAGTGAGGAAGAGGGTGAGGGAGGATGTGGAGAAGGTAGGAGCAGAGGAAGGGAGGAGTTGGGGCAGGAAGGAGTTAGGGAAGGGAGGAGTTGGGAAAGGGAAGAGTTGGGCAAGGGAGGAGGTGGGGAAGGAGGGTTGGAAAGGGAGCAGTTCACGACAAGGCTGCTTGGGGGAGGAGGTGAGTAAGGAAGGAAGCGCGGAGGTGGGGAAGTGTGGGGAAGAAAGAATATTGCTGGAAAGCGAAGGCGTGGGAAGGTAGATGTGGGTAAATGCGGAGGTGGCAAAGGGCGTAGGTCGTGAAGGGAGGAGTGGGGGAAGGGGGATGTGGGGAAGGGAAATGGGGGAGGGAGGGAGGAACTGTGGTCGTTGACACCTCTGTGGCGTATCATCGATGTTTATTAACCTGTTAGATTAGTGAGCCTTTGAGGAAGTGAGACAGGGCACTCACCTGTCCAGCCCGGAGCCCGCGATGACGTCTGCGAGCCCCTGGCACTCCGCCGGCAGCAGCTGCGCCTCGTGCATGGCGCGCCGCTTGTTGGAGGCGGCCCGCCGGTGCGCCTGCGCCTCCTCCGCCCCCGCGCCGCCCCCGCCGCCCCCGCTGCCCCGCCGCTCCGGCCTGTGCACCACGGCGGCCGCTGGAGGCTGGCTGGCGGCGGCAGCAGGCGCCGGCGCCTCCGCCTCCGAGTCGAACTTGAACTCGACTGTCGCCAGCGGCTCCGCCGCCTGCTGCGGCACCTGCCGCCACAGCACACACAACGTACTACCCACAGGGCAAGTGTGAGAATTTCAATAGAAATTCTTCCAATCCATATGTGGCATACAGAAAACCAGTGCTTAACAGTATTGGTTAAAAACAGTCTTCGTTGCAATTTTAGTTTTTTTTATTTTTCAACTACGCGTTCGGATTATTTAGGTATCTTCAGGTTGATCTTAATTTGGTATTTCTTAAAACGATCCTTTTGACAGTGTAGCCAAAGGGCATCGTCGAATACATCAGGCCAACATCGCCTTCGTTAAACTCAGTAAAAACTTTTCTAGATGGACTTTAAAAAGTTTTTACTGAGTTTAACGAAGGCGATGTTGGCCTGATGTATTCGACGATGCCCTTTGGCTACACTGTCAAAAGTATCGTTTTAAGAAATACCAAATTAAGATCAACCTGAAGATGCCTAAATAAGCCGAAACGCGTAGTTGAAAAATAAAAAAACTAAAATTGCAACCAAGACTGTTTTTAACCAATACAATAGTGAGAATTTTGTTTTTAACGACTGAGTTTATTGCAATAAAAATTCGCATTAACTTGACAATAGTCGAGAAAAGATAATTAAAAAAGTGAAATGAATTACTAGTATCTTATTATGTGGAACACTACATACATAGTGATATCATCACTGGGGTATAGCGATCTGATCTGGTTATAGTTAGCGATACAAACTTTTGTTCTTTCTCAGTCGCAAAATTCGGACGGTATGTTCCACAATCAGATTCGATGTGACTGATACATCTGATGATGGGATGTGTATTGCGAAATCGATCATGTTTGTATTATGAGTAATCAACATCAGCGAGGTACAATCCGTGATCTTTCATAAACAAGTAATAAACTGCTAGCAGCTGCGGGCCTCAGAGATGCCATCGTCCTGATGGACAGATTAAAAATGTATTGCTAGAAGTCATGCAAACATTTTACAGTGATAAACTAAGCAAATGCATTGCTAGACTAGATAAAATGTCAGAATTATTCCGTGGAGTGAATTTTGGACTATGTCTGTATAACAATATGTCGAGCATCAATATACATTTGATTCGATCATGTGTCCTCGTTATTGGCAAAGAGTATGAGTGACCACATGACTTTTAACGACAAAATTTGAGTCAAACGCTCAGGTAAATTGTTCAATGACAAAACCAGTGTCAGCTGACTACTGCGGTCATTCTCAGCAGTCCATAAGTACTTCTGGGCCTACGACTGTGTCAGAGCATGCTGGATGGGAACACTTACATCACGCTTCTGATCAGAACTGGAGAATGCATAGCAGGAGGAACTGTGCTATCGCAGAAGCAAGGTCACACTTAATGGTCACATAGAGAGACAAATTCAAACAGCTGGAGGAAAAAGTTGCTCAGCAGGAGGTCAGGAGCACACAATGGCGTGGACGTAGGGGTGGTTATCCTTGGGAGTGCTCGACATGTTTATGTTTCAGTTAATGTGCTACGCATGAGACAGCTGTGGTTACCGCCTCCTGTATTGGATGTAACTTGGGGCGCAGATAGTTCCCACCCTGTCGTTTGACACTGGCAGTTGTTATCCTGCAACCGAATCTCGTATTACTGGACATTATCCTACCGTATAGCAGAGAAATATCTCATCAGTCCAAAAAGTTTCAAGACTGGATTCATAACGAAACAGAGAAAAGTTAAAATGGTACTTTTAATGCTACATGTATTCCACACAGTCTTCCAACACCTCAGTACAACTCACAGAACGTTCATAAAATCAAATCACGTCTAGAGATGGGCAAACTCGTTCATCCTTGGGAACTAGTTCACTACTGATCGTTCTTTTTTGGGAACTGTTCATTTCTACTCGTTCACCGTCCATTTGTGCTTGGTATATGGTTCTTGTGAAAAACTGAAAACTAGTAGTGTAGGTGACTGAAGGATGGAGGGCACCAAGGTGAAACTGTCAGAAAAATCATTCAGAAAAATCATTCTTTGGGATGTTGTTCACATCGTATCTGCACCTTCCTCGGTCTTGTCGAACCATCAGGGACTCATTCTGAAATTTGCCCTTTGTGGTAGGTTCGTACTCATAACTCTCAGCCTCGCCAGCCGTGATGATTTTTTCCAGAAAAGATTCGTCCGTATTTTGCCATTCAAGCAAGTCGCAGGAAGCGTGCGCATTGTCTTTTTGTTGCGGAGTCACGGCGTGAGAGGCCAACTTCTTCTCAATATTCTGGAGAATGCGTTGAACACTTGATTAAGAGTTATTCCGTTCGTTGCTCCATTGCGATTTGTGACAGAACGAAGTTGCCACATTCCAGCCGTACACCCACTACTGAACGCTGCCTGCTCACAGCTGACGGGCCAAATGGAAGCCTGTTGTTTACAGTCTTTGCTTCAAGCTGTCTACATCTACATCTACATTTATACTCCACAAGCCACCCAACGGTGTATGGCGGAGGGCACTTTACGTGCCACTGTCATTACCTCCCTTTTCTGTTCCAAATGGTTCAAATGGCTCTGAGCACTATGGGACTCAACTGCTGAGGTCATTAGTCCCCTAGAACTTAGAACTAGTTAAACCTAACTAACCTAAGGACATCACAAACATCCATGCCCGAGGCAGGATTCGAACCTGCGACCGTAGCGGTCTTGCGGTTCCAGACTGCAGCGCCTTTAACTGCACGGCCACTTCGGCCGGCTTTCTGTTCCAGTCGCGTATGGTTCGCGGGAAGAACGACTGTCTGAAAGCCTCCATGCGCGCTCGAATCTTTCTAATTTTACATTCGTGATCTCCTCGGGAGGTATAAGTAAGGGGAAGCAATATATTCGATACCTCATCCAGAAACGCACCCTCTCGAAACTTGGCGAGCAAGCTACACCGCGATGCAGAGCGCCTCTCTTGCAGGGTCTGCCACTTGAGTTTGCTAAACATCTCCGTAACGCTATCACGGTTACCAAATAGCCCTGTGACGAAACGCGCCGCTCTTCTTTGGATCTTCTCTATCTCCTCCGTCAACCCGATCTGGTACGGATCCCACACTGATGAGCAATACTCAAGTATAGGTCGAACGAGTGTTTTGTAAGACACCTCATTTGTTGATGGACTACATTTTCTAAGGACTCTCCCAATGAATCTCAACCTGGTACCCGCCTTACCAACAATTAATTTTATATGATCATTCCATTTCAAATCGTTCCGCACGCATACTCCCAGATATTTTACAGAAGTAACTGCTACCAGTGTTTGTTCCGCTATTATGTAATCATACAATAAAGGATCCTTCTTTCTATGTATTCGCAATACAATACATTTGTCTATGTTAAGGGTCAGTTGTCACTCCCTGCACCAAGTGCCTATCCGCTGCAGATCTTCCTGCATTTCGCTACAATTTTCTAATGCTGCAACTTCTCTGTATACTACAGCATCATCCGCGAAAAGCCGCATGGAACTTCCGACACTATCTACTGAGTCATTTATATATATTTGGAAAAGTAATGGTCCCATAACACTCCACTGTGGCACGCCAGAGGTTACTTTAACGTCTGTAGACGTCTCTCCTTTGATTACAACATGCTGTGTTCTGTTTGCTAAAAATTCTTCAATCCAGCCACACAGCTGGTCTGATATTCCGTATGCTCTTACTTTGTTTATCAGGCGACAGTGCGGAACTGTAACGAACGCCTTCCGGAAGTCAAGGAAAATAGCATCTACCTGGGAGCCTGTATGTAATATTTTCTGGATCTCATGAACAAATAAAGCGAGTTGGGTCTCACACGATCGCTGTTTCCGGAATCCATGTTGATTCCTACAGAGTAGATTCTGGGTTTCCAAAAACGACATGATACTCGAGCAAAAAATATGTTCTAAAATTCTACAACAGATCGACGTCAGAGATATAGGCCTATAGTTTTGCGCATCTGCTCGACGACCCTTGTTGAAAACTGGAACTTTCTGTGATCTTTTCCAATCATTTGGAACCTTCCGTTCCTCTAGAGACTTGCGGTACACGGCTGTTAGAAGGGGGGCAAATTCTTTCGCGTACTCTGTGTAGAATCGAATTGGTATCCCGTCAGGTCCAGTGGACTTTCCTCTGTTGAGTGATTTCAGTTGCTTTTCTATTCCATGGACACTTATTTCTATGTCAGCCATTTTTTCGTTCGTGCGAGGATGTAGAGAAGAAACAGCAGTGCGGTCTTCCTCTGTGAAACAGTTTTGGAAAAAGATGTTTAGTATTTCAGCTTTACGCGTGTCATCCTCTGTTTCAATGCCATTATCATCCCAGAGTGTCTGGATATGCTGTTTCGAGCCACTTACTGATTTAACATAAGACCAGAACTTCCTAGGATTTTCTGTCAAGTCGGTACATAGAACTTTACTTTCGAATTCACTGAATAGCCCTCCTTACGCTAACTTTGACATCGTTTAGCTTCTGTTTGTCTGAGAGGTTTTGGCTGCGTTTAAACTTCCAGTGAAGCTCTCTTTGCTTTCGCAGTAGTTTCCTAACTTTGTTGTTGAACCACGGTGGGTTTTTCCCGTCCCTCACAGTTTTACTCGGCACGTACCTGACTAAAACGCATTTTACGATTGCCTTGAACTTTTTCCATAAACACTCAACGTTGTCAGTGTCGGAACAGAAATTTTCGTTTTGATCTGTTAGGTAGTCTGAAATCTGCCTTCTATTACTCTTGCTAAACAGATAAACCTTCCTCCCTTTTTTATATTCCTATTAACTTCCATATTCAGAGATGCTGCAACGGCCTTATGATCACTGATTCCCTGTTCTTCACTTACAGAGTCGAAAAGTTCGGGTCTGTTTGTTATCAGTAGGTCCAAGTTGTTATCTCCACGAGTCGGTTCTCTGTTTAATTGCTCGAGGTAATTTTCGGATAGTGCACTCAGTATAATGTCACTCGATGCTCTGCCCCTACCACCCGTCCTAAATATCTGAGTGTCCCAGTCTATATCTGGTAAATTGAAATCTCCACCTAAGACTATAACATGCTGAGAAAATTTATGTGAAATGTATTCCAAATTTTCTCTCAGTTGTTCTGCCACTAATGCTGCTGAGTCGGGAGGTCGGTAAAAGGAGCCAATTATTAACCTAGCTCGGTTGTTGAGTGTAACCTCCACCCATAATAGTTCACAGGAACTATCCACTTCTACTTCACTACAGGATAAACTACTACTAACAGCGACAAACACGCCGCTACCGGTCGCATGCAATCTATCCTTTCTAAACACCGCCTGTGCCTTTGTAAAAATTTCGGCAGAATTTATCCCTGGCTGTCACTGTAGCTACCACGCTGACGTCGCTTATACGCCAGGAATAAAATCAGTC
Source organism: Schistocerca serialis cubense (assembly GCF_023864345.2). NCBI lineage: Eukaryota > Metazoa > Arthropoda > Insecta > Orthoptera > Acrididae > Schistocerca > Schistocerca serialis. The sequence continues at coordinate 178,864,977 of NC_064647.1, read as the reverse complement.
TTGGAACATTTTGGTCGGACGGTGTACGTAGTATTCCCCGCAGGAGTGCGATAGGACTGTTGTTGTTTATCTTTTGCATTAATGGCCTAGCTGTTAGTGTTAGATGCAAACTAAGGCATTTTCGTAGATCATGAACTTATGTATGAGAAAATTCTATCCAGTAAAACTTACAATGATATCCCGTTAGATCTCAACACAGTATCAGACAGATAGAAACACAAACAAGCACCTCTTAATGTAGTTAAATGAAAAGATGTGCGCCTCATGAAACGTTAAAGTGTGACATCCTTTAACAGCAGTATTAATGGGTGAAAACTAGAGTGACTCATATATAAAACGTTGGGAATAGCAATGTGTGTAGACGACAAGTGAACGACCAGAAACGCTGAGTTGTAAGTACTGCAAATGGCAAGTAACGATTCTGTAATAGCATACTGGGAAAGCACAATCAGTGTACGAAAGATACTGCATACAAGACATTTATATACTTAAATGCTGTTTGAGGGTAGTTTTCGTGCGAATGATCATAGGATTGTGTCTCTAGTGAGTGAGTGAAGTACAAATGTTGAAAAATATTACCTGGCAGACACGCAAAGAAAGTCGGCGTGCCTCTTACGAGAACTGCTTAGAGAACCTCATCTTTCTGGGCAGAAACTAGTCTGCGTGACAAAAATGTGAAGGATCCAAAAGACATGTCTGATGTCAGTGTAACTTCATACACGTTCATAACATAGGAAGATATGGAAATGATGAGAGTTACAATTCTCTGTGACATGTAGAAAGGCCACCAGAGTCCCATAATACCGTTCGTGTTCATTGTTGTTAACGGGCCTGGTAGCGCAAATGAAGGACGTGAACAATGTCAGATGCTGAGTGATCATTGTGAAGGATACGGAGTTGCCACATACTCGCGTGAGACAGCGTTATCAGCGCCTGACAGAGTTTGAAAGATTTCTCATTGCGAGTCTCCAATCGGCCAGCTTTTCGAAGAGCGTAGTATTCAAATTTTTGGGGCATTACGATCTGATAGTGGCCCGATGTTGGACTGCACAAAGATGTGTGGGCAGGCATAATCATCAAGGTTCCGGATGACCACGTCTGACAAGGAAGGATTGCTGTACAGTGCACCAGCCACATCGTAGCCCGATCACATCTGCGCCTGCCATCTGAGAACGATACTGCCTGCAACATTTGGCTCATCCGACTACACTGGTCGTAGACTAATAGCAGCCGAATTAGGGAATTACCGTCCCATGCACAGGGTGTCATTAACACCATAACACAATCGGCTGTGTCTGTAGTCTGTGACCGGAAGGCACTGACTGTTGATGAATAACCGCTGGATTACGTTCAGCGATCATCGTCAACGAGTATAGCTGCGACCTAGCGAGAGGTCCCATACTGTTTCGGAGATGGTTAGCGGTATTACCCCTGCTACCATGATGTGAGGATCCCTCGAGTATGAGTCAGTGAAGGAATCTGAGGGCACAATGATGAAGGAATCTGAGGGCACAATGATGCATTATGGACAGGCTGTGTCCTCAAGTGTTACCTCCCCTGCGACAGTAACATGGTGCCATTTTTCAACAGGACACTGTTCTTCATACTAATTTACACAGAATATGGCTGCCTGCGAGATGCTTACTCTAACAATTATTTATCATACTTATTATTGGTGGTTGCTTGCTGTGAAATGTCCAGGGGCACACACATTTCAGAATCGTGTGTGGCTGCTGAACACTGTATTGTCTTCGGATCTTGTCTGGTACATAATGACTCTGTACTGGTTGGTGCTCCTGGTAGTTTCCCTATCCTGTACTCAGTTGGACACATGTGCAGTTGGAGGTATCCATACCACGAATGGTGTTGCCCTGTACTGTGCTACTGGATATTGTGCTGCTGGTAGAGGTTCCCTGGTACAGTTGTGTGCTGCAGATGGCTGTCATAGTCGGCACTCAGGTGCCCTGCACTGTGGTGTTGGATGTTGTGTGGTTTGTTAGAGGGTGTGGGTGCCACAGATTTTTACTGTGCCCTGTCCTGTGTGTTTTGTCAGAGATGTAAATACCCTAAAGTAAATGTAATCCTACACAGCGCTGCTGGATGTTGAGGTGTTGGCAGTTCTCTATCAGCTACCAGAGGTAGATACTATAGAGGGTTTCTGTACTCAGTACTGGACAGAGTTTCTGTTGGAGGTTTTTCTACCATGAAATTACTGTAACCTTGCAGTGTGTTACTGGATGTTAAGACGTTGCTGGTTTTCTGTCTCACAGTGGAGGCAGAAGTTACAGGTGCCTGTGTGCTCTGTATTAGACACATGTGATGTCGGAGGTTTTTCTTCCGTGAAGTGGATGTAACCCTGCGCTGTACTACTGGATGTTGAGATGTTGGCCAGTCTCTATCCCATAGCAAATGTAGACGCTGCAGATGATTCTAATACTCTGTACTGGATGCATGTGATGTTTGCGGTTTCCCTGCCATGTTATACGTGGGGAGGCGCCGGCGCTAGTTGCTTTCTCCGTTCGATTCACCCGGATCGATTGTTTCCCCATGGCGTTGCTTATCTTTGCCTCGTTGGTCGGTGGTGGTGCCGGTGGGCTGGCGGGCAGACTGGGTTTTGGCTTCGGAGCGGCCGGTACGTGTCGCTGCTCAGAGGGTGAAACTCGTGTTTGCGTGGAGTTGGCTGGATTTGACCGGTGTATGTGGCTCGGAGTGCGGAAGCGGGCCTGTTATTGCAAGTTCTTGAGGCGTGCCTGGGCCATGGTCTTCTACACAGGGTGCTGAGCAATGTATTATTTATTTTGGCTAGTGGAATAGAACTACGTACCACGCAGCTGTCTATTGAAGAAGTAGACATTCAAGCTTTATACACTCCTGGAAATGGAAAAAAGAACACATTGACACGGGTGTGTCAGACCCACCATACTTGCTCCGGACACTGCGAGAGGGCTGTACAAGCAATGATCACACGCACGGCACAGCGGGCACACCAGGAACCGCGGTGTTGGCCGTCGAATGGCGCTAGCTGCGCAGCATTTGTGCACCGCCGCCGTCAGTGTCAGCCAGTTTGCCGTGGCATACGGAGCTCCATCGCAGTCTTTAACACTGGTAGCATGCCGCGACAGCGTGGACGTGAACCGTATGTGCAGTTGACGGACTTTGAGCGATGGCGTATAGTGGGCATGCGGGAGGCCGGGTGGACGTACCGCCGAATTGCTCAACACGTGGGGCGTGAGGTCTCCACAGTACATCGATGTTGTCGCCAGTGGTCGGCGGAAGGTGCACGTGCCCGTCGACCTGGGACCGGACCGCAGCGACGCACGGATGCAAGCCAAGACCGTAGGATCCTACGCAGTTCCGTAGGGGACCGCACCGCCACTTCCCAGCAAATTAGGGACACTGTTGCTCCTGGGGTATCGGCGAGGACCATTCGCAACCGTCTCCATGAAGCTGGGCTACGGTCCCGCACACTGTTAGGCCGTCTTCCGCTCACGCCCCAACATCGTGCAGCCCGCCTCCAGTGGTGTCGCGACAGGCGTGAATGGAGGGACGAATGGAGACGTGTCGTCTTCAGCGATGAGAGTCGCTTCTGCCTTGGTGCCAATGATGGTCGTATGCGTGTTTGGCGCCGTGCAGGTGAGCGCCACAATCAGGACTGCATACGACCGAGGCACACAGGGCCAACACCCGGCATCATGGTGTGGGGAGCGATCTCCTACACTGGCCGTACACCACTGGTGATCGTCGAGGGGACACTGAATAGTGCACGGTACATCCAAACCGTCATCGAACCCATCGTTCTACCATTCCTAGACCGGCAAGGGAACTTGCTGTTCCAACAGGACAATGCACGTCCGCATGTATCGCGTGCCACCCAACGTGCTCTAGAAGGTGTAAGTCAACTACCCTGTCCAGCAAGATCTCCGGATCTGTCCCCCATTGAGCATGTTTGGGACTGGATGAAGCGTCGTCTCACGCGGTCTGCACGTCCAGCACGAACGCTGGTCCAACTGAGGCGCCAGGTGTAAATGGCATGGCAAGCCGTTCCACAGGACTACATCCAGCATCTCTACGATCGTCTCCATGGGAGAATAGCAGCCTGCATTGCTGCGAAAGGTGGATATACACTGTACTAGTGCCGACATTGTGCATGCTCTGTTGCCTGTGTCTATGTGCCTGTGGTTCTGTCAGTGTGATCATGTGATGTATCTGACCCCAGGAATGTGTCAATAAAGTTTCCCCTTCCTGGGACAATGAATTCACGGTGTTCTTATTTCAATTTCCATGAGTGTAGTTTTGCACTGGAGCCTACGCGTGTTATCACTAGCTTCTACCTTTTCTTATGAGTGTCAATACTGTATTATAACTGCGACGTACAGGTGTAATAATATTATGCTTTGTATTATCGTTATCCTTTTAAAACTAGTCTGTTTGTGCTGAGGCAATTTTACATATTTTGAAATTTGAAGTCTACAGTTAATGCTTTTAACCATTTTTATTTTGCGTTTGTCTTGATGTGATCTATCTTCGTAGAATTTTATCTTACTATATTCTGGGGCTGTTAACATTGTTTCTTTTGGCTGTGGCTGTGTGTTTGTGCTTTTCTGTTGCAGCACTGTAGCGGGCACCTGGTCCGTGTCTAAATCGATGTCCGGAGTACGACGCCTTGGCCGACCAGTACCAGAGGGAACGGAGGTTTCTTTTGGCCGCGGGGAAAATGGCAACCGATACGGCGGCCACTGAGTTCTCCGGATTGCAGTGAGTGGGGATCTTGCATTAAGTTAAGTATCCTCTGCATTGAGACGACAAGGCGTCTGTTCCGTTTGCTGTACTGCTTATATATTTACCTTCAAAACCATACAGGAAGGAGACTAGTGTTTTGAATTATACCTTACGTGCAGCGGGAATTGAACTTAGAGAAATGCTTGATGGGTAGCGGAAATTGGAAATTATGTGAATTGCCCTGTTGCGCTTGCCCAGGTGACCTATTTAGAAGAAACTTATTTCACCTTTATTATTCAAGTGCCCTTTGTTAAATGAAACTGATTTTACCTTTTATTATTGAAGCGCTTATAAGAAGTTCTTGTTTGCACCTAATTTAATTAGAAAGGTATTGTGTAATGTATTTTTCTGATTTGTGAATAAGAGACACTTGTACAAAGTTTTTGGGTACATACTGTGCCATTTGGGTAAAACTGTTGATCAGTAATAAATTAGTTGTATCTTGCAAGTCCTCTGTACGTGTTACGTGCTGCCAGATGGTAGGCTGGTGGCGTTACTCTAGGCTATAGACGTGTATTGGACACAAACGCTATTGGAGGTTTCCCTAGACTGAATTCTGTGCAACACTGCTGTTGGATGTTGAGGTTCTCTCTATCCTACATTGGAGGTGGATGCTACAGATGGTTTTGGATGTTCCGTTGAGGTGGCGTCGCTTCTTTATCCTACGGCTGGCGCTGCATACCCTGGACTCCGGCGACGGCAGGTCTCCCGGAGACGGCTGCTCGGCGTGGCCGGCCTTCTTGCGGTCCTTCTTCTTGAAGAGCGCCGAGAAGACGCCCTTGGAGCGCGGCTTGCCGTCCTGCTGCTGCGGCGGCTGCTGGCGCTCGCGGCTCTTGCTGCGCGACCGAGACCTCTCGCGGAAGCCGTCGCCCAGGATGGTGGAGAAGCTGCTGGGCACACCACGGCACGGCACAGCGTCAACCAGTACTCTGGCACGTCACTGTCCTACCGAGTCTAGCAAGCAGTGCGCTGCTGAGCAAGCACCCTCACAGTGGCTGTCCACGTGCATTGCCTTCTAACAGCCTACATACTACAGGCGACATTTATCCCAAGAGAACAGAGAGGGGGATATGCAGCAGGTCGACTACCACTGCACTTGGTACAGTCGAAGAAATACTTTCTGTCGCTACCGCCTTTATCCCGCATGGTGCGCAGGGTCGGCAGGGCTAAGTACGGATTTGGCACGGTTAATTGGAAGGGGTGGCCGGATGCCCTTCCTGCCGCCAACACGTTCCCCCTGGGACGGAATTAGTGTACCCGACCAGTCTGTGTCAAGTGTAAATCGTGAAATAGTGGGAGTGTGTTTCAAATGCCTGCGAGTCGTGTAACTGAGGCGGGACGTAGGGACCAGCCCAGTATTCACCTTGTAGGACGTGGAAAACCGCCTAAAAACCACATCCAGGCTGGCCGGCACACCGGCAGTCGTCGTTAATCCGCTTGGCGGATTCGATCCGGAGGCCGGCGCGCCTACCCGAGTCCAGGAAGCAGCGCGTTAGCGCTCTCGGCTACCCTGGCGGGTAGTCGAAGAAATACTGCCTGATGGAAACTATCCAGAACCCCTATTATATGCGTAATTGACCACTAAATGTCAGGAGAGGTGGACATCAGTATAAAGATAGTAAGGGAGCACTGTCAATAGAGTGGTAACAGCATTTGAGTCCATCAGGAAAGTTCAGTGAGTTCGAACGTGGGATACTCATTGGAGTACTTCATCCATTATCGACATTTCAATCCTTCTAAGGCTGCCCCACTCGACCGCAGCTGATGTAAATGCGAAATGGAAACACCGAGGGACAACCACAGCCAAACTAGCACCAGGCAGACCTCATGAACTGATGGCCATGAGCTGTACAGAGAGTGATGATAAATCACTCGCATGAAATCAGCAGAAGCAGTCATTCGTGAGTTCTGAAGTGCTACCATCAATCCAGCCAGCTCTGTGACTGCCTATACAATGGTGGATCAGCTCCTCAGGAGCCACACATTTCAGTGGTCGCCACGAAGTGGCACTTGATGTGGTGCAAAGAACGACGCCACTGGACGGCGTATGATTGGAAAGGAGTGATTTTGGGCGACGAAACACTCTATACCCTGTGGCAATCAGATGGGCGAGTTTTGGTTTGGCGAATGCCTGGAGAATATTACCCCATCACGTGTAGTGCCAATAGTGAAATATGGAGATGATGATATTATGGTATGTGGACGTTTCTCTTCGTTAGGGTATGATAAATAATCAGCATTGGCGGCCGAAGACTTCCGGCATAAGAAGTCAGCTTCATTCTGCCAATGGCCTTGTCAAAGAGGGCGGAGGAGTGGATAGAGGTTCAAGGCACTCTCTTGTCCTAGGGGTGGGAAATTGCCCCTAAAGGCGGAAGAATCAGCAATGATCAACGACATGACGATGCAGAAGGCAATGGAAACCACTGCATTAAAGACACGTAACGTGTATCCACAGGACATGTGGCCTGTAATTGAAGAAGTGTCATGATGATCTCTCCATTGGCAAAAGATTCCAGCGTAGTCCCCCATTCGGATCTCCGGGAGGGGACTGCCAAGGGGGCGGTTCAAAAATGGTTCAAATGGCTCTGAGCACTATGGGACTTAACATCTGTGGTCATCAGTCCCCTAGAACTTAGAACTACTTAAACCTAACTAACCTAAGGACATCACACACATCCATGCCCGAGGCAGGATTCGAACCTGCGACCGTAGCAGTCGCGCGGTTCCGGACTGAGCGCCTAGAACCGCTAGACCACCGCGGCCGGCCAAGGGGGAGGTTACCAGGGGAATGTCAGAAGCTTGAACGTGGTAGGGAAACTAGAAAATCTGAAAAGGGAAATGCAAAGGCTCAATCTAGATATAGTAGGGGTCAGTGAAGAGAAGTGGAAGGAAGACAAGGATTTCTGGTGAGATGAGTATAGGGTAATATCAACAGCAGCAGAAAATGGTATAACAGGCGTAGGATTCGTTATGAGAAGGAAGGTAGGGCAGAGGGTGTGTTACTGTGAACAGTTCAGTGACCGGGTTGTTCTAATCAGAACCGACAGCAGACCAACACCGACAACGATAGTTCAGGTATACATGCCGACGTCGCAAGCTGAAGATGAACAGATAGAGAAAGTGTATGAGGATATTGAAAGGGTAATGCAGTATGTAAAGAGGGACGAAAATCTAATAGTCATGGGCGACTGGAATGCAGTTGTAGGGGAAGGAGTAGAAGAAAAGGTTACAGGAGAATATGGGCTTGGGACAAGGAATGAAAGAGGAGAAAGACTAATTGAGTTCTGTAACAAGTTTCAGCTAGTAATAGCGGATACCCTGTTCAAGAATCACAAGAGGAGGAGGTATACTTGGAAAAGGCCGGGAGATACGGGAAGATTTCAATTAGATTACATCATGGTCAGACAGAGATTCCGAAATCAGATACTGGATTGTAAAGCGTTCCCAGGAGCAGATATAGACTCAGATCACAATATAGTAGTGATGAAGAGTAGGCTGAAGTTCAAGACATTAGTCAGGAAGAATCAATAGGCAAAGAAGTGGGATACGGACGTACTAAGGTATGACGAGATACGTTTGAAGTTCTCTAACGCTATAGATACAGTAATAAGGAATAGTGCAGTAGGCAGTACAGTTGAAGAGGAATTGGCATCTCTAAAAAGGGCCATCACAGAAGTTGGGAAGGAAAACATAGGTACAAAGAAGGTAGCTGCGAAGAAACTATGGGTAACAGAAGAAATACTTCAGTTGCTTGATGAAAGGAGGAAGTACAAACACGTTCCGGGAAAATCAGGAATACAGAAATACAAGTCGCTGAGGAATGAAATAAATAGGAAGTGCAGGGAAGCTAAGACGAAATGGCTGCAGGAAAAATGTGAAGACATCGAAAAAGATATGACTGTCGGAAGGACAGACTCAGCATACAGGAAAGTCAAAACAACCTTTGGTGCCATTAAAAGCAACGGTGGTAACATTAAGAGTGCAACGGGAATTCCACTGTTAAAGGCAGAGGAGAGAGCAGATAGGTGGAAAGAATACATTGGAAGCCTCTATGAGGGTGAAGATTTGTCTGATGTGATAGAAGAAGAAACAGGAGTCGATTTAGAAGAGATAGAGGATCCAGTATTAGAATCGTAATTTAAAAGAGCTTTGGAGGACTTACGGTCAAATAAGGCAGAAGGGATAGATAACATTCCATCAGAATTTCTAAAATCATTGGGGGAAGTGGCAACAAAACGACTATTCACGTTGGTGTGTAGAATATATGAGTCTGGCGATATACCATCTGACTTTCGGAAAAGCATCATCCACACAATTCCGAAGACGGCAAGAGCTGACAAGTGCGAGAATTATCGCACAATCAGCTCAACAGCTCATGCATCGAAGCTGCTTACAAGAATAATATACAGAAGAATGGAAAAGAAAATTGATAATGCGCTAGGTGACGATCAGTTTGGCTTTGGAAAAAGTAAAGGGACGAGAGAGGCAATTCTGACGTTACGGCTAATAATGGAAGCAAGGCTAAAGAAAAACCAAGACACTTTCATAGGATTTGTCGACCTGACCAACAAAAAAAAAAAAAATAAAAAAATGGGTATTGTCCCCTTATCGCTCCTGTGAAAACGTGGAACACAGTATGTATTATGTACAGTTTGTAGACAATGATTATTTGTATCATCATGACGAAGCACCATGATGCATAGCAGCACCTGTGAGAGAATGGTTTCTGGACAGCAACGTTCATGAAATGACTGGCATGCTGAAGGTCTTGGTCTGAACCCAATGGGACACCTTTTGGTGGAGGCAGAAAGTCCAGTGTCACTGCCTACTTTGGCTTGGGCTCTTGAGGAAGAATTTCATTCAGGCACCTCATTGAAAGTGCCACCACCAGATTTCAAGCCGTCATAAAGGAAAAGCGTGGACTTTTGCGTATTACCTTCCGCTTGTAGGTGTCCAGACACTTTTGATCAGGCAGTGTAGTCCGCATGGGAATAGTCATGAAGTTTTCACTGTCATCTAGAAAAAAGCAAGGTTGTGTAATTACTTTTTTCCATCACAGTGCAGTAGCACACTGCCAGAGGAGCCAAAGCCAAATTCTGCAGTGCGTAGATAACGTGCACTACAGTACGATAGTTAGTTTCTTGCATTTGATGAGGAACAACGGTGCAACAATCCATGCAGAATTAGTGGAAGCATATGACTAGAATACACCATCATAGAACACGGATGTCAGGTGGCGCAGAAACTTCAAGGGTGGTCAGACATAATTGAATGTCGAAGAACCAAGCGCCAGACAACATCTCCATGAAGCATCGGCAGTTGCAAGAAAAGCGGAGGTCCCTGTGCTCGAAGGCCGTATTGTTTAAGTCGATTCTATAGTGGAAAAAGGGGAAATCAGTCATGGCTCATTTTTCAGCCCGTTACACGACATGGTTCGCCGTCCGCTGACTTCCACGACTGCTGACACGTGTGCTGAATGCCTGCCGAAATGGGACCGCAGTGGAAATGTTACAGCTGCGTCAGACCAATCAGGATACCTTCTTTAGGGTTTATCACAACGATTTTTAAGCATGGAAAATTGTGAATTCACTAAAACCGGAAAAGATGAAACCCACTCACTCTCGGGCAAGGTTACACTGAGCGTCTTTTGGGGCTGCCATAGTGTGGCGCTAACAGATTCCGTTTATAAGGAGCAACCCGTGACAGGAGCTTGTTGCCGAAATTTCCTGGCGAGGTTTCGGGAGGCTGTGCGTGCGGATCGTCACAGGGAAGCTGTCTGAGGGAGAGTTTTTGGTTGAAGGCAACGCCGTAGCTCTTTCTGCACAGCAGACACACTCGCGCATGATGCTCCTTTGGGTTTTCACATTTTGCCTCACCGTCATTCCGTATTCTCCTGACATGGAACCCCGTGATCTCTCCCTACTGGGCGAGACGGCGCGCGCTGGACTCGCATTCGGGGGGAGACGCACGCTGGACCAAATAGCTTCAAAATCTGGACGTACTAGACAAACGGATCTAAAATTAAATTGTATAAAACTCTGTTTTTTGAGCTGCTGATTACGAATCCGAGGTAGGAATTACAAAATTCAAAATGGCGGATCCAATTTGGCAGTTCAAAAGTGGCATATTTAGCGAATTCGAGTGAAACATCAGGTTTAAGGTATTTTAATGTCACTGATAACGATTAGAAGTTGAAACTGCCGTATGGAAATGTTTTATTCCATATTTTAAATTTTCAATCGAAATCGTATAAACCTGCTCGTATCATTATCGCTATCAGAGTGGTTGCTGTCGGGTTTTCACTGGGAGATGGTTCGAAAAGTACATCTTTTAATTTCTTCAACTGCCATTCTCTAGAATGTCGAGATGAATGGATTTAGAGATGCTAGAAGGTGGTGGAATGTGACATGCATCGTTTTGTCACCGGAATATTTGCGTGTAAAATCTCTATGACTCCGGATATCCTTATTCGGACCTACCCGCGCATCTTCAGGTAGCCAACAAATCGGCAACGGAGGAGCTTCGATTATAGAATATCCGTGCATGAAAACTACGTGAACTGATGTCGGCGTCGGACATTATTACAGAATATTGTACATTATTGCAAAATAATTACCTCTCGTGGGGCACTGCCGTGCGGTAGAAAAAAAACATATATTAAAAACGCACAAATATGCGCACGTAAAAAATGTACGGCCCCTTTCTTTCCCGTGAGAAAACCATCATTGGGATAGTGTACCTGGATACGTTACAACAATTTTTGATGCCACAGATCGATGAGGATGACCTTGAACGAAATTTTCACTTCATACAAGATGGTGCACCACCCCACTACTTGGCTGACGTCCGGGATTTTGTCAGTGACCGCTTTCCAGGTCGATGGATTGGCCGTGACACGCCAACTGCGTGGCTCCCACGTTTCCGAGGCCTGACACCACTCGATTTTTCTATGGGGATTCATCAAGAATGTCGTGTTTGTACCTCCTGTGCCAGCTTCTCTACCTGAACTTAGAGGAAGAATTTACGCTGCCACTGAACAAGTTACATCTGCAATGTTGCAGTGAGTTTGGGAAGAAATTGACTTCCGATGGGACGTATGCAGGACAACCAACGGAAGCAACATCCAACTGCTTTAGTTTAAGGTAAAAAAAAAAAACTTGATGTGTTTATCTACAAAATAACACTAAACCCAGCTCTGTATCTTCTTGCAATTAGTTTACAAGAATTTTTAAAGTTGTAACGCCCTTTTTGAATCACCCTGTACGTATCTTCCATCAAGGCCAACGCTGTGTGTTCTATTGGGCAATAACCTTATCAACTTATTCTATTAAAATATGTATAAATAAGGAATTTTGTTCGTATCGATGTTATATTCCAATCCATCACTTTTCTTTCAATCACCGTTTTTCAAATTCTACAAGTTTATCCGTTGTTGGTTTACCTTCGGTGGTCTGGCCCCCAAGCAACCTCTAAACCAGGGGTCTCCAAACTACGGCCCGCGGGCCGAAACCGGCCCGCGAGGGCCGGCGAACCGGCCCGCGTTATCTGGCCGGACACCCCCGGTATCCGGCCCGCCAAATATTTGAGGTGGTACCTATACTGCCAAAAATTGAGTTTCGAGGCCTATCGTGACGAATACACCGCGACATTGGCTCTTCTACTCGCTACAGGACTACATAACTAAACTTATTGTTGCGCCGCTTGAAATAACAATACGTTGACATACTCTACCTCTGTTATGTCTTGCAGTAATAGTGTTGCTAACAATGATTTTGAGATTTCGTTAACTTTGCAGGACGCTTTCGTGAAGAATGTGCAGTGACATACTTTTTTGTCGGTGAAATTCGCCAGAATTAAATACGCCAGAATTTCGGTCAGGTACGTTCACCAATCAAAATTATGTAATTAAATAAAAATCGTAGTTCGTTTCAGTGCTAGCTATTCCCACAACCTTAAATTTTTGCAATTTCATATTTCCTTCAGCCTTACATTACGGTGATCAATGAGTGCTAGGGTGCTTTAATCCCAATAAGTAGATCTTGGCCCTTATGACCTCGTGGAGGAGTCAATGTGGCCCGCGGACTAAAACGTTTGGAGACCCCTGCTCTAAACAGTGGACAAGACGGGAGGGCTACCGCAAGATTCACTCCATTACACCACTGGCGCCCGACGTGGGACAAAGAAACGGGTCGGCAACATTAGGCTACATTGCGTGCAGTAGGGGTGTGCGACCCCTAACAGAATGAGCAGTAACTGTCTCGCTCACCTGCCGGACTTGTTGCGGCGGACACCGGTGGAGCCGGTGGGCGACTCCGGGCTGACGACGGTGGAGGGCGTGGTCTCGCCGCCCCCGCTGCTGCCGCCCCCGCCGCCCCTGCGGAAGAGCGAGGCGAACGAGCTCTTGCGCGACACGGAGCCGGGCGACGGCGTGCGCGAGTCGGCGTCGCGCAGGGCGCCGCGCTGGGGGCGGCGCGACGGCTTGGGCGACGCCGACGGCGTGCGCGAGGGGGCGGCGCCCGTGGGCGGCGGCGACACCGGCAGGCTGAGCGACGCGGGCGCCGCCGGCTTCTCGGCCCGCCGGCTCTCCAGCTCGCGCACCACCTGCCGGCAGCGCCAGCTGCATTACCTCGCGCAGTCAGCGACCAGGTTTCGCTACGCGAGAAATTCTGGGTATCGTGTTGGAACGACAGTCATTGTAAGTAAGGGCGCAACAACGATTCGCACTGCCTGATATAAGCAAAGCACCTAGTGGGAGCGGTCGGGTCGCACAACCGCCCCAGGGAAGTATGGTAGGACCGCCATTATTCTCTACATACATAAAGGATCTGATGAACATGATGGGCACGGATCTGCGGTTGTTTGCCGACGATACTGTGGTGTATAGGAACATGTCGAAGTTGAGTGACTGTAGGAGGATACAAGATGACTCAGACAAAACTTCTAGTTGGTGTGATGAATGAGATCTGGCTCTAAATGTGGAAAAATGTAAGTTTATGAGAATGAGTAGGAAAAACAAACCTGTAATGTTTGGATACAGCGTTAGTAGTGTCCTCCTTGTCACAGTCAAGTCGATTAAATATGTGAGCATAACGTTGCAAAGCGATGTGAGATGGAACGGGCGTCTGATGATTGCAGTAGGGATGGCGGATGGTCGTCTTTGCTTTATTGGGAGTCATTGTGAGTCATCTGTAAAGGAGACCGCATATAGGACGGTAGTGTGACCTATTCTTGAGTACTTTTCGAATGTTTGAGGCAACGGCCTTGCCGCAGTGGATACACCGGTTCCCGTGAGATCCCCGAAGTTAAGCGCTGTTGGGCGTGGCCGGCACTTGGATGGGTCACCAGCCAGCCGCCATGCCCTGTTGCCATTTTTCGGGGTGCACTCAGCCTCGTGATCCCAATTGAGGAGCTACTCGACCGAATAGTAGCGGCTTCGGTCAAGAATACCATCATAACGACCGGGAGAGCGGTGTGCTGACCCCACGCCCCTCCTATCCGCATCCTCCTCGGAGGATGACACGGCGGTCGGATGGTCCCGGTAGGCCAATTGCGGCCTGACGACGGAGTGCTTTCGAGTGTTTGGGATCCGCACCAGGTTGTGCTGAAGGAAGATATAGAAGGGATTCGGAGGTGGGCCGCTATATTTGTTACTCATATGTTCGAACAACTAGTGGTTGCGGAGATGCTCCGGGAACTCAAACGGGAATCCCTGGAGGCAAGGCACAGATCTTGTCAGGGAAGACTACTCAGAAAATTTAGAGAACCGCCGTTTGGAGCTGGCTGCAGAACGATTCTGCTGCCGCCGGCATACATTTCGCGTAAGGACCACGGAGATGAAATACGAGAGGCATATGGAGAGACGTTTTATCCTCGCTCTGTTTGCGAATGGAACAGGAAAGGAAATGACTGGTAGTAGTACAAGGTGCCCTCCACCACACACCGTACGGCGGGTTCTTGAGTGTGTATTTGGATGCAGATGTCAATTAAACTCCGTAGGTGTACATATCATCGGTGGGTATTTAAATCACTAGACTCGGAATTCGTTGTAAGAGGCAGAATGGTCACCAGAGAGCAGTTACCAGAGCGTTGTTACTAAGCCTGATAGGGTACATGAGGGACGTCAATACCGTCAGATGTTCAGGGATTACTGTAAAGCCTGACGCATACTCGTGTGAGACAGTGTCATCAGCACCTGACAGTGTTTGAAAAGGTTCTCATTGTCGGTCTCCATTTGGGCAGTTGGTCGACTCGTTCGATATCCATATTTGTGGGGCAGTCTGACATGATAGTGGCGTTAGTACTACGTGGCAACATGAAGGCAGGCGTACTCGTCGTCAAGATTCCAGCCTACTACGTATGACCGCCACAATGGAGGATCGTCGTACTGTGCACTGAGCAGATCGGAGCCCCTTCACGTTTGCGCCTGCCACCCAACACTATGTAATGGCGTCCCTGCGACATTCTCTGTCATCCCCCACCACTGGCCGAAGACTTACGGCAACCGGACGAGGCAATTACCGTCCCACGCGTAGGCTGCCGTTAACACAACACCACAACACAAACAGCTGCGTTACGAGTGGTGCTGTGACCAGGAAGCACGGACTGCTGACGAATGACGCCGCATCGTGTTCAGTGATGAGTCACGGTTGTGCACGTCCAAAGATGACCATCGTCAACGAGTGTGGCGGCCACCAGGGGAGAAGCCTCATTCTTGCAGTGTTTTGGAGAGGCGGAGCTGTGTTACTCCTGGAGTCACCGTATAGGGAGCCATCGTGTGTGACTTTAGGTCTCAGTTGGTAGTGACTGAGGGAACTCTAAAGTCACAACGGCACGTCACAGACATGCTGCACTCACCCAAGTTACCTCTCGTGTCACGGTACAGTGCGAGCATTTTCCAACAGGGCGATGCTCGTCCACAAACGGTACGTGTCTCAATGAACTGTCTGGATGATGTTGAGGTTCTCCCACGGCTAGCAGTACCCTTAGATTTGTCCCGGTTAGAACATGTATCGGACCAGCGTGGACATCATCCCTGTCCCAGTGCCAGTATCCTAGATATCGAGGTCCAGTTGCAACAGTTCTGGACCAGCTTGACTCAGGAGATGGTAGCACGACCCTATGATTCCCTTCCCAACCAAGTGAGTGCACGAACGAAAGGCAAAGGAGTGTTACGTCGTACCAACAAGTGAGCTCATATACCAAGTTCTTCATAAATCTGATTCGATTTTGTAATCTCTGAACTATCATCATATACCCTCTCAACCCGTGAAATTTTACTTCTTTTCTTCCTTCCTCTTCCCCTTCTGCGTGATTAATTTTTTTTGTGAGCCAGTGTCCTTTCGTTCTACTGGAGGCAACGATCAGCAGTTGCTAATACACTCCTGGAAATGGAAAAAAACACATTGACACCGGTGTGTCAGACCCACCATACTTGCTCCGGACACTGCGAGAGGGCTGTACAAGCAATGATCACATGCACGGCACAGCGGACACACCAGGAACCCCGGTGTTGGCCGTCGAATGGCGCTAGCTGCGCAGCATTTGTGCACCGCCGCCGTCAGTGTCAGCCAGTTTGCCGTGACATACGGAGCTCCATCGCAGTCTTTAACACTGGTAGCATGCCGCGACAGCGTGGACGTGAACCGTATGTGCAGTTGACGGACTTTGAGCGAGGGCGTATAGTGGGCATGCGGGAGGCCGGGTGGACGTACCGCCGAATTGCTCAACACGTGGGGCGTGAGGTCTCCACAGTACATCGATGTTGTCGCCAGTGGTCGGCGGAAGGTGCACGTGCCCGTCGACCTGGGACCGGACCGCAGCGACGCATGGATGCACGCCAAGACCGTAGGATCCTACGCAGTGCCGTAGGGGACCGCACCGCCACTTCCCAGCAAATTAGGGACACTGTTGCTCCTGGGGTATCGGCGAGGACCATTCGCAACCGTCTCCATGAAGCTGGGCTACGGTCCCGCACACCGTTAGGCCGTCTTCCGCTCACGCCCCAACATCGTGCAGCCCGCCTCCAGTGGTGTCGCGACAGGCATGAATGGAGGGACGAATGGAGACGTGTCGTCTTCAGCGATGAGAGTCGCTTCTGCCTTGGTGCCAATGATGGTCGTATGCGTGTTTGGCGCCATGCAGGTGAGCGCCACAATCAGGACTGCATACGACCGAGGCACACAGGGCCAACACCCGGCATCATGGTGTGGGGAGCGATCTCCTACACTGGCCGTACACCACTGGTGATCGTCGAGGGGACACTGAATAGTGCACGATACATCCAAACCGTCATCGAACCCATCGTTCTACCATTCCTAGACCGGCAAGGGAACTTGCTGTTCCAACAGGACAATGCACGTCCGCATGTATCCCGTGCCACCCAACGTGCTCTAGAAGATGTAAGTCAACTACCCTGGCCAGCAAGATCTCCGGATCTGTCCCCCATTGAGCATGTTTGGGACTGGATGAAGCGTCGTCTCACGCGGTCTGCACGCCCAGCACGAACGCTGGTCCAACTGAGGCTCCAGGTGGAAATGGCATGGCAAGCCGTTCCACAGGACTACATCCAGCATCTCTACGATCGTCTTCATGGGAGAATAGCAGCCTGCATTGCTGCGAAAGGTGGATATACACTGTACTAGTGCCGACATTGTGCATGCTCTGTTGCCTGTGTCTATGTGCCTGTGGTTCTGTCAGTGTGATCATGTGATGTATCTGACCCCAGGAATGTGTCAATAAAGTTTCGCCTTCCTGGGACAATGAATTCACGGTGTTCTTATTTCAATTTCCAGGAGTGTAGATAGCTTACAATAGTGCACAGTATCTCCAAGCACTGACAGCCATGTGGTCTGGGATCTTGCTTTGTGAACCTTGTTGTAGCCAAAACCGGTTATCCCCAGCAGAATAAAAATAAAGTTTGAACAATTATTTCCTATTTCATATGAAAGTAATGGCTGTACTTCATTATATCACTTTCAGGATTAGCCCTTTTTGACACCCTTCCTTTACATTTTTTCGACACATTTGAAAAGTATACTTTAAAATGTAAAATGTTACCGAATTATTGTCTTGTTAGTTGTACAGATTACCTCTTGACCGCTCTACGAATATAATTGAACCAGCTCCAAAAAAGACGTGGCAATTTCTGTAGCCCTTTTATCTATTTTTCCTTCTATTTGACCATGCTACGCACCATGTGAATAATTATTCGTATTTTATCTCCCGGTTTCCCAATACAGTTTCATTCTATCAAAATAGTATTCTCATATATAATTTACCAAAGCATTCTTCCAGTAATGAAATATTGTTGAGTTATCAGCCGAGCGACAGTGTCATGCTGGAGCAATGGTTCAAATGGCTCTGAGCACTATGGGACTTAACATCTTAGGTCATCAGTCCCCTAGAACTTAGAACTACCTAAACCTAACTAACCTAAGGACATCACACACATCCATGCCCGAGGCAGGATTTGAACCTACGACCGTAGCAGTCCCGCGGTTCCGGACTGAAGCGCCTAGAACCGCACGGCCACCGCGGCCGGCGCTGGAGCAATGTCTCAGTGAGTTTCTTACTTGTCATCTTTGCATTACGTGACATATTGTTTCATGACGACGATGTCTTTACGCCACATCATAGGTTGTTTAGGGTTTCCTTTTGTGAGACAATAATACTGATTTACGTTTCGTATGCAGAATGGAAATTAATTATTTCAATAATAATAACAATAGAGTTGACGACAATAGGTTTCCTGAGTGCCGCAAAGATTCAATATTTGATATGGTGGGCGACTTAATACCGCTTTAGAGTCAAATAAATGTGATCGTTTATTCTCTGCTATCCATGTAGTACACTTGCACAATAGACCATTCAGATTTATTTCAGACATTTCTGATTAAATTGAGGTAGTAGCTGTTGGAATAACGAGTGGCTGAAAAGCAGCGAAATTGTAAGAGGAAAAGGAGTAAGATAAAAAGAAGAACTATGGATCTTGAAGGAAAAGAAAGAGATGAATAGATAGAAAAAGAATAAATGAGGGGAGGAGAAGGAGCAGGGGAAGGAGGGGGAGGAGAGGAGGAAAATGAGGAGGAGGAGGATAAAGGAGAATAAATAGGCAATATGCAGAGGAAGAAGACATATGCAACATGAAGAATTAGAGGAAAGTAAGAAGAAGAAACATGGAGCACCAATAAAAAAGAAGGAGGAGAAGAAGAAGAAGAAAAAAGATGGGGAGGATATATGGAATACTGAGGAGCGTAGAAGGAGGAAGAGGAAGAAGGAAAGAAGGAAGAAAAGAAGGAAGAAATATGGAATTAAAAGAAGACAAAGAAGAGGAAACGGAGGAGAAGGAAGGAGATGTAATAATATTAAACATGAAGAAGCTGAAGATAAAGAAGAAGAAATAATGGAAAGAGAGGAGGAAAGAGAGCGTAAGATAAGAAGAAGCAGAAAACGAACAGGAGGAGTGAGAGGAGGAGAAAGAAGAAGACGAAAAATAAGTAAACTACAAAGAAGTATGAAACATAAAGAAAATGAACTACAGAACATGAATAGCTAGAGGAAGGAAGAGGAGTAGGGGAAGAAGACTAAGATATTAAGGAAGAAGATACAAATGGAGAGAATAAGAATGTGGAACTCGAAGAAGAAGAGGAAGTAGAGGAGGAGGAGGAGGAGGAGGAGAAAGAAATGGAGAGGAGGAGGGTGAGGAACGGAACATGAAGATTAAGAATTACGGAACAGGAATAAGAAGGGCAGAGTGTGGAGAGGGCAGGGTGAGTGCGGCGCACCTCCTCGGCGAGCGCGCGCTCCTTGGCGGCGAGCAGCTCGCGCTCCGCGGGGCTGACCACCGGGCTGACGTTGGGCAGCAGCAGCGGCGGGCCGTCCTCGGGGCGCCGCCTCCGCCGCCTCCCGCCGTCGCCGTCGCCGCCCCCGCCGGACGAGCGCCGCGACGCCGGCCGGCTGCCGTCGCCGCACGCCGCCGCCCCCAGCATCGAGCCGTCCACCTGCCGGCACACGACCCCCGCTCCTTCACTATACCTTATCGGTCATCCGCACTCCGCCAGCAACGATATCGGCTCTCTGCACATTCGTGGCAGTCTTCCTTCCAAATTACAAGATCCCTTAGTATCAGGATACACCACCTGACAAAAAAGTGAAGCACCGACATCTCGGCATTATGAGCCCCTTTATGAGTACGATATTGCTCTCCCTCTGGCCTGGTTATATGCGCTGATTCGGTTGGTAGGGATGTCCTCCTGAGGTAAGCTGGCCCCCGACTGCTGTAACTGGTCCTCAGTATCCTCGACATTGGGACTGGGACGGAGTTGACGTCCGAGTTGATCCTGCGCACGTTCCATCGAGGACAGATTGGGGATATTGTTGATACAGTAGTACAACATCGCGCAGGCAGTTCGTAGTGACACGAGCCACGTATGGACGAACACTGTTCTGTCGGGTAATGGCGCGACAGTAGTGTCACGTGAAACGTAACACGTGAGGACTCAGGATGTCCGTGACGTACCGTTGGGACGTCACTACCAGCCGTGATCCGAAATAACACCCTATGGCTCCCCACACTATGACGCCAGCCTTGCTCGCTGCCATACTCGTCCACAACGGTCGCCTGGGGCAGTGCAGAACCACGATTCATCTCTGCAGTCCATTGCCACGACGACACTCCAAAAGCAGCCGTTTTGGTTGTGCTGTTACGGCGGTATGGAACGGTAATCCCTAAGTCCGGCTGCTGTAGCCTCCGACCAGTGGCGCAGGATGACAGAATTGTTGCAGGGAGTGCACTACTTGTTCTCGGATGGCAGGCACAGTGGGATTTAGGACGTACTTGGTGTACAATACCACGATACTTCCCAGTGGCCGACCGGAACCTTGACGTAGAGTATGCCCGCCCTCATGTCCCTGTACAATCGTATATCGAGCCACTGCCAGTTCCGAATGCTCCACAAATCTGGAGGTTGCACGATTCGACCAGCTGGTCAAATGGAGACGCGCAATGAGGCGCCTACCAAATTCTGTCATTTGCTGATAACGTTGTCTCACACGAGTACACGGCATCTCCGTCTTCTTCACAGTGATCAGTCGACATCTGATGCTATTCACGTCCTTTATATATTCTACCAGGCATGGTAACAACTGTAAACACGAAAAGTATTGTAGCACTCTGGTAACTGATCTGCCTGTCACAGAAACTCGTTACTTTCACCTTTCATACATCCATCAGTGTTGTGTGCGTGTTCGAACATTCATGTGACATCCGACTGTGTCTGTTGGTAGCTTTACTTTTTTTGTCAGGCAGTGTATATGTTGTATCCGTGGGATCAAATGCCATAGCTTGGATGCACCTACACGGGAATTAATTTTACTTAAGCGTACTAGAACGTACACTTCCGCGATAGCGAATGAATCTGCTACCAAGGAAAGAAACGCACCTGGAACAAGCGAATACTACTCTCAACTAAATGAGCAAAGGGTTCATGCAGAGCCCCAAATGCAGAGAGTTAGTCAGGTCACGGTCTCCTGCTGTCAACTGGAGCAGCTCCAGATATCAGGAAGTTCTTCCGGTGGATTCTATGTAACCTACACCACTAATGACCACGTGGAACAGGCAGACGTAGATTGGATGTTTTATGACCGTTAATGGACGCCAGAATTTCCTGAACGACCTGCATAGAATTGATGATTGGTGCAGGCTCTTGCAGCTGATCCTGAACGTAAATAAATGTGACATATTGTGCATACATAGGAAAAGAAATCCACTGCTGTACAGCTACACTATTGATGACAAACAGCTGCAGACAGCATCTGCCGTAAAATATCTAGGCGTAACAATACACAGCGACCTTAAGTGGAATGACCATATAAAACAGATACTGGAAAAGCAGACACCAGATTCATTGGAAGAATCTTAAGGAAGTGTAACTCATCCACGAAAGAGGTGGCTTATAAGGCGCTTGTTCCCCAGATTCTTGAGTAATGTTCGTCTATCTGGGATCCCCATCAGGTATGACTGATAGAGAAGATAGAGAAGATCCAACGAAGAGCGGCGCGTCTCGTCACGGGATCGTTTAGCTGGCGAGAGAGCGTTACGGAGATGCTAAACAAACTCCACTGGCAGACGATACAAGAGAGGCATTGTGCATCACGGTGAGATTTACTATTGAAATTTCGGGGCAGCACTTTTCAGGAGGAGTCGGACAACATGTTACTTCCCCCTACACCCCCCCCCCCCCCATACATCTCGCGTATTCACCAGGAGGAGAAAATTCGAGAAATTAGAGCCAATACAGAGGCTTACCGACAGTCATTCTTCCTACGCACTATTCGCGAGTGGAACAGGGTTGGAGAGATCAAATAGTGGTGCCGAAAGTTCCCTCCGCCACACACCGCTAGGAGGCTTGCGGTGTATGACATAGATCTAGATGCGGATCCATTGGGAAAATGTTGAGGAAATATAATTCATCCACGAAACAAGTAGCTGGAAAAAATACTTGTTCTACTAATTCTTGAGTGCTGTTCATCAGTTTGGAACACTTACCAAATTAGATTAATAGAAGAGACACAGAAGATTTAGCGAAGAGCAGCGCATTTTGTCACGAGATCGCTTAGTTGGTGCAAGAGATACGGAGATGCTCAACAAACCTCCGATGCATAGGATACAGAAGAGGCGTTGTGCAGTACAGAGAGGTATGCTGTTGGCATTTCGAGAGTGTATGTTCCATGAAGGGTCGGCTAACAAATAGTATGAACACCATGCAATATACATTTCGTTGTGTTGCAAGTTGGCACCAATGCTTACAGGCGGCAGCAGTGCACAGTTGACGTTCTACGTCTTGGAAGTTATCTTTTAGTGCAGGGCTTCCCAACCTATGGTCTGCGAACCCCTTAGGGGTCCGCCGGCTCTTTCTAGGGAGTCCGCGGTCGCCCTTCGCCAAATCGTGTCAAATAATGAGTAAAATTATTGAATAAAAATGTGAAAATCAAATTCATCACTTTTTTTTTCGTGTGAAAAACATGTGTACTTTTACTTCAGGTCGTATCCCCAAGCAGTCTTTGCGGTTCCTAAGTGAGAACGTATACACAGTTTCGTGCCGGAGAATGCGGCTTCTCTGATCGACTGTTTAGCAACAATACGGGGGTCGTTTGTGCGCCGGCTCACGGCGCTAGAATGCGCTGAAACCTTTTACGCATGCGCGGAGCGAGGTTTGCCGACCAATCACAGCGCTCGCTGGCAGGTATGCGGCCCCAGGCATCATTAAATGTTAAACTTGCCTTGTCAGTGCACTACCTATTTCAAGTCGATTTTTGACCAGTTTATTACTTCTAACATGGACCGGTGGCTGAAGTCAGGATCATTGAAGAAGGGTGCAGTTTCTCCTTCGCTTTCGCAAGGGAAGTTTCCAGTTGAAATGAATGAGGAGGGAGGACGATCCAATGAAGACTTTACATACATTTGAACATTTTTCTTCGGATTTCACGACCCCCCCCCCCCCCCCCCCCCACACACACACACGACTGTCACGAAATATGCATGCTCCTTACATAACAGTAGCTAAATAGTGGAAGTGAACAGACCATAAGCGACAGCTTGTCAACAGCGAACACTTTGGACGTGACGTTGATTGTTCTTGGAGGAGGACAGGTCCATCGTATGAAATTTCAAATACCAAGTAATTTTAATCAGGCTATAGTGTGTTGAACAAAGGGAGTAAATCCACTAGTAAGTGTCTGGATACAGTGAGAGTTCCAATTGGATCGTTAATTTCAGGTTGTTTTCATTCATCTCTAAACCAAAGACTATTGATACTTCGGGGGGATGGAGTGGGGTCATTGGGAACATGGCACCTGCATTCTGAAGCTTTCAGTTCCCATGGGTTTCGCTCTGAAATTTGAAGTTACTGTGCTCTTGACTGACTAGGGGTCCGCCATGGATTATCGACTGAAGAAGGGGTCCGCCAGCTGAAGGTTGGGAAGCCCTGTTTTAGTGTATTATACTCTTTGTTCTGCGGCGGTTAGCGGTATGTGAAATATTTGATCTCTCTGACTTCAAAAAGGCAACGTGTTGGTGTACGGTTAGCGGGAGCATCAGTGACGGCCTCCACAGTAACAAATGCGCACGTAATACATGTTTTTGGTAAAATATGATCGGCGAGGAGGAATTGTGGGGGAAAGCCGAAGTTAACTGACAGAGACCGAAGAGCATTAAAAAGTGATGTTGCCGGACAACATACTCGTAAAACTATCGCGGCAAAAGTGACTGCAAAACGCAACTCTCACGTGAGAAAAACTGTGTCGACATAAATAGTACAGTGGGAACATCACAAGGGTAACTTTCATAGAAGGGCTGCTACTGTGACGAAGTTAGTAACGGGAGGCAACGCAAAGCTGCGAAAGAAACGGTGCCACGACCATAAAACCTGGACACTCGGTGATTGGAAAAAGTGGTATGGTCCAATTAATCATTGTTTACAGTGTTAACTACAAACGACCGGGTTCATATATGGAGAAACTCAAAAGAAACCTACTATTCGGCCTGCCTGCTTCTTACAGTCAAGCAAGTGGTGGAGATTCCGTTATGATTTGGGCAGCTAAATCGTGGTATTCAGCTGGCCCTTCCGTTACCTTCACAGGTTGGGTTACTGCAAATGAATAGCTTGACAATGACGTGCATATTTTTGCCAAACACTGCCGTATTCCAAGATAATAATGAACCCATACACACAGCCGAAAAAGGTTCAGAATTGGCTTGTGGAGTATCAGAATACCATAAAACATCTTTCGTGACCAGCAGAATCGTCAGACGCCAACATCACTGAACCATTACGAGAAGTTTAACAGCGGAGAGTGAAGAGCAGATTTCCAGTTCCAACATCGTTGAAGCAACTGGATGATGTTTTGGTACCAAAACAGGAGGGCATTCAATTTGGAAACTATTAAGACACTCTACACGGAGGTTTAGCGACAGCTGTCATTATTGAGCACAATTTGCAAATGGGACACGGAAGTAAGGAAAGTATTGGTGATACCAGAAGTACCCTACGCCATACGCAGTAAGGTGTTGTGTGGAGTACAGATATAGATTCTGTAAGTAGTCTGTTTAGGTTTTTATGTTGGTAACGACACCACCACATAGCGCTCTGTATGAAAATCACTGACTGTGCTGTGTGCAGTCTGTGGCTGGTTTGCATTGTTGGAATTTGCTATTGTAGTGTTGAGCAGTTGGCTGTTAACAGTGCGTAGCGTTGCGCAGTTGGAGGTGAGCCGCCAGCAGTGGTGTATGTGGGGAGTGAGATGGCGGAGTTTTGAGAGCGGATGATCTGGACGTGTGTCCATTAGAGAGAGTAAATTTGTAAGATTGGATGTCATGAACTGATATATATGTTATGACTTTTGAACACTATTAAGGTAAATACATTGTTTGTTCTCTATCGAAATTTTTCATTTGCTAACTATGCCTATCAGTGGTTAGTGCCTTCAGTAGTTAGAATCTTTTATTTAGCTGGCAGTAATGGCGGTCGCTGTATTGCAGTAGTTCGAGTAACGAACTTTTTTGTGAGGTAAGTGACTCATGAAAGGTATAGGTTAATATAATCAGATTTTCACTCTGCAGCGGAGTGTGCGCTGATATGAAACTTCCTGGCAGATTAAAACTGTGTGCCCGACCGAGACTCGAACTCGGGACCTTTGCCTTTCGCGGGCAAGTGCTCTACCAACTGAGCTACCGAAGCCAGGAAGTTTCATATCAGCGCACACTCCGCTGCAGAGTGAAAATCTCATTCTGGAAACATCCCCCAGGCTGTGGCTAAGCCATGTCTCCGCAGTATCCTTTCTTTCAGGCGTGCTAGTTCTGCAAGGTTCGCAGGAGAGCTTCTCATGTCCATTATAATTATCCGGGCTGTTATGCCGTGGTCGGTTGATGAATTTTGTCTCAATTTCCAACGTTTCGTCTCCGACTGCGGGAGACATCTTCAAGGGGGTCCGTAGGTCGATGGAAGGTCCAACACACCCACTGGCTCGCTACTGACTGCCGCTAAATTCCGTGTCCGCACGCTTCCGTGCCGCGGTGTGACGTCACGTGTTTTGAAAACGCCAGTGCAATTGGCCGCTGTCCGTCGCCGTCGATCGCCGTTGCCATCACCCAGTAGTGGACGGGTGGTACACATCTTCCTTAACACCGGCATCCATATACCGTTTAATTTCACGCCCTCCTCCTTTAGATTGAAATTATTAGGGTGTTTGGCGATTTCGATTGCCTCCCTGTAGAGCCTTCCGTAGTATCCGCTTGTGGCCGCTAGTACTTGCGTCTACTCGAAACGAATATTGTGGTTCCCTGGCTGGAAAGCATGCTCCGCAACAGCTGATCGTTCCGTTTCTCCTCTTCTACAATTTCCCTTGTGCTCTTCCAAACGTGAGGACCAGGCGTGAGTCGTGCTTCGGTAGCTCAGTTGGTAGAGCACTTGCCCGCGACAGACAAAGGTCCTGAGTTCGAGTCTCGGTCGGGCACACAGTTTTAATCTGCCAGGAAGTTTGGTATAGGTTAATGTTAGTCAGGGCCATTCTTTTGTAGGGATTGAAAGTCAGATTTCGTTGCGCTAAAAATATTGTGTGTCAGTTCAGTGTTGATCAGAAGAAGTAAGGAGAGAAATGTCAGTACGTTCAGTTCTGCTCAGCTGTTTGAAAATCAAACAACGTAGAGGTTTATCAGCACAGTAATTCATTAATTTTTCTAAGGGGACGTTTCAATTCAGATGAAGAATGGTTCCGAGTGATGAATGGACACGACATTTAGTACAGACGCGGCTCGTGGGCAAAGACTATGAGAGCCAGGAGCCTAAAAATACACTGACGGAAAAAAACGCAATACTAAAAAATTATTAACGTACAGTAATCAAATTTCGAGTCAACATTTTTAAGTGACTAACATTATAAGATCGCAGGTTAATGTAAATGCGAGATAAACCTTTGTTTTGCGTCGGCGGTCTTCTGGCTGGTGTGATACGGCCTGCCACTAATTCCTCTCCTGTACCAAGCTCCTCGTGTCAGAGTAGCACTTGCAGCATATGTCCTCAATTATTTGCTGGATGTACGACTATTACAGTATCTGTCTTCGTCTACAGTTTTTTGCCTCTACAATTCCCTGTAGTACCGTGGAAGTCATTCCCTCACGTCTTAACAGACGTGCTATCATCCTGTCCCTTCTCCTTATCAGTGTTTTCCACATATTTCTTTCCTCTCCGATTCTGCGCAAAACCTCCTCATTTCTTACCTCATCAGTCCACCTAATTTTCAACATTCGTCTGTAGCGCCACATCTCAAATGCTTCGAGTCTCTTCTGTTGCGGTTTTCCCACAGTCCATGTTTCACTACCATACAATGGTCCAAACGTACGTTCTCAGAAATTTCATCCTCAAATTGAGCCATTGCAAATGTGAAATTCTGGTATATTAATAAACTTTGAAACCGCCACAAAGCTGAATGCTAGCATGCAACCGTGCATGCATTATGTTGTACAGGCACCGGGTGTCAGTTTGTGGGATAGAGTTTCGTGCCTGTTGCACTTGGTCGGACAATACAGGCACCGTAATTTCAGCTTGTGTGTGGCGTTGGAGTTGTCGTCCGATGATGTCCCACATATGCTCGACTGGAGACAGATCTGGTGACCGAGCAGGCTAAGGCAACACACTGATACTGTGGAGAGCATTTTGGGCTACAACAGCGGTACGTAGGCGAGCGTTTTCTGTTTGAAAATACCCCGTCGTATCCTGTCCATGATTGGCAGCACAACAGGTCCAACCACCAGATTGACGTACAAAGTTGCAATCAGGCGGCATGGTCTAACCATGAGAGTTCTCCTGCTGTAATACGAAATCGCACCCCAGACCACGACTCCAGGTGTAGGTCCAGCGTGTCTAGGTCGCAGACAGTTTGGTTGCAGGCCCTCGACTGGCCTCCTCCTAACAGACACAAAACCACTGACAAGAGGAGGCCACCAATTGTAAAATTCAGATTCGATTCATACTGCGCATAATAAAAGCTCATGGCCAGAGGTCTAATGTGGCAAAGCACCAAGATGCACTTCTCAGCCGTTGTCGAGAAAATCGACAGTTAAAAGAAACCGTTGCGGTGAAATACTCTCTACGATTAATAATTTTCCACAGCGTCGTGGCGGAGCGGTAAGCGCTCGGGTTTGTAATCCGAAGGTCGCCGGATCGAATCTCGCACCGCGCAATTTTTTTTTTTTTTAGTATTTGTTTTTTGTAATTCAAATATATATATCCCGGCAATCAGTTGCAACAATTATGCATATAATAAGTTGTTGAAAGTCGTTTGTCGTGGAAAAACTGGCGACTTCGAACATCATTATGTTTTCCTCAAACAAAGTTATATTTCACAAATGTTATTACTTGTCTTCATAATGTTAACCACGTATAGTTAACGGAAGACGTAGAAACGATATTCCGAAACAAATACGTATAGCGTAAGTCAAACGTTCTAATTAGAATAGAGACCCCACGAACACAAATTTGCTGTGGCAGGTATGAAATATAGACTCCGTTACTCTCTCGTTACACTTGAAGGACAGATGTTGAATGGGCCGAAACGAGCCGCTGCATAACAGCGTAGTTGCCTGCTAACTTCGAAAGAAGGTAGATGCGGTCCCTAGCGCAACTTATAACATTGTCGAAAATCAGTGCGGACGGGAGAGCTTTGGTACACCCTGTTAAAAAATATATATATATTTGAATTACAAAAAACTAACAATAAAAAAAATTGCATGGCGCGAGATTCGATACGGCGACCTTCGGATTACGAACTCGAGCGCTTACCGCTGCGCCACGACGCTGTAGAAAAGTATTAATCGTAGAGAGTATTTCACCGCAACGGTTTCTTTTAACTGTCGATTTTCTCAACAACGGCTGAGAAGTGCATCTTGGTGCTTTGCCACATTACACCTCTGGCCATGAGCTTTTATTATGCGCAGTGTGAATCGAATCTGAATTTCACAATTGGCGGCCCCCCCTTGTGAGACAGAACCAGCTTTGACCAAAACGCACAGCAGACCTCAACCGTGCCCTCCAATTAGCTCTCGCTCGACACCACTGAAGTCGCAAACAGCTGCGGTTTGGGTCGGTGGAATGCGCGCTGCTGGACGCCTGGCTCCGAGCTGTCCTTCAAGTAACAATTTGTCGCGTCACAGTGGTGCCACCTGCTGCTCACATTGCTGCTGCAGATGCAGTACGGTGCGCCAGAGCCAAACGCCGAGCACGATGGTCTTCCTTCTCGGCAGTGCCACGTGACCGTCCAGAGTCCGGTCTTCTTGCGGCCGTACATTCTACGTCAGCACCGCTGCCAGCGGTCATGTACAGCGGTTACATTCTTGCCAAGTCTTCCTGCAGTGTCGGAGAAGGAACATTCAGCTTCTTCCAGCCCTATTACACGACCTCGTTGAAACTCAGTGAGGTGCTGGTAATGACGTCTTTGTCGCCTTGAAGAAATTCTTGACTAACATCAACTCACGACGGCCAATCTCAAGGGTACCTGACGCTCACGATCGCTACACTGTTCATTTAAAGCAAACCTCGATTTGCATTCTCATAGTGGCACAACTAGCGCCTTTCTTATGTGACTGGCTCGAATTTTGTATAAACATATTTCAGATGTAGAAACACGCTACCAACTTTCGTTTATGTCACACCACTCAGTGTTGTGATCTTTTCCGCTAGTGTATATTTCTCGATAACTTTTTACAGAACTTAAATTATCGGACTAATTTCGAACACTTCCCTCACGAATAATGACAGTCTCCTTTTTAAAAAAAAAATTGGTTATCGATTGATGTTTTTCGAACTGGTAGCAGCTAGTCTTAAGACTGCGCTTTGAAATGTCAGTTAACTCCATGTAGAGGAGTCTTTGGAGCGTGGCTTCTGCAGGGTACAGCTGTTATGGGTGTCCCGAAGACCAAGCTAGGACCGACCTACCACCTTCCACAACATTTCCACGTTCCGCTGCTTGCTTAATAGGGGAATGAACAGCACAGAACGGGAGACAAGTTAATATCACGCATAAACAAATGAATTAAGGTAAAACGTGCATTAATAGAAGCCAGTGATCAGTTTTAACTACCTATTTAACTTACTAAAAGAAGTGCTTAAAAAGAGTGGTAACATATTTTTACACCGACGTCGCCTTTAGCGAGACTTTAGCACAACGAACGCTACGAAACATACCGCGTTTTTGAAAGTTTTTTGTTGTGGTTTACCATTCAAAACTACATGTTTCCGTAATTCACAAGTATAAATACAAAAACCACCACATACGGTGTGCTAGCTGAGCGATCGAACCAACCTGGCAACTGCTCTGTTTGCTTCTGTAAGCCATTACAGCACAGGACCCGTGAAGTCACGGTAAAATCGCTGTTTCGTCTCTCAGAGTCATAAGCACCGCATACTGAACAGCGCTAGATGCCACGAAGGGCGGACCCACCAGCACAAAAGAAGTCACGGTGTATTACACTGACGGTAAAAAATCCCAACATCAACAAATAATTAATGCAGAGTAATGAGATTTCGAGAATTCACTTGTGTAGGTAACACATTTAAATGATTAATGTTGCAAGATCACAGATTAATGTAAGCGTGAGTAAAGCTGTTGCAAATGTGAAATGCTGGTACATTAATAACCTGTGTAATCTGCAGACTGTTGAATGCAAGCATTAAACCGATGATGTCCCGTATGTGCTCGTTTAGAGACAGATCTGGTGATCGAGCAGGCAAAGGCAACATTTCGATACATTGTGGAGCATGTTGAGTGGCAACAACGGCATGTAGGCGAGAGTTATCCTGTTGGAAAATACCCCGTGGAATGCTGTTCATGACTGCCAGCATAACAGGTCCAGTCACCAGATTGACGTTCAGATTTGCCGTCTGTGTCCGTGGGATCGCCACGAGAGTGTTCGTGCTGTTATACGAAATCGCGCCTCCGACCATAAGTCGAGGTGCAGCTCCTGTGTATATAGACCACAGACAGATTGGTTGTGCGCACTCATCTGTCTTCTAACCAATAAGTGAAGTCGCAAACGGCAGTAGTTTGATGTCTGTGGAACGCACGCCACAGAACGTCCGTTCTGAGCTGTCCTTGAGGTAACCGATTTGTAACAGTTCATTGTGCTGCGAACTGCTGTTACAGATGCAGTACGATTCGCAAGGGCTGTACGCCGAATACCACGGTCATCTCTCTCGGCAGTGCGACGTGAGCGCCCGGATCTACGTCTTCTTGAAATTGTTCCTTTACGTGACCACTGCTCCCAGAAAACAACTACATTCCTGCCAGGCCTTTCTGCAATATCGCGGAAGGAATATGCAGCTTCTGGTAGCGCTATTACATGACCTTGTTCAAACTCAATGAGCAACAGATAATGGCGTCTTCGTTGTCGCCAGCCGCTGTGGCCGAGCAGTTCTCGGCGCTACAGCCTGGAACCGCGCGACCGCTACGGTCGCAGGTTCGAATCCTGCCTCGGGCATGGATGTGCGTGATGTCCTGAGGTTGGTTAGGTTTAAGTAGTTCTAAGTTCTGGGGGACTGATGACCACAGGTGTTAAGTCCCATAGTGCTCAGAGCCATTTGAATCATTTGAATCTTCGTCGTCTTAAAGGCATTCTTGATTAAAATAACTCACTATGTACAATCTCATTAACTAACGCTATTGAGCGTTAGAGCACGTATTTAAAGGAAAGCTTATTTTCATTCTCAAAGTGGCGCTACTAGGGTCACCCTTATGCGACTGGCGAAATTTTGAAAAGACGATGTCTTTAATGTGTAAAAACACGCCTACCAACTTTCGTTTATCTCGCACAACTCCTGCTAGGTGTTGGGATTTTTTTCCGTCAGTGTATGTTGTTAGTGGAGAAGCACTAGCAGCAGAATGGGTCGGACAGCACCGCACACTGAGCTACACTGTCGACTAGTATTGGGCGTCACCTGAGTAACAAGTCCATCACGAATATTTCAATCCTTCTAAACTTCCCCAAGTCGACTGCTGGGGATGTGATTTTGAAGCGGAAACGCGGTGTAACAACCGCAGCTGAGCCAAGACCAGATTGACGTCATGTATTGATGGAGCACTGAGGGGTTAGATATAAAACATCGCATGACATTCACGGAAGGACTCTGAAAGTGCTGCCAGGATTCCAACTAGCACGATGACTGTTGCTGTGGCCTTCTCCACCAGACATCACGGCGCCTAGAGTATCAGCAATCAAACTGGCAGCCTGCAGCCGCGGGTTGCCCGCTCGCAGGCACACCGAAGCACTACACAACCGACAGGCAATATTGATGAACGGCCACAACAGGAACAACAACAACAACAACAACAACACCGCAAAGACACCAGCGGCCACCAGGGGCCACTACCGGAACATAAACATAAGGAAGAGGTCGCTGCAGATCCCGGAACTATTTTCACACGTCAAACCACGTGATGGAAAATAGTTCCGAGTTACTCATCCGCCGAAGCGCTATAAAGGCCGGCGCTCGGCCGCACATCGGGATCGGCTCCTTTCTCTCCCACCGTCCTTCCTACGTCACCATCCATAACACGGATTCCTACACCTTTTTCCCTAAGCTGGTGTGCCCCAAGGCTCCGTCCTCTCCCCCTTCTGTACCTTTTGTGCACGGCGGACATGCCGCCGCCGTCACCCCCCGTCCACCTTCTCCAGTTTGCCGATGACACAGCCTTCCTTGCCATTGCCCCCACCCTGCAGCGCTCCCAACACCTTCTCCAATCCCATCTTGACCGGTTCACCGCTTGGTGCAACCAATGGTTGCTCAAGGTCAATCCCTCCAAAACCCTTGATTTCTATCTCACCATCTATGGCCGTCCTATCGCCCTCACTCCCACCGTTAAGTACCTTGGCGTCACCCTCGACCGTCGCCTCTCCAGGACTCCCCATCTCCGGCCAATCCAAGCCAAGGCACGCTCCCGACTCCGTCTCCTCGAGCTACTTTCCGGCCGTACGTGGGGTCTGGACCCCTCCACCATCCTCCACACCTATAAATCCCTCATCCACCCTATCCTTTGTTACGCCCATCCGGCCTGGATCTCCCCCCCCCCCCTACCTTTTATAAATCCCATGCTCTCCACCTCGCCTATTGCATCCGTCTCCCCTCCCCCATGCGGATCCTGTATGATCTCATTCCCTTCTCCCACCTCCTCCTTTTCCTAGAAAGTATACGGATCCTGTATGCCTCCCGCAAACTCGATCCTCCTCATCCGCTTGTCTCACCCATCCTCTCCCACCCCCACCCGCTGCCGTGTCTGTATTCCCACGTCCCACCCAGTCTCCATCTCTCCACCCTCCTTACCCTCTCCCAAGGTGGCTTCCGCCAGCTCCCCCTCCCTGATGATGTCCTCCTCCCCTCCATCTATCCCTCCTACCAACTTTGATCCTCCCTCCATCTTCCTGTGTGTTCCTTTGGGCACCCTACCTCCCTCCTCCCTTTCTCCCCCGAGCCTCCCCTCCCCTATCCCTCTACTCCTCCTCCCATCTCCTCAGCCATTGGCATCTTTGTTCTCCCCTCTCCACCCTCTCCACCCCCCCTCACCCTTCTTCCCCTCTTAGCACGTCCCCGGACTCGCACACGCTAAGTGGACTTTCGCGCGCCGGAGATCATCGCCATCAGTGTCTCGTGAGTGTGATGTCGTTTTGTGTTTTTAGTGTCCGCCGTCACGCTTCTACGTTCACTTGTGCCGTCGGATTCATCAGTGTTATGTGCGCCGTGTCAACGTGTTTTCACTGTCGTTATCGTCGAGTGTGAACGGCTCCGTGTTTTTTGTGTATCTGTGACCACTTTTTTTGCCCGTCACTATGTTCATTCTGATTCTCCATTCTGTGTACTGTTATTGTCAACACTATGGCTGAAGAGCGGCGTAGCATGCCGCTGACAGCCTACCTGATTGTTCAGGTATTAAAATAACAATAAAGGAAAAAAAAAACCGCACATCGGCAGTTCATCCACCGCCAGCAGACGTGGATAGCTGCCGTCCCGGCAGTCCGGCTTGGATCTTCTCGCTGATCTCTGGATTATGCTTGGTATATCGGAGAAGTCTCTGGCGGAGACTAGTAGAGTGAAAATCTCATTCTAGTAGGAAATTATTTCTGTTGTTTTCTATATTATTCTTGTATGTAGTTGTGATTCGAAGACGTATCTCTATTTTGTGTTGGTGTTATACTTGGAGAATTTGTTTTGGTTAATTGAACAGTCCAATAAATTGTTTCGGGCTTTGATCGTTAGTTTCTTCTGCTTACGCAGACATAGGAACTGTGTTACAGAGTTAAGAAGAATGGTGTATAACGGTCGAGCACATAAGCCACATACTGTTGCAGTCAACGATAAGCCACTTTTGAGGTGGTGTACAGAGCGTCACAACTGAACTGTGGATCTTGAAGCGATTGATTTGGAGCGATCAAGTATGCTGTTTCCTGTGGCATCAGATGAGAACGTTTGTCTGATGAATGCGTGGAGAACATTAGCTGCCTTCATATGTAGAGCCAATAGTGATGTACGAAGGAGGTTGTGTTAAGGTATGGGAATGCTCCGTGAATAGTGTGTGGATTGTTTATTGCACTTAAGAAAACGCTAAATGTGGAAGGATATGAACAAAATTTACATACATTTCGCGTACTTCCATTCAGTAATATTGTACAGAATAATTTTCTGGGGTAACTAATCACTTAAAAAGGAAGTCTTGATTCCACAAAAGCCAGCAGTAAGAATAATATGTGATGTTCAATCACGGACGTCATGTTGGTAACTCATCAAGGAGATAGGCATTCTAACTGCACTACTACAATACATGTTTTCGCTAATGAAATTTGCTATCAATAATCCATCACAGTTTGAAAAGAACAGTGATGTACATATCTACAGCAAAACAGGACAAAATGGTCTTCATTACCCACTGTTAAAGTTGTCAGTGGCTCAGGCAGGAATTCAGTATGCGCAAATGATAAAAAAATTTTGTTATTGCGTATTGAATTCAGCAACAACAAAAAATTGCACAATAACATAAAATGTCTGACAGGTGGTGAAGCAAGTTTTAAATTGAATTTTAAATCATTTCTCCTGAACAATTTCTTCTATTCCCGTGACGAATTTCTACTTAAAAACTTATTTTTTACATGTAGTCGTATGAGGAGGAATAAAATGAAAACATGTTCATTAATGTTAACACTAATCATGTAATCCTATAAACGGACTCGTTCCACATCATTTCGATAGAAGTTCAAATGAACTATGGACTACGTATCTAACTAATTACACGCGTACCGTCTAACAGGCAACGCCACACATCAGCTACGTTATTTGTGAGCGTAGGCTTCCGCGGCTGTTGTCACTGTCAATAAAATTCATCTGGGCTGTTATATACATCCAAGAGCCAAAGAAACTACTACACCTACCTAATATTTTGTACGGCCCCCGCGAGCACGTAGAAGTGCCACAACACGAGACTGCATGGACTCGACTAATGTCTGAAGTAGCGCTGGAGGGAACTGACACCATGAATCCTGCAGGCCTGTCCATAAATCCGTAAGAGTAGAAGCGGGTGGAGATCTCCTCTGAACAGTACGTTGCAAGGCATCCCAGATATGCTCGATAATGTTCGTGTCTGGGGAGTTTGGTGGCCAACGGAAGTATTTAAACTCAGGAGATTGTTCCTGGAGCCACTCTATAGTAATTCTGGACGTGTGGGGTGTCACATTCTCCTGCTGAAATTGCCCAAGTCCGCCGGAATGCACAATGGACATGAATGGATGCAGGTGATAAGAGGGATGCTTACGTACCTGTCACCTGTCAGAGTCGCATCTAGACGTATCAGGTGTTGCATATCAGTCCAACTGCACATGGCCCATACGATTACAGAGCGTCCACCAACTTCAACAGTCCGCTCCTGACATGCAGAGTCAATAGATTTATGAGGTTCTCTCCATATCCATGCACGTCCATCCGCTCGACGCAATACAATACAGGCATCATGTTTGCAGTCGTCAACAGTCCAATGTCGGTGTCGACGGGTGCAGCCGAGGCGTAAAGCTTTGTGTCGTGCAGTCATCAAGGGTAGACAAGTGGCTCTTCAACTCCGAAAGTCCAGTTGTTGATGGGCCAGCATGGAAGTCTGCAACAGTTTGCGGAAGGATTGCACTTCTATCACGTTGAACGATTCTCTTCAGTCGTTGGTGCCGGGCGTGCAGGATCTTTTCTCCGGCCGCACCGATGTCGGAGATTTAAAGTTTTACGGGATTCCTGATATTCACGGTACACTCGTGAAATGGTCGCATGGAAAAACCCCACTTCATCGCTACCTCGGAGACGCTGTGTCCCATCGCTCGTGCGCCGACTATACCACCACGTTCAAACTCACTTAAATCTTGATAACCTGTCGTTGTAGCAACAGTTATCGATCTAACTGGGCCAGACACTTGTTGTCATATATAGGCCGACCGCAGCGCCGTATTCTGCCTGTTTACATATACCTGTATTCGAATACGCATGCCTATACCAGTTTCTTTGGCACTTCAGTGTATAAAACTGTCCGACGTTTTGGCCACTATTGCAAGCGGCCTTCCTTAGGGCTTTGTGCTGAGCTGACTGCAGTGTGCTGATTCTTATGTCACGTGCTCGTTGCTAGTTTCGGACTGTAGGCGTTGTTATAAAAACATTGCTGATGGCTTTTCGCAATTTCTATAACAACGCAACATTTCAAAGAAATGGAAATTTTAGAAATAAACATTGTATGTATTTGATTTTATGTTAACCGGGGACCTAGAAACGACGGAGAGGCTCCGTCCCCGCCGCAGCCGCAGTGGTCCACAACTCCACGACGACTACCGCAGTCCACTTCACCGCTCCGCCGCCCCACACCGAACCCAGGGTTATTGTGCGGTTCGACCCCCGGTGGATCCCCCAGCGAACGTCTCACACAAGACGAGTGTAGCCCTGTGTTTGCGTAGTAGAGTAATGGTGGTGTACGGGTACGTTGAGAACTTGTTTGCGCAGCAATCGCCGACATAGTGTAGCTGAGGCGGAATAAGGGGAACCAGCCCGCATTCCCCAAGGCAGATGGAAAACCGCCTAAAAACCATCCACAGACCGACCGGTTCACCGGACCTCGACGCAAATCCGCCGGGCGGATTCGTGCCGGGGACCAGGCGCTCCTTCCCACTCCGGAAAGCCGTGCGTTAGACTGCACGACCAACCGGGCGGGCTGAAATAAACATTAATCGTTTTTTCTTATGAAACCAAAAATTTTAACACTGAAGTTATGACGAACTGAAAAGCCGATTTCTTTTATCCAGTTATTAGTACAAATGACAGGAGGCTGTCGCAACCCAGACCAGAGGAATACCTTCAAACTGGAAGAGCGGCTGACCTGTGCGATGGCCTCCTTGGAGCTGGGCGGCAGCTCGTCCAGCTCGATGCTGGGCTGCGCCAGCAGCGGCTTGGAGCCGCAGAAGGACGTCTCGAGCAGCATCTTGTGCGGCGACGGCGACCGCCCGCCCCCCGACGACGCCACCGACAGGTGCGACGCCGCGCTCGACGCCCCCGACGCCGCCGAACCTGCGGCAGCGACACAGCGAGCGTCACACACTGGGCCCGGCGCCGGGCACCGCTACAGCGGCCTCACAAGTGGGGTGGGAGAACGAGTGCGCTCCAGGCTCTGGCAGAGCCGCCGAAGTGTCGCAGCCATTTTTTTTTTCTTTATTGTATTTCAATTCCCCATCGGGGCGGGCTGGCAGCAGCACATGCGCTGCTCTTCAGCCGAAAGACATAGAACAAACAATAGAAGACATTTAAAAATATACAAAGGAGAGAATACGGTGAACATACAAAAAAGGGGAACATCAGGAAGGCAATAGACAAAAAATGGGCTACTGTAAAATGGAGATAAAAACCGTAAAAAAGTATCGCACACAATAAACCACACACTCCGACAATTAAAAGAACACAAGGCACAGTACGATCGGAGCATAAAAGTATCGACGGATGGCGTAGCACATAACAAACACTGACAGCGAACCTCATGTGTCGCAGCCAGAGTGCCGGACGTTTTAATAGCATTATAACAACAAAAGCCCGACAGACTTCATTTAACCAGATTGTGATATGTGCTTTAGAAATTTAGAACTGGTGTGTCCTGACTTAAGTCTATAATGCATACTCGTATACATTGAGGGGACGAAAGTCACAAAACAGTGATATCCACATATACAGGGTGCTCCATTGAAATAAACATCAAACGAAAAATCTACAAACAGCGAAACTTGTCTAGCTTGAAGGGGGAAACCAGATGGCGCTATGGTTGGCTCGCTAGATGGCGCTGCCTTAGGTCAAACGGATATCAACTACGTTTTTAAAAATACCAACCCCAATTTCTTATTACATATTCGTGTAGTGCGTAAAGAAATATGAATCTTTTAGTTGGATCATTTTTTTCGCTTTGTGATAGATGATGCTGTAATAGTCACAAACGTAGAAGTACGTGATATCACGTAACATGCCGCCAGTGCGGACGACATTTGCTTCGTGATAGAATACCCGTGTTAACATGGACCGTTTACCAATTGCGTAAAAGGTCGACATCGTGTTGATGTATGGCTATTGTGATCAAAATGCCCAACGGGCCTGTGCTATGGATGCTGCTCGTATCCTGGACGACATCATCCGAGTGTCGGGACCGTTCGCCGGATAGTTACGCTATTTAAAGAATTAGGAAGTGTTCAGCCACATGTGAAACGTCAACCACGACTTGCAACAAATGATGATACCCAAGTAGCTCTTTTAGTTGCTGCCGTGGCTAATCCGCACATCAGTAGCAGACAAACTGCGCGAGAATCGGGAATCTCAAAAACGTCGGTGTTGAGATTGCTACATCAACATCAATTGCACCCGTACCATATTTCTGTGCACCAGGAATTTCATGGCAACGACTTTGAACGTCGTGTATAGTTCTGTCACTGGGCACACGAGAAATTACGGGACGATGACAGATTTCTTGCACGCGTTCTATTTAGTGATGAAGCGTGATTCAGCAACAGCGGTAATGTAAACCGGCATAATATGCACTATTGGGCAACGGAAAACCCACGATGGCTGCGACCAGTGGAAGATCAGCGACCTTGGCGGGTTAATGTATGGTGCGGCATTATGGGAGGAAGGATAATTGGCCCCCATTTTATCGATGGCAATCTAAATGGTGCAATGTATGCTGATTTCCTACGTAATGTTCTACCGATGTTACTACAAGATGTTTCACCGCATGACAGAATGGCGATGTACTTCCAACATGACGGATGTCCGGCACATAGCTTGCGTGCGGTTGAAGCGGTACTGAATAGCATATTTCATGACAGGTGGATTGGTCGTTGATGCACCATACCGTGGCTCGCACGTTCACCGGATCTGACGTACCCGGATTTCTTTCTGTGGGGAAAGTTGAAGAATATTTGCTATCGTGATTCACCGACAACGCCTGACAACATACGTCAGCGCGTTGTCAATGCGTGTGCGAACATTACGGAAGGCGAACTACTCGCTGTTGAGAGGAATGTCGTTACACGTATTGCCAAATGCATTGGGGTTGACGGACATGTTTTTGAGCATTTATTGCATTAATGTACTATTTACAGGTAATCACGCTGTAACAGCATGCGTTCTCAGAAGTGATAAGTTCACAAAGGTACATGTATCAGATTCGAACAATCGAAATAAAATGTTCAAACGTACCTACGTTCTGTATTTTAATTTAAAAAACCTACCTGTTACCAACTGTTCGTCTAAAATTGTGAGCCATATGTTTGTGACTATTACAGCGCCATCTATCACAAAGCGAAAAAAGTGGTCCAACTAAAACATTCATCTTTCTTCACGTACTACAGGAAAATGTAATAAAAATGGGGGTTCCTATTTAAAAAAAACGCAGTTGATATCCGTTTGATTTATAGCAGCGCCATCTAGCGGGCCAACCATAGCGCCATCTGGTTTGCCCCTTCAAGCTAGACAAGTTTCGTTCATTGTAGTTTTTTCGTTTGACGCTTATTTCGTGAGATATTTGGCCCGGTCATGATCAATGGGCCACCCTGTAGATCGCAGCAGTATAGCGTACACGAAGTATAAAACAGCAGTGTACTGGCGGAGCTGTCTTTTGTACTCAGGTGATTCATGTAAACAGGTTTTCGACGTCATTGTGGCCACGCGACGGGAATTAACAGACCTTGGACGTGGAATGGTAGTTGGAGCTAGACGCATGGAACATTCCATTTCGGAGATCCTTAGTGAATTTATTTTTTCGTGATGCGCTGTATCAAGAGTGTGGTGAGAATGCCACATTTCAAGAATTACTACTGATCATGGACAGCGCATTGGCCGACGCACTTCATTTAACGACCGAGAGCAGCGACGTTTGACTAGAGGTGTTAGTGTTAGCACAGAAGCAACACTGCGTGAAATAACCGCAGAAATCAAAGGAAGACTTACGACGAACGCATCCGTTAGGACAGTGCGGTGAAATTTGGTGTTAACAGAGTATGCCAGCAGACGACGGAAGCGAGTGGCTCTGTTGACAGGACGACATCGCCTGCAGCGCCTCTCCTGCGCTCGTGACCGTATCGCTTGCAGCCAGCTGACGGTACGGATGCAAGTTGTCAACAAGGCATTCTGGAAGCTGATTGTAGTTCGATAATAGTGTGGGCTATGTCGGCTGTGTTTACGTGGAATGGACTGGGTCTTCTGGTCTAACTGACCCGATCATTGACTGGAAATACCCATGTTCGGCTACTTGGAGAGCATCTGCAGCCATTCGTGAGCGTCATGTTCCCCAATATCGACGAAATTTCGATGTTTGACAATGCTTTCTGTCATCGGGCCACAACTGTTCGAGATTGATTTGAAGAACAGTCTGGACAATATGAGACTTGAGTTTCTACTGGCGTATACAACTTTCAAATAACTTCCAGGTATTCAGCCAGGTAACACTTTCAGCGATTGCCGATGTTTCGGCGGGAGAACACCCCGCCATTTTCAAGGCAAACTGCAACGGAAAGGTGACGTACATGCAAATTTAAAACCTCGGTTCTCTGACTGATGCAGGAAAGATAACACACACACTGAACACTAGTGCCACCAAAGATGACCAAAATCAGAGCTATCGATAGTGAGACTACGATCTCGCAGGTGAGGTTTTTTGACAAGGGAGAAAGCCGGATTCCAAACAGAGTTTAAACAGAAACGTCTTGCCCTGTTAACGAGGTTGCTCGCTAATTTAATCTCAACTGCCTCCTTAATAACTGGACGTGCATGCCAATATCTCGGTGTTATTATATAACATGGGGTGACCAGTATCCAAGCAATGTTCGACAATAGTGGATCTACTTGGCTGCTGTAATCGTGTGTGCCGTTTATGCTCAGTACGTCGGTCCTCCACGGTCCTGATAGTTTGACCAATAGATACCCTGCCGCAGCTACAAGGAATGCGATATACACCCGCCTTACGCAGACAAAGATCATCCTTAACAGGACTCAAAAGCACTCTAATTTTAGATGGAGGTCGGAAAAAACATTTCACATCGTATTTCCGTAAAATACAACCGATCTTGGTGGAAGTGTTTCCTACGTAAGGCGAAAAGGCAGTAGACTTAGGTATCGACTCAGAATTATCATCAATCACCCGATGTACATTTGGTCGATAGCGCAACGCCCGTTCAATCTGTCTATCACTATAACCATTTTGTCGAAACGTAACTTAAAGATGGGACAGCTCAGCTGGCAAAGTCTCAGCGTCAGAAACGACATGTGCCCTGTGTACCCCTTCACTCTGAGCTGGATGGTGACAACTATTAGCCTGTAAGTACAGGTCGGTGTGAGTGCGTTTCCTGTAGACTGCATGTCCCAATGATCCATCATCCTTCCTCCTAACCAACAGGTCAAGAAAGGGAAGGCAACTATCCTCTTCCACCTCCATCGTACACCAAATGTTCGGGTGGATCGAGTTCAGATGTTCTAGAAAGGCATTCAAATTCGCCTTACCATGAGGCCAAACAACAAAGGTATCATCAACATATCTAAAGAAACAGGAGGGTTTCAAAGGCGCCGACTCCAATGCACGTTCCTCGAAGTCTTCCATAAACAAATTTGCAATCACAGGAGACAACGGACTACCCATCGCAACTCCATCTGTCTGCTCGTAATACTGGTCATTCAATACAACGTAATTGGATATCAACACATGCCGAAAGAGATTAGTTAATTCAGCACCAAACCTAGCCTCAATTAAGCGCAACGAAGCAGACAATTTGGCCACACGGATCGCCCAACATTAAGCTAATCCCTGATTTATGGGATATAACAGAGAGGTCAGTTGGTGCATGAAATCCTGCACTGGCAACGCTTCCGCAGCTATAGCGGCAGCGTGGCTCGCTATTTCTTCAGGGGACTTACATCGAGTTGTCGACTCCACGCCACGTCGAGTTGTTGCACTTCGTCGGGAAAAAGGAGGTCCGGCACAATATTAGCAGGTATCCCATGACTTTTTTAACCTCAGTGTATAAAACATGGTTATAATTAAGGCACAGCTATTCGCATAGATCCATTGTGGGCTGTAACCATCGTAAGGCAGCGAATGTTGGTAGATATTCTAATGCGTTAATTCGGACCCCATTTAAGCTGAAAAAAAAAATTAGTTCCAATTTTGACCACCACGTGCAAATTTGACGCTGTCCATAATCTAGTCGAAATCTCCGGTGATCATATTGAAAACACCTGCAAGCGGAGGTTAAAAATAACATCGACATTACGCCTTTCTCACTTTTTGACTTTAGTTCCCACGTCCCATTCCTAATATATTACATATGAAAACATTTCTGTACGTCTTTCTTGCATTTTCAGCGCCAGATGTCCACCTGATGGCCAAAACTGCAACCGATTTTTTCAGCGTAAATACTCTCTGCATTAACGCATTATAATATCCACCAAGTTTCGCTACCATACGATAGTTACTGAGTTGCTACACTTAAATTATAAACACCCAATACGTAAACCGATGTTATATATAGGTACATAGCCATATGTTAATATGGATATCTTTGCACATAGTATTTCAGTTCAGCCAGTTTACTCACGACACACAAAAAGTAAAGAGCTTATTTATTTGTTACTTCCCCATGTGCGTCTTTTCAGCGATACATTCCGCCCTGACTGCATTTTTACGGATGGCAATGCGCAACCTCATCGAATATCGCACGTGGAGTAACTGTTGGAACGAGAGCATATTCAGAGAAATGACTGGCCGGTCCGTTCGTGCGACTTAAATCCCATGTAGGAGGCGTCGTGGAGACGTATTCCAGCTCCAGCGCCACCCAGCAGTTGTCAACCGCCCTGCTGGAGGAATGGAACTCCCTGCCACAAGAACTTCATTTCAACCTTGTGGGGAGCACGAGAGCGCGTTGCACAGTCTGTGGTGATCACACACCGACAAAGAGCCATGTCTCGCATTTTTTACTATCCAGGGGACCATATAAAATCACCGTGACCTCAGTGTAAGTACTGCCTTTGAATCAAAGCGTCATTTCGCTTTGTCTCATTGCGTATTTCTTTCAGCTGTCTTCTGTACTGTACTACGCTGTAGCAGTTCGTTCTATGTAAGGACCAAGTTTCATAGAGTCACGTTACTTAGCAGTGACATATTATGCGGAAGTTACTTTCATTTTTAACACTTGAAGCGACCCGGTGGACGCACATGACAACGCAAATAAGACTCACATTGCCTTTCAAACTTTTAAAGTACATCCATGCTCATAAATAAAGGATAATGTTGATACATGGTGAAACAACACTCTTGTAGGCGGTTTGCGGGTTTAAATAACCTCGGGGTATGACCATGCGGTGCATTTGACCTGCGGTCATCGCACGATGGTGCTGGCAACAGTCCACATACGCAGAGGTGTGTTGGTGCATGTCAGAGTACGGTGCAGCGAGTAAGTGTGCAGGCATTTTCGGATGTGCTAATGGTGACTGTGTGTTTAAAATGGCTCAAAGAACACATATTGGTGATGTTATGAGGGGTAGAATAATGGAGCGACTGGAGGCTGGTCAAACACAGCAGGTCATAGCACGGGCCCTCCGTGTGCCACAAAGTGTGATCTCAAGATTATGGCAACGATTACAGCAGACAGGAAACGTGTCCAGACGCTACAGTACGGGACGTCCACAGTGTACAATATCACAAGAAGACCGATATCTCACCATCAGTGCCCGCA
This sequence comes from Schistocerca serialis cubense, assembly GCF_023864345.2. Taxonomy (NCBI): domain Eukaryota; kingdom Metazoa; phylum Arthropoda; class Insecta; order Orthoptera; family Acrididae; genus Schistocerca; species Schistocerca serialis. Next base: position 178,820,885 of record NC_064647.1, on the reverse strand, counting down.
GACGGCCACGGAGTACTGCAGGTAGCCTTGCTCGGGACCTTACCGCAGCCACTGGAACAGTTGTCTCCAGACACACAGTCTACAGACTACTGAACAGACATGGTTTTTTCGCCCGGAGACCTGCAAGATGCATTCCACTGACCCCTGGTCACAGGAGAGCCCGTAAAGCCTGGTGCCAAGAACGCAGTACATGGTCATTGGAACAGTGGTCCCAGGTTATGTTCACGGACGAGTCCAGGTGTAGTCCGAACAGGGATTATCGCTGGGTTTTCATCTGACATGAACCAGGAATCAGATACCAACCTCTTAATGTCCTTGAAAGGGGCCTTTCTGGAGGTCGTGGTTTGATGGTATTATGATTGGTGCATGTACACCCCTGATATCTTTGACAGAGGAACTGTAACAGGTCAGGTGTATCGGGACGTCATTTTGCACCAGTATGTCCGCCTTTTCAGGGGTGCAGTGGGGTCCCACCTTCCTTCTGATGGATGATAACGCACGGCCCCACCGAGCTGCCATCGTGGAGGAGTACCTTGAAACAGAAGATATCAGGCAAAAGGAGTGGCCTGCCTGTTCTCCAGACCTAAACCTCATCGAGCACGTCTGAGATGCTCTCGGTCGACGTATCGCTGCATTCTTCAATCCCCTAAGACACTTCAGGAGCTCCGACAAGCACTGGTGCAAGAATGGGAGGCTACACCCCAGCAACTGCTCGACCACCTGAACCAGAATATGCCAACCTGTTGTGCGGCCTGTGTACGTGTGCATGGTGATCATATCCCATGCTGATGTTGCGGTACATGCACAGGAAACAGTGGCGTTTTGTAGCACATGTGTTTCGGGATGGTTTTCTCAACTTATCACCAATACCGTGGACCTACAGATCTGCGTCGTGTGTGTTCCCTATGTGCCTATGCTACTAGCACCAGTTTTGTGTAGTGCCACGTTGTGTGTCACCACATTCTGCAATTATCCTTAATTTATGAGCATGAGTGTATTTCAAGTCTACTGAATACAGCAAACCTGATGTTACAGGTCGTTTCCGAAGAATTTTACGTTTCAACCCTTCTCATCCACACTCCATTCCAACGGGCAGTAGAAGCATCTTAATTCGACAGTATTTTTATACAAATAATGAGTCATGTATATACTAAACTTGGTTGACGTTACCCCAGACGTAGCTGAGCTATGTCGCGATGTGATCCCCAGCCCTCACGAGGGTACGCTCAACAACTCACTAATGTTTCATCGCAGTCGGATAAGTGCTTTAGAAACGCATAGAAGATGAACAACTATATTTTAACTTTTACAGATCTTCAAGGCGATGATCAGTACAAATGCTCCTTTGTACGAAGGAGAACAACCTGAACGCAAGGATGTCTCTGCTGGGGGGGGGGGGGGGGGGGGAGTTGGTCTACATCTGCAGACTTCGCTCAGAACACGCTTCTAAAAGTGACCAATTCTTTTTAAGAACATCCATTAAGGGGACCGTGACTAAAATAGGAAAGTCACTCGTAACTGCCATGAAGGTGTATAGCAACGTCAGCTAACACTCCGACAGCCCAGGTCATTCTTTCCTATAATATTTTATATAGGCAATAGATTTATCGACGTACTGAAACGTTGAGCTGCGCAATTGCTAATACGTCACTGGCCGAGAACTTTGCTGCACGATAAAATTAATACTCACAGTGTACATCGCCTTTGGCACTCCGGTAATTATCGTTTTCTTTTAAAACTGAGCGCTGAATGTCGTTATCGAAATTCGATAGGTCGTGGAAGGAGGAACTCATCGACATAACAGCCGTGTGAATATTTCGGAAGCAAAGGCTGGCATGTGAGTGCTGTTTTCCACAGTACACTGCGGGTATAAATTGTAACTGAGGCAGTTTAATGCTTCATGTGCATTAGGTTAGTTTTGAACGTAGATTCTCGCTATGTCTAATTTTTCCCTCATGTGAGTAGATTATTGTAAAATACACTCCTGGAAATGGAAAAAAGAACACATTGACACCGGTGTGTCAGACCCACCATACTTGCTCCGGACACTGCGAGAGGGCTGTACAAGCAATGATCACACGCACGGCACAGCGGACACACCAGGAACCGCGGTGTTGGCCGTCGAATGGCGCTAGCTGCGCAGCGTTTGTGCACCGCCGCCGTCAGTGTCAGCCAGTTTGCCGTGGCATACGGAGCTCCATCGCAGTCTTTAACACTGGTAGCATGCCGCGACAGCGTGGACGTGAACCGTATGTGCAGTTGACGGACTTTGAGCGAGGGCGTATAGTGGGCATGCGGGAGGCCGGGTGGACGTACCGCCGAATTGCTCAACACGTGGGGCGTGAGGTCTCCACAGTACATCGATGTTGTCGCCAGTGGTCGGCGGAAGGTGAACGTGCCCGTCGACCTGGGACCGGACCGCAGCGACGCACGGATGCACGCCAAGACCGTAGGATCCTACGCAGTGCCGTAGGGGACCGCACCGCCACTTCCCAGCAAATTAGGGACACTGTTGCTCCTGGGGTATCGGCGAGGACCATTCGCAACCGTCTCCATGAAGCTGGGCTACGGTCCCGCACACCGTTAGGCCGTCTTCCGCTCACGCCCCAACATCGTGCAGCCCGCCTCCAGTGGTGTCGCGACAGGCGTGAATGGAGGGACGAATGGAGACGTGTCGTCTTCAGCGATGAGAGTCGCTTCTGCCTTGGTACCAATGATGGTCGTATGCGTGTTTGGCGCCGTGCAGGTGAGCGCCACAATCAGGACTGCATACGACCGAGGCACACAGGGCCAACACCCGGCATCATGGTGTGGGGAGCGATCTCCTACACTGGCCGTACACAGCTGGTGATCGTCGAGGGGACACTGAATAGTGCACGGTACATCCAAACCGTCATCGAACCCATCGTTCTACCATTCCTAGACCGGCAAGGGAACTTGCTGTTCCAACAGGACAATGCACGTCCGCATGTATCCCGTGCCACCCAACGTGCTCTAGAAGGTGTAAGTCAACTAACCTGGCCAGCAAGATCTCCGGATCTGTCCCCCATTGAGCATGTTTGGGACTGGATGAAGCGTCGTCTCACGCAGTCTGCACGTCCAGCACGAACGCTGGTCCAACTGAGGCGCCAGGTGGAAATGGCATGGCAAGCCGTTCCACAGGACTACATCCAGCATCTCTACGATCGTCTCCATGGGAGAATAGCAGCCTGCATTGCTGCGAAAGGTGGATATACACTGTACTAGTGCCGACATTGTGCATGCTCTGTTGCCTGTGTCTATGTGCCTGTGGTTCTGTCAGTGTGATCATGTGATGTATCTGACCCCAGGAATGTGTCAATAAAGTTTCCCCTTCCTGGGACAATGAATTCACGGTGTTCTTATTTCAATTTCCAGGAGTGTACGAGTAAATAGTACTGTAATTGAATCCACTCTGCTATTATTCCTGTAGCTAGTTACACCCTGTCACTCTCTGATTATTGAGTTACTGGGACCATCAGCCATACTTACGTACGAGAGCTATGGTCTTTTTAACAATTCCGTTCTACAGGAAAGTGTAAATGGCTGGATTATGGGACATGCTTCCATTTGATTCACCTCTCCCGCACCCATTTCACATGATTAAATACTTGAAATACCTGTAGACCATTATTTGTTTTTATATAGCCTCCCATGTAACAGAACTCTTTTATATTTGACATAACCTCTCAGGAACCGCATAGCTTTCATTTAGCGAACCCTCACAGGATTTCTTATTCACCGTTACATAGAGGACTTTTGCCATGGCCAGTAACGTACCGAGATTTGTCCCCGATAGAACACATTTGGCACCAGTTAACACGTCAGCCCCGCCTCAGTGATATCGATGTATGACAATACCGTGATTACACTTTTCAGTAGTACATTACTCGTCCACACGTAGCATGTGTCTCTATGGACTGCCTGCGTTGTGCTGAAATTCGATCTTGGCCAGCAGGAACCCGAAAAATATGTACTACAGAACACGCATGGCACCGGTTTGCAAGTGAAGTCAGTCCCAGAACACACATGAGTGACGTCAATTACAGCAGTAACAAACACTTCGAGCAACGCACTGTAATCCATGAGCTGTGCTGACACAACTTTATATTACGAAAACAATTTCAGATGGGCTTGGACAATATGTTATTTGAAGCTTACTCGCGTGTAACTGACTGCGAGAAAGCAGCATTATCGTTGACGCTCTCTCTATTCCTTTACCTAAGAGAGATTTGGTTCGATGATTCGATGCTAACTATTGTGAAAAGATATAGTCTAGCTTCTGACTTGAGTATGGACGAATTACGACTTAAGAGAGAAGGCATTGTAACGAGACCGCCATCTTTAATTAAAGGCATTTTCTGATTTTGTGCGAGAATAATAAGCCAATAAACCAATTTCTCGGTATAATAAACGAGGTGTGCGTTGCGTACACATTTTAAAATATTTGTGCATGCCTACGAGACATTCTTTGGACTGTGGAAGCTAGAACTTGCAAACTCTATACGGTCACTATTTTAAAGACTCTTAAACAATTCCACTTCGACGGACAGGCTTCCAAAGAAATGAGAATCGGACTGTAATTAACGTAGAATAAGATTCCTACAGATTCAGTAGGCAGTTAGACGACTGGCAGAGTCTACCATGCACAGTCCCCTGAACAGAAACGTCGTCTAGTGAGATCTGTTTGGTTATTTATTCATTTCAAAGACCTAAACTCTTTTCTTAGAGAGACCGAGAACTGAAGAACTAATTCCTTAAATTAGTAATAATAATAATAAAATCAAAGCAGTAATTAAATGAATAATAATAATAAAAGCAGTTCATCGAGGTTAATTTTTGTCTCTGAAAGGAAATTTTTAACACAGATCTCCATACAATATCTGTGTTCAGTGTGAAATAATGACTCCTCTCATGAATCATGAGATCTCAGTATAAATATAACAATTTACCTTTCACGCGAGAGGGAGTTACACTGATTTCGGTTCACGAAACCATCATCACTGTAAGGAAAGCTGGACAGCATACATATCAGTACAATCGCATTTAACTACAAATTTTCCTCCAGTTACGTGCCATTGTACTGATATGTATGCTGTCCAGCTTTCCTTACAGTAATGATGGTTTCGTAAACCGAAGCCGGTAGAGGAATAAAGTTGCGTTGGCTAGCATTTTTTCAAGTATTCAAGTACTCGACAATTGTAGACTGTTGCTTTAAGAAAAGTATGAAGATTTACAATTGCGGGCCAGTTTGCCTAAGGAGAGGACAGAACGGCTTTGTTACAGCCTTCCCAACCGAGTCAGTGCAAGCGTCCAGCCAACAGGGACTGGCAAGTGGGCTCGTACTGCCAATTTGATTTAATTTTGCAATCACTGAAATGACACCACATATCCTCTAAACCCGTGAAGTTTCATTTCGTTTCCTCCTTGTTGTGTCTAGACAAGACAGCCTAGACACAATGAGAGGAAGCCGAAAGGCACGCGCTACGCCAAAGCAGGGTGCGTGAGGTCTGAAACAGGATACGTAATGAATGCTATAAAGAAAAGTACGTATCTTCTGGAATACTTAACTTTAATCCATCCTTTTAGTACATCTGGAGATTGTGGCGATACAAGTGAGACTCTTTAGATACATGCAATGTTACTAATGGCGCCTTGCTAGGTCGTAGCCATTGACTTAGCTGAAGGCTATTCTAACTATTGGCTCGGCTAATGAGCAATGCTTCGTCCATGTAGTCGCTAGCAAAGTCGTCCGTACAACTGGGGCGAGTGCTAGTCCGTATCTCGAGACCTGCCTTGTGGTGGCGCTCGGTCTGCGATCACACAGTGGCGACACGCGGGTCCGACATGTACTAATGGACCGCGGCCGATTTAAAACTACCACCTAGCAAGTGTGGTGTCTGGCGGTGACACCACACTCCTGTAGTTGTGTCATTCTCTTTTTTTGTGAGGCAGCGCAGTTTCCATCTACTGGTAGCGACCAAGATTTTCGAGGGGTATCCCCGCGTTGTAGGACATATTCTGGAACTGGAACTTTCCTGCCGAATGCTCCGAGCCGGGACTCCCTCTGGGCCACTACCTCCTCGCCTGGTGTTGAGTGCAGAGTCCTTGACTGCCCAATGCGTCATTACTCGAATTCGCACAGTTCATGTATGGTGCACAACGATTATAGCAAGTCAAAGCAATGCGACAGAAATAAAGGGTCTGTGACTATTCCGGTTTCAAGGGACACTGTAGAGGCTGAACTTCCGCGAAGATTGCAAGTTGGAAAGACATACAGACAGAACTGAAGCTGTGTGGATGTGTCGGAAGAGTACTACAATGTCGACAAAACGATGCCGAGATTTTTTCGGAACTGATATCTGTAAAGCTGGAATTAACACATACGGGTCGACTGCTGTGGGCTTGAGTCGGCAGACCGGTTTGATGCCGCTCTCTGCGCTACTCTACTGTGTGCAAAACTCTTCATCTCTCCGTAGCTCTTGCGACCGACATCCATTTGAATGTGATTACTGTATTCGGAGGTGAGTCTTCCTCTACAGTTTTTACTCCCCACGCTTCCATCCTTTATCAAACTGACGATTCCTTGATGCCTTGGTATGTGTACTGATAATCGATCCTTCTTTTAATCAACTTGTGCACAAATTTGCTTTCTTCACAATTTGGGTCAGTACCCCCAAATTAGTTACCCGATCCACCCATCTAATCTTTAGCATTCTTTCGTAGCACCACATTTCAAAAATTCACTTCTTGCCTGAAATGCTTATCATCCACGTTTCAATTTCCATACAGAAATACACAACAGACAATACCTTCAGAAAAGATTTCCTATCACTTACATTAGTTCTGAGTGTACTTTTTCTGTGATCTTTGTCTTGCTATTCCCAGCTGCGTTTCATATCGTCTCTATTTCACCAATCATTATTTATCTTGTTACTCAAATAGCAAAACTCATCTACTGCTTCTAGAGTCTACTTTTAGTGTCTAATTTCCTCAGAACTGCTTGATTTAATCCACTATACACCACTAGCCTTGTTGCAATTCGGTAGAGGCATGTAAGTCTAAAGTGCGTATAGGCTATACAGGGTAGTCGGGAATTCCCGTTACAAACTTCTAGGTCTTGTAGAGGGGAGTGAGTACGTAATAGTTTGAATAGGAACACATGTCCGGAAACGTACCGTTTTCGTGCTACAGCCGTTTGAAAACATGTTTGCTAGGTATGTTTGCAACACGGTAGTCATAGTGAAGGGTGTTTAAGTCAGATCGGCTGATGTCACTTGACATCCTATCCTACCTCACTGACCTGGTTGGGCCTCATTCAAGCGTCTGCCAGTGTTTTAGCAACACGGTTGAGTACAAGTTTGCAGAAAACACGGACATGATCTTCCTGGATGGTGAACCTCACGGCAATGGAAGAGCTGCTCGTCGCCTTTATCAAGATCCTTCTCCACAACTTCAGACTACATCGCGTACTCTTTTCGCCACAATCACGCAGCGGTTTCGAGAAAGGACATCTTCCAGCGGCGCTCCAGGGAGGCCCCACACGCCCGAACTGGAAGAGGTGTTAGTGCATCACGTTGATGAGAACCCGTCAACAAGTACACGAGCAGTCTCATTGTCTATTAATGAGTGGAACTGTAAAACACGTGATTCACTGGATGACGCCCAGTCAACTACTTGTAAAAATGGTCGCATTAGCAACACGTTTTCAAATGGTTGTAGCACGGAAATGGTACGTTTCTGAACGTGGGTTCCTATTCAAAATATTATGTATTCACTCCCCACTACAAGTCCTAGAAGTTTGTAGCGGGAATTTCTGACCACATTCTACAATTATTGGCTTTGTTATGTTGAACCCATGAAGTGTTGAAACGACAGGAGTGGCAAGAGGTAATGTACTCTTCGTTGGACGCATCTGAAGGAACAGAATAACAACTAGAGTCGTTGAATTGGTTTTCACATTTTTGATTACGGACATATTACTGACGAAATAATTTCCTTTACCTTTGTTCGCCCACATCAATATTTGCAGGGTACTGAAGAGTAAATTTTGCAGCGGTCCACAGAAATATATGACTGTGTTTAAATGAAACACAAATGATGCTTTCGCAGAGCTACCCGTTTTTCTTTAAGTTATGTGTAGATGTTACACCATTCGCTATTAAAAGTTTTCAATATCAAGTTTTGCTTTCGTTTCGACAGAGGCACTTCATTACTTCGCTGTCTTGCTTCACATCTATTCGTGAAAATTCTTCAGGAAGTGTAAAATACTTAGTAACGACAAGAAACTCTTTTGATCGACCTGTAACTCGGTTTTGGATGCGAGTTGAGTGAACTTTTGCCAGCTAGTTCTCTTCGGACTAAAAGCCGATTTCTTGATTTCAGATGCGTTTACTAGACTGTCGCATAATGAAGAGAGTGTAAAAAGTCTCCAAAAACTGTCTCCTATTCCTACGAGTGGCGGTATTGCTCAAAACAAGAAGTCGCTGTACTGGCCGAGATATGCGCCTACCTGTCCTCTCAGTTCCGTCTGTCTGTCAGGTAGTAAGTACACATTATAGGCAGTGTTGCGTGTGGGTACCACGCATCCTGACATATCCCCAGCCCCATTTTTGCATTGAATCGCCCACTATTTCGAATACACCTAGCTCCATTCGCTTTGAATCAGATGCATTGGTCACACTCCTTTAATGTTTGCGCATTGTCGATGGCTGTGCATACGAGTATACTACTCCCTTTAAACGCCCTCATATCCAAAAAGTCCACGGATTCAGGTCCGATGAGCCGGGAGGCCACGCTTCTGCACCTCGTCTAGCAATCAACTGGCCAAGAAATGTCGCGTGAGGTACCACCGCAAGCTGAACGTGCCCTTCGCGCTTAAACCAGTCTTTCTGCCCAATAGTGCCGGCGATTCTTCGTGCAGAAAGCGGTGATAAGTAGCACCTGTTAATCTGTTCCATAGACTGTGTGGCCCCATTAGGCTGTCAGGAGCAGTTCCTGGCTTTCAGGTAAAGTGGAAAGAGATAACGCACATTTTGGAAACGTTATCTAAGTCCCGTAAGTTACGTATGGAAAAATATAAATGCTTGCCAAACGTTTAGCACACATTAATCGTCTCTGAGAAAAATATCGCTTCTGTAAATATATCAATGAAACTGAAATTTTAAACAGTATATAAAAATGACTGTATTATGCCAAACTTTCCTCCTGAGGTAGGTAAGATGACGCACCATGGGTAGTAGAGATCACTCAAGATTGTACTTCTGGAACTTGTTAGTTAAGTAAAAGGATGAGTCTAGCAGACTGTAGCTTTTATTAAATTACAAATCAAGAGAAACTATGAAGGAGTTAGACAAGGCCTAACTGTCATAATCGCGTGTGGTAATTTATACAAAAGTAAAAACTGAATGAAACTGATCGTAAGTAGATTACTTACGAACAGAGAAACTGCAAGATAGGAAGTATTATTCTACTTTTGTATAACTGTAATTTTTTCTGCTTTTTCTTCTAATCTCTTCCACAAATCGCACATTAGTTGTTCTAAACTGAACAATCTACATCCATTCACCGTTTGCACGCTACACATTGTAACCAGTCAGCTTTCCATTGGGTTTCAGAGTGAAGTTCTGGACATTCTACACATTCATCTTCATCTTCATCGAATTCCTCTGAGTCAGCACAGCGTTGGCCGCATTTCTCAAATCATCTGCACTTCAAGAAGTTCGGATCGTTATCCGTTTACAGGTATTGGGTATGATATATTTAACCTCCAGGCACAACGGAGGTGATATACACACATGAAAACAAGTTTTGCATCACGTCGGTTCCAAGAGTTCCGGAACATGTACAGAAAATTGGAATAGAGATCAACAAAACTATCATTTCCGCCCTTTTTAATGCTCATGAAAACCACACATTGCATGTTGTGCCACCATATAGCGAGACCTTCAAGGCACTGTTGGTCCAAATTGTCCCTCTCCTCAACGGCGATTCGGCGTAGATCCCTCAGAGTGGTTGGTGGGTCACGTCGTCCATAAACAACCCTTTTCAATCTATCCCAGGCATGTTCGGTATGGTTCATGTCAGGAGAACATGCTGGCCACTCTAGTCGAGCGATTACCTTATCCTGAAGGAAGTCATTCACAAGATGTGCACGATGGGGGCGAGAATTGTCGTCCATGAAGAAGAATGCCTCGCCAATATTCCGCCGATATGGTTGCACTATCGGTAGGAGGATGGCATTCACGTATCGTACAGATGCTACGGTGCCTTCCATCACCAGCAGCGGCGTACATCGGCCCCACATAATGCCACCCCAAAACAGCAGGGAACCTCCACCTTGCTGCAGTCCCTGGACAGTGTAACTAAGGCGTTCAGCCTGACCGGGTTGCCTGCAAACACGTCTCCGGCGATTGTCTAATTGAAGACATATGCGACACTCATCGGTGAAGAGAACGTGGCCGGCCGCTGTGGCCGAGCGGTTCCAGGCATTTCAGTCCGGAATCGCGCTGCTGCTACGGTCGCAGGTTCGAATCCTGCCTCGGGCATGGTTGTGTGTGATGTCCTTAGGTTAGTTTGGTTTAAGTAGTTCTAAGTCTAGGGGACTTATAACCTCTGATGTTAAGTCCCATACTGCTTAGAGCCATTTGAAGAGAACGTGATGCCAATCCTGAGCGGTCCATTCGGCATGTTGTTGGGCCCATCTGTACCGTGCTGGATGGTGTCGTGTTTGCAAAGATGGATCTCGCTATGGACGTCGGGAGTCATGCAGCCTATTACGCACAGTTTAAGCCGTAACACGACGTCCTGTGGCTGCACGAAAAGCATTATTCAACATGGTGGCGTTGCTGTCAGGGTTTCTCAGAGCCATAACCCGTAGCTAGCGGTCACCAACTGCGGTAGTAGCCCTTGGGCGGCCTGAGCGAGGCATGTCATTTACATTTACTGTCTCTCTGTATCTCCTCCATGTCCGAAGAACATTGCTTTGGTTCACTCCGAGACGCCTGGACACTTCCGTTGCTCAGAGCCCTTCCTGGCACGAAGTAACAATGCGGACGCGACCGAACCGCGGTATTGACCGTCTAGGCATGGTTGAACCACAGACAACACGAGCCGTTATCCCCCTTCCTGGTGGAATGACTGGAACTGATCGTTAGTCGGACCCCCTCCGTCTAATAGGCGCTGCTCATGCATGGTTGTTTACATCTTTGAGCGGGTTTAGTGACATCTCTGAACAGTCGGAGGGACTGTGTCTGTGATTCAATATCCACAGTCAACGTCTATCTTCAGCAGTTCTGGGAACCGACCTGATGCAAAACTTTTTTTAATGTGTGTAGACCAACTGTACTACACTGAAGGCGCGAAACGTCCGCACGATCAGTTGGAACCCGTTTTATGTTTGCGTCTTCTCTCCCGCTGCTTTCATGCGCCCACTGCCATAATGTGGCAGTGAAGAAGACGCACCTTGCCTTTTCCGCTGTAAAAATTCCGAACTAACAATAAACACTCCACAAGCCGTTATCATTAACCTGTCTATCGCTTGCATTATGGGGTTTTTCGTTAATTCCTTTGTGTGCCCATTATATAACTAGACCTCACTATCTTAGTGAAATTTAAAACAGTAAGCAAGGCCAGTCGGTGGCAAAATATTATCTCCTAAAACTTACGAACATGCTCACAGTCACACGACATTTTTTTCTGTAGAATTTGCAGCACGAACAGACTGGTGCTACCACATATTGGCGAGTATGAAAACGGAAAGTGCGTCTTCTCTCCTAGCCGCCTTAACTCTACTTGCTTTACTCTACACTGACACTGAAGCAATCGTCATGTATCATCTCCACAACTGATCGAGAAGCTGCATCTGCTCACACGTGCGTATTGTGGTAATTTACTACGCCGCAGTGAGACGACCTACACCACCGAATATTACACATAACTCGTCACAAGTTAAGCAGACCATCTCTCGACACGTATTGGTTTCTGGACGTATAATTATAGGAACTTTTCTTCTAGTTTTGGCCAATACTACCTCCTGCAGAAATACGCGACACTTTCTTTTAAAGACCCTATAATCGGGATTTTTGCATATCACGACGGGATGTTCGTTTTCAAAACGAAAATGGGGACGTTCCGACCTAAATATAAATAGCCATAGGTCGTGCCTGGATAGCTCAGTCGGTAAGAAAGTTAAGGTTCCAGGTTTAAGACAGTTTTGACTAGCGAGGAGGAATGGAAACAGCGTCCAGCCCGCGGCCGACGGGATGGTTCCCTCGGGATATCTTTGCCTCGTCCGACAGGAAACGCTGAAAAGCCAACTGCACCGACGGCGGCGTGTGACACCTGGTCTTGCAGCTGCCGGCGACGCAGACCTAGGTCTGAGCGCGGTGGCCAAGGCTGCCATGCCCGCTAGGGACGGCAGCCGCCGTGCACTGCAGGTTGCATACAGTGCAAGGCGGCAACAGGTCGGCGCGCTCAGCCGCCGGCGTTGGAGGGGGAACAATCACCCCTCACTGCCGCCCCGCCTAGGAAGGCTACAGCTGTGCGGGGGCGGGGACGGTCTAGCCTCTGAAAGGCTGTGTGGGCTCCAGTCAAGCCACCACAGAGGCGCAACCAGTGGGGAGACGCTGTCACAGGCGACGGAGCATACGAAGTACTGTGTATCGGTCGCCATAGACCGACCGGTCGCTTCCACAGTAAGAATAAGCACAATTGCCTAAAAATTTGTCACCTCGGGGATATGGTGCTAACACCACGTAACACTGTCCTAGTCTCGATACTGACCTCGTTACCCCGAGTTAGTGACTCTTAAAGTCTCTTCACGTATAGCACATCCAGGTGAAGCCACTCACTGACGATTAGCTCCAGTAGAGCCGCCAAACTGCAGGATTTTTTATTGCTAATTTTCACTTCCTGTTCCGAGTATCTCCCGAAATTTTCTGTGGCGTAACATCAATAAAGACCGCAAAGTGAGGAACGTACGTGTGCAGCCCTATGAACGAGTCTGTTCTCACTGAGGAACAAGGAACTGTCCGTAGCATATTTATCAAAAAGATATACATGATTCAGTCAAATTAATGTGCGCACTTGTCAAAAGCCTGAATAACCACATTTTGCACCACATACGCGCAAGAAGAGAGCTCTGGAAGCTGTGGTAAGTCCACTGCTGTGGCCAGTTGTACTAGGTCTCTGTTGAGGATCCATGGCACGAACAGCACTACCCAGGTGGTCCCACAGATTCTCGACTGGATTAAATTCAACATGCACACACAATGTGAGCTGTGTGACACGTTATGTTCTCCTGCAATCCCAGGACCTACATGCCTCGCTCACACCTACGTGCTGAAGGCACATGCGTACTTGAGTTGATCCACTGTTCCTCCCAGAGAGAGTGCCACAAAAACATTTCCCGGGCCATGAAGCTACCTCCTCCAGCTTGGACCCTTCCGATGATTGTTGCGGGGCTGTACACGCCATTGGCCATCTGTCCGGTGGAGAATAAAACGCGATTCTTCTGAAAAGGCCACCTATCGGCACTAAGTGGACGTACTGGCGCGCAAATTCCAGCCTTCGCAGCCGATGAACAGCAGTCAGCATGGGTGCACGAACCATGAACCTGCTGTAGGGGCCCATAAGCAGCAATGTACGTTGAGGAGACACTGTCGGCAGCCACTTACCTTATCTGCGCTGTCAGCTACTTCTTATCCACGAACATTTCTGCAGTTGCCGTTCACCTCTGTCACCTATAGCTCGTGGTGTACCACGGTTGTCTTGGCATCGATTTCGGACAGCTTCATTTTGCTATGCACCGTTATTTTAACCACAGAAGTATATGAATAGTGTAAAAACTTGGCTGTTTCCGAAAGCCAATGATCGCTTTGGTCGTCAGGGGAATCGCTCCGTTTCCGCATTACGACAACGACCGCATTGTAACCCCCTGGTCCTCTTGAGATGCTTTATACAGGGTGGTACAAAAAGGTACGTCCAAACTTTCAGGAAACATTCCTCACACACAAATAAAGAAAAGATGTTATGTAGACATGTGTCCGGAAACGCTTAATTCCGATGTTAGAGCTCATTCTAGTTTCGTCAGTATGTACTATACTTCCTCGATTCACCGCCAGTTGGCCCAATTGAAGGAAGGTAATGTTGACTTCGGTGGTTGTGTTGACATGCGACTCATTGCTCTACAGTACTAGCATCAAGCACATCAGTACGTTGCATCAACAGGTTAGTGTTCATCACGATCGTGGTTTTGCAGTCAGTGCAATGTTTAGAAATGCGGAGTTGGCAGATAGCCATTTGATGTATGGATTAGCACGAGGCAATAGCTGTGGCGCGGTACGTTTGTATCGAGACAGATGAGGCTTCATTCCAACGTGATCAAATTGTAAATTTTCACAATCAACATGTGTGGGCTGACGAGAATCCGCACGCAATTGTGCAGTCACGTCATCAACACAGATTTTCTGTGAACGTTTGGGCAGGCATTGTTGGTGATGTCTTGATTGGGCCCCATGTTCTTCCACTTACGCTCAATGGAGCACGTTATCATGATTTCATACGGGATACTCTACCTGTGCTGCTAGAACATGTGCCTTTACAAGTACGACACAACATGTGGTTCATGCACGATGGAGCTCCTGCACATTTCAGCCGAAGTGTTCGTACGCTTCTCAACAACAGATTCGGTGACCGATGGATTGGTAGAGGCGGACCACACTCTCCTGACCTCAGCCCTCTTGACTTTCATTTATGGGGGCATTTGAAAGCTCTTGTCTACGCAACCCCGGTACCAAATGTAGAGACTCTTCGTGCTCGTATTGTGGACGGCTGTGATACAATACGCCATTCTCCAGGGCTGCATCAGCGCACCAGGGATTCCATGCGACGGAGGATGCATGTATCCTCGCTAACGGAGGACATTTTGAACATTTCCTGTAACAAAGTGTTTGAAGTCACGCTGGTACGTTCTGTTGCTGTGTGTTTCCATTCCATGGTTAATGTGATTTGAAGAGAAGTAATAAAATGAGCTCTAACATGGAAAGTAAGCGTTTCCAGCACATGTCCACATAACATATTTTCTGTCTTTGTGTGTGAGGAATGTTTCCTGAAAGTTTGGCCGAACCTTTTTGTAACACCGTATACACCCTCCACTGTTAGTGGAGTCACCTGCCTTTGTAGGTGATTGTTACACGTTGACTTCAAACACAGACAGTGGTTAAGTTAATGTGACTGTACATTTGATCACTGAACATGTTACAATAAACGTGACGACTCGTCTTCACTCTAACGTAAATGTATGCGCCCTAGTAACCTTCCCGAAAAGGCCGTAAAAATATCACAGAATCACTTCTACACTGAAGAACACATTCTGCACACAGACGGTTGAACGCCTCATTGGGCTGTCGGTGGACTCGACGCCCCACATCCAATGACAGCAGGAAAAATCTCGATTCGTAGACCCACACTACCCGCCACCAGTCAACTTCCGTCTAGTTTATGTATTCTTTGCACCATCGAAGGCGTGTAGTTTTATGTACTTTCCAGAAACTTTACGAGTTATCCCATTATAGGTGTCCAGTAGACACTATGTTCGCTTGGAGGCTGGCAGTGACGGACAGTAGCAGTTGCTATCCTGTTTGAAACGTATCATCAAGGACAGGACGTGACAGTCGTAGAATTCGCACCAGACTCTAGCGTCCAACACGACTACCTTCTGTGCTTTCCGCTGTTGAGAAAGAATGACGTATTAGTTCTCTACAGAGATTCAGACACCTCACCGAATGTGTCCGCACTAGACATGGGGGGGGCTCCATGTGGTTCCCCAATCATGCAGCGACCGTAAACCATAAAATTACCAAATATTCAGCAACCAGTCGCAAAATCATGTTTTATTTATTCACTTTTGCAAATCTATTTCATCTGACTAACATCCACCATCGGTGCTTTCAACCAGTATGTGCCCTGAGTTGTAATACTGTCTTAAGCAGAGGTCAAACAAAGTGAGCTCCGCTTAAGACAGTATTATAACTCAGGGCACATACTGGTTGAAAGCACCGATGGTGGCTGTTAATCAGATGAAATAGATTTGCAAAAGTGAATAAATAAAACATGATTTTGCGACTGGTTGCTGAATATTTGGTAAACCCAAAATTATTTGTCGGCTTAGAGGTGGTGGGATACTTCTGATCACGTAATGTAGCTGAAGGAGGTAATGTGTGTAAAAGCCTAGAGGAGGCCTATGCGTAACAGCGGACGTCGAATGGTTGATGATGACTGCAGATGGAAATTTGTAGTTTGTTGGGCCGATCGCTTTTTTCATGATCATGATGATGATGATGATCATCATCATCATCAACACCATAATTCTTGATAGTGGCTAGATAGGATTGTGTAAAAAATAATGGAATGAGTAAAGATTGGGACTTTGTACAGGTGCTGATGACCGCGTAGTTGACCGCCCCACAAACTAAATATCATCATGCGATAGCTTTTCACTTCCCTATTCAGTTTCTTGTTAGACTATCGATGGTCGAACCCCTACTGTGGTGTCGCCTGTCAGCTGAATATACGACATTCGGCTGGCCTGGGACACTGGGCCGGCCGGGGTGGCCGAGCGGCTCTAGGCACTACAGTCTGGAACCACGCGACCGCTACGGTCGCAGGTTCGAATCCTGCCTCGGGCATAGGATGTGTGTGATGTCCTTCGGTTAGTTAGGTTTAAGTAGTTCTAAGTTCTAGGGGACTGGTGACCTTAGAAGTTAAGTCCCATAGTGCACAGAGCCATTTGAATCATTTTTGGGACACCGGATGATCATGTGAGAAGAAATTCGAGAGGAATATGGCACTGCTTAATGACCTACAAGTTCTTACCTAGAGTGACAATGGCAACTAAAGCGTGCAGGCTTCGATGACAACTTGCGAACCCGAGGATTACGCGATCGGCGGAGCGGCAGACGGCCGGACACCGAGGTGCGCAGAGAGAGTGGGACCCACCTACGGAGGAGAGCCGCGACGTCCTGCCTGTGCTGACGATGGAGAGGGAGTCCTTGCGCTCGTGCGCGGAGGCTGCGGCGGCGGCGTCCAGCTCGTACTTGGAGAGCGAGCCCCCGCGCGGCCGGCCGCCCGCCTCCTGCTTGATGCCGAGGGCGCGGGCGGAGCGCGCGGAGCCGCGCCGGCTGCGCGGCCGCTCCTCGCAGCCCACCGGGTCGTCGTCGCCCAGGTCCAGCTCCTCCGTGCTCGAGCGCAGGTCCGCCGCGTCCTCCTTGAAGCCCAGGCCCAGCTTGCACGGCACCTCACCTGCAACGGCGACGGCGGCGAGCCCCTTAAAATGTCATCCTACCACAGCGTTTACAATAAGTTTCGTGGAATTATATACCGGGAGATCAAAAAGTCAGTATAAATTTGAAAACCTAATAAACCACGTAATAAAGTAGATGGAGAGGTACAAATTGACACACATGCTTGGAATGACCTGGGGTTTTATTAGAACCAAAAAAATACAAAAGTTCAAAAAATGTCCGACAGATGGCGCTGGACAGCAAAACGTCAGTGACTGCGCATGACAAACGTGTATAAAAGGAGCTGCAATGAGAGAGAGAATCCGATGCGCCAGCAGTCGCAGCATGTTGACGTTACCGAAAAGTCGCTTTTAGTGAACCTGTATTGTCAGAATGGGGAATGTGCTAGTTCAGCGTTACGATCCTATCGCCATAGGAAGGGGATTCGAACGGGTAAAGGTCCGTTGACAAATGCAGCTGTGGCGAGAATGGTTTCGAAGTTCAAAGCTGCGGGTTGTTCACACGATAGACCCCGTAGTGGCCGACCGAGCACAAGGCGTAATGCTACTGAGACAGTTCAGGAAGAAATGTAGACTGTAGCGGGTTTGTCTATGCACGGGGAAGTCAGCGCTCGTGCAGTCGCACGTCGCACCGGCATTCCATACACTACTGTTTGGTTGGCACTCAGGCGTACCCTCCGATGCTATCCGTACAAAATCCATCGGCATCATGAACTATTACCTGGCGATTTAGTGAAGCGGAGGGCATTTGCGGTGTGGGCGTTTCAAAACATGGCGGAAGATGACGATTGGTTGAGTAACGTGTTGTGGACCGACGAAGCTCATTTCACGCTCCGAGGGTCTGTCAACGCCCACAACTGCAGAATTTTGGCTACCGAAAATCCTAGAACTGTCGTGGAAACTCTGTTGCACGACGAGAAAGTCACGGTATGGGTTGGATTTACCACATCTACCGTCATCGGGCCTTTTTCTTCGAGGAAATGCGTGATTCTGGTTTTGTAAGTGCTACCGTGACGGGTGAGAGGTGCGCCGATACGGTATGTTACAGAATCGCATCATCCCCAGCCTAGCTGATAAACACCTGCTGGAACTTATGTTTATGTAGGATGGCGCTCCACCCCATATTGCTAGACGCGTGAAAGAACTCTTGCGCACGTCGTTTGGTGATGATCGTGTGCTCAGCCGCCACTTTCGTCATGCTTGGCCTCCCAGGTCCCCAGACCTCAGTCCGTGCGATTATTTATTGGCTTTGGGGTTACCTGAAGTCGCAAGTGTATCGTGATCGACCGACATCTCTAGGGATGCTGAAAGACAACATCCGACGCCAATGCCTCACCATAATTCCGGACATGCTTTATACTGCTATTCACAACATTATTTCTCGACTACAGCTATTGTTGAGGAATGATGGTGGACATACTGAGCATTTCCTGTAAAGAACATCATCTTTGCTTTGTCTTACTTTGTTATGCTAATTATTGCTATTCTGATCAGGTTAAGCGCCATCTGTCGGACGTTTTTTGAACTTTTGTATTTTTTTGGTTCTAATAAAACCCCAAGTCATTCCATGCACGTGTGTCAATTTGTACCTCTCTATTTACATTATTCCGTGATTTATTCAGTTTTCAAATTTATACTGACTTTTTGATCACCTGGGTATATGAAGATAGTAACTGTTCTCGAAAGAGCAGATACCATTGATGAAGGTGCACCTTCTCTAGAATAAATGATAATTAATTGACACTCTCAGCTGTTGACAGGTGTTGTTGATATACCTCGGTGGAGACGGCTGAATATGTGTGCCCCGACCGGGACTCGAACCCGGGATCTATTGCTTACATTGCAGCCGCTCTATCCACCTGAGCCACCGAGGACGCAGATGAATAGTGACTGCAGGGACTTATCCCTTGCACGCTTCCCGCGTCCTCGATGGCTCAGATGGACAGATTGTCTGCCATGTAAGCAAAAGATCCCAGAGTCATGGTCGGGGCACACATTTTCAGGAGCCCCACCGGGGTATATTAACAACACCTGTCGGCAGCTGAGAGTTTCAATTAATCATCATTTATTCTAGAGAAGCTGCACCGTCATCAGTGGTATCTGTTCTTTCGAGAACATTTACTATCTGTTATATATAGTTAAAGGCTACCCAGCCACTGACCTTCATCTGTGCGTATGCACACAGGTTTCCCGAGCTCTTACTGGAATCGTCACCTTAGTGTGAGCGAGTAATGAGTGTATGGGCAGATATCTATTAAGTACATTACGTAAGTAGAGTTGGACAGTTGAGAATGTGGGTCTCACGGGAAGCGTGTAACGGATAAGTTCCTGCAGTCGCGCTGTTCATCTGTGTCCTCGGTGGCTCAGATGGATAGAGCTTCTGCCATGTAAGCAGGAGATCCCGGGTTCGAGTCCGGATCGGGGCACACATTTTCAGCTATCCACATCGAGGTATATCAACAACACCTGCCGGCAGCTGAGGGTTTCAATTCATTGTCATTTGTTTCATGGAATTGATGGCTTTCAACACAGCTGGTTTCAGTCGTACTTCACAAATAGAATAAAAACATTTCACAATTCAGGCAGTGGTCGCAAGGTAAAAAGTTTTAGTGACTGATGCGAAATCACAAAGAGAGTCCCACAGGGTTCACTCTTGGGTCCACTCATATTCCTTATACAGGGTGATTTTTTCCACTGTAAACAAACTCTAGGGACTGATCGATGAGAGGATACGGAACAAAAAAGGTCAATGAGCTTATGTTCAGAAACGCATGGTTTCCATGCTAGAGACCATTTATTCATTCATACTTTGTTACAGAGACTGTGGTCTAATGCGCGCTGTACCACGCCGCCACAGTTACGATATGCATGGTCTCCTCCTAGAGGGTGGTACTTCTCCTCATACGTCATGCCCTAGCGCCGCCTCCTGCCATAGTAATTGGTAATGTCGTGTCCGATTCACCTTCTAGTGGGTGTGATACAGCGTGGTACACAATGGTTCCGTATTCTAATCGAGAGCTTGCCGACGTGGTGTTTACTTACGGAAAGGAAAATGGCGACGGGCGGCGGGCAGCAAAGTAGTATCAGGAGACCTATCCCCGCCGACAACAACCACAACCTTCAGTGTTTGCAATAGTGTTTCGCCGTTTGTCTGAGACACGGTAGTTTCAGAAAGCAGGAAATAATGAAGGATCTAGTCGGAACGTTCGGAAACCATACTTGCATGAAAATGTGATTAACGCTGTGGAAGGCGACCGCCGTGTTAGTACCAGGGACTTGGCCCGCCAGTACAGGGTAAGCCAGGCGATTGTATGGAACATTCTCTACGACAGTTGTTATTATAAGTTTCTCTTACAGCGTGTGCAGAGCTTACTAGCGACAGACTTTCCACATCGTGAGTGGTTTTGTCATCCGTTTCTTCGCCAGGCAACTACGATTCCGGGATCTCTGTCATCCATCCTGTTCACAGATGAGGTCACCTTTACGCGGAGTGGTATCTTCAACTTTCATAACAATCGTCTGTGGGATACTATGCAGAATCCGCATTGTATGGTGATAGCGAATCATTAGCATCGATGCAGCCGGAATGTGTGGACTGTTATAATTGGCCATCGTATTTTGGGACCAGTCTTCCTTCTGCGTCGCCTAACAGGCAGAAACTATCAGCGTTTCTTGCGGGTGACTTTGTTTCCCCTTCTGGAAGAAGTGCCACTGACGATTCTAAGCGTTACCTGTCTACCATATGATGGTCCTCAGCCCACTTCGCTGTTAACGTCCGGACGCAACTCAGTCGTGTCATCCCTGGTCGATTGATCGTACGAGGGTGTCAAGTTGCATGGCGCACTCGTTCACCTGATCTCAACCCGTGCGACATCTGGCTATGGGGCCATCTCAAAAGTATCGTCTATGCAGAGCCCCTTCCAGACGTGGAGACACTGGAGCAGCGTATTCATGCTGCCTTTCACGCTATTCGGATGCACCTTGGCCGATGTAAATGTTTGAGATAGGACATGCTACGGCGCGTACACGCACGCATTGAGGCACCCGGAAACCATTTTCTACACATTCTGTAACTGTGGCTGCGTGGTAGAGGCCGGTCGGGGTGGCCGAGCGGTTCTAGGCGCTACAGTCTGGAACCGCGCGACCGCTACAGTTGCAGGTTCGAATCCTGTCTCGGGCATGATGTGTGTGATGTCCTTAGGTTAGTTAGGTTGAAGTAGTTCTAAGTTCTAGGGGACTGATGACCTCAGAAGTTAAGTCCCATAGTGCTCAGAGCCATTTTGCGTGGTACAGCGCGTATCAGGCCGCAGTCTCTATAACAATGTATGACTGAATAAAAAGTCTCTAGCATGGAAACCGTACATTTGTAGATTTAAGTTCATTAGCCCTTATTTGTTCCGTATCGTCTCATCGATCAATCCCTATAGTTTGTACACAGTGGAAAAAATCACCCTGTATATGTGAATGACCTTTCACTTAACATTCAGCAAGCAGAATTGGTACTTTTTGCGGGCGATACTAATGTTAAAACAAATCCCGTTAGAGGAAGCAGAAGGAGAGATTGTTAATGACGTTTTTCAAACGAACTGATTCTCTGAAAATGGGATCTCCCTCATCCGTTAATGTCGTAAGCTGTGAATTCGCATCATACAAAAGGGATGCTTATAAACTGCAAGTTAACTGGTTTCCATTGCCATTTATGATACATGCAAATTCTACACGAATATGCCAAACCCTCTGACATACGCTTCCTTTTACTCAGTTTTTTGGTTACTTCTAGAGTGACTGGCTGTTATCCCCTTTGTTCATGACACACACACACACACACACACACACACACACACACACACACACGAGAAGTTATTGTAATTATTTGGACAATTTCAGATAGATACGAAGTTAATTTCATTTACAAAAATTATTTATTTGTTCTCTAACATCTATACAGCGACGTTGTAACGTAAACTAAATTTAGTTTCAGAAATTTTTATAATTTATAACAATTTTGTACGAGAAATTTCTCATACCAACGGTACGATCGTCGTGGGGGAAGACATGGCATGTGGAAAGCGACGTCATTCAACATGTCTGAATGAAGATAGGTAATGCAACAAATGTTAACAATTTTAAGTTAATCATTAATTCTTATTCTGTAAAACAAACTGACAGACGGTATGTCAGGTCGACTAGGTTTCGATCAGTAATGTAGGTGCAGTTATGGAGGAGATCCACTTTAGGTGCTCCTTTTCTGGGACAGGGTAACATTGTGACGCCGACCCGTGTGCGGTGCGGTGCGGTGAGAAAGACAGATACGGATGGGCAGTCTGAGGGTTCGGGAGCATCTCCAGTCCCGTCCTCACGTTAGTAATGCTGAGAATTCAGAGTCAGTGCGATCATCTCTAATGTCGGAAGTGGCAGAAGCAGATGGTGGGGAAACCCCGACCCTATTATTTATGTTGAGGAGTGCACCACGATTTGACGTTGGATGCAGCTACCAAGAGCACAATTGTGGTCACCCATCCGCAACTTCACCTCAACAGCGGCGTCTCAGCATCTACACACTCAAGGAAAGGCACTTCTTACGTTGCTCAACCATTTTCAGAACTGTGAGAGCTCATGCAGTATTCCGAAATGTGCGCTGCAGTCTTGGAAAACAGAATACTTCAGGTAATTGCCTTTAAACTGTTGTTTACCTTAACAAATTTCCTGTTTCCTCTATTCGGGCAAATTTAAGAGACAAGTTTGAGGGTACAAATGTTTTTCAGAAGTACATATTACAACAAA
This sequence comes from Schistocerca serialis cubense, assembly GCF_023864345.2. NCBI lineage: Eukaryota > Metazoa > Arthropoda > Insecta > Orthoptera > Acrididae > Schistocerca > Schistocerca serialis. The sequence continues at coordinate 178,797,781 of NC_064647.1, read as the reverse complement.
AATTTGTCATCATAAACATCGTAAGAATACGATGTTGAAACGATCCCTCAAAGCTAAAGAATTGTTTATGAATGGTATGGCCACTTTTCTTGTTTAAATTTTCTGAGAACATTTTTCAGTTTGAGTAAGTTTTCTTGACCAAATTTTCTAAAGTAGTTATTAACTTTACAACTTTTTTAACTCACATTTCGCAAGAGAGTTTTGCATTTATAACGAATGTCATACAGTTATATTATAGCCAGCTTATCCATCTTGTGTTTGAGTTTGCAGATACATTAAACGTAGAGTTATGTATTCTACGTTTAATGTATCTGCAAAATTTTTATTTCTGTTTAAAAGTAAAGTCGTTTTCTTTAAATTAAAGATTTCAGATAAACTCGAAGTTCAAAATTCAATTTCAGTCACGTTTCCTTCAGAAATGCAGGAGAAAATTTTCTCCCTCAAAGCTGGCGATCAATTTTCGTACTTTTACCTCGATTATCACGCGAAGTCCTACGGCAGCTGACCACAGCTCTCGTCGACTCTTACCGGGGGTAACTGCTGTTGCAGAAACGTAACGGAAACACAAACGCACAGAAGTTGTGCGGAAGGCAGGCAGTGATTTATTTCGTGTGACGGCTAGGACATTCTTCTATTGTGGATCGAACCATCCGAACAGTTCTGCATTTAAGTGATAAAGTTTGATATTATAAAGGGTCTTACCATAATAGGAAAATACGTTACGAACACCGGTCAGAATATGGCTACAAAGTTCAATAAATATTTTGTAATGTGAAAGGTGAGAAATATTTAGTTTTGTCAAGTATAGAAATAGGTACAGGCCCGAATGGGTGAATTCAGGTGAACGCTCATGGGGTAGTGACACGCAGAGACAGAGAATGAACTATTCATTTAGTACAATACTAACAATGAACCACTGGTCTAGCGGTAGCGTCTTTGAACAGTAATCAAAACGTTATCGGTCCTGAGTTTGCACCCCGTTACCACTTAAAGTTTGAATAGAACTTATCAGCATCCGCGGCGGAAGACTTTCGGAATTGCAAGTCACCATCTTCCTGCCAACGACATTGTCAAAGAGAGTGGAAGAGCGGCCAGAGGTTCAGGGCAATATCTTGTCCGTGGGGACGGGAAATTGCCCCTAAAAAGCGAAAAAATCAGCAATGATCAACGGGATGAGGATGCAGAGGGCAATGGAAACCACTGCATTAAAGACACATAACATGTATCCACAAAACATGTGGCCTGTAACTGAAAAAGTGTCACGATGGTCTCTCCATTGGCAAAAGATTCCAGGACAGTCCCCCATTCGGATCTTCGGGAGGGGACTGCCAAGGGCAAGGTGACGATGAGAAAAAGATTGAATAACCAACGAAATGATGATGTTCTACGACTCGCGCCGTGGAATGTCAGAAGCTTGAACGTGGTAGGAAAGCTAGAAAATCTGAAAAGGGAAATTCAAAGGATCACTTTAGATATATTAGCGGTCAGTGAAGTGAAATGGAAAGGAGACAAGGATTTCTGCTCAGATGAGTCCAGGGTAATATCAACCGCAGTAGCGAATAGTATAACGTGAGTAGGATTCGTTATGAATAGGAAGGTAGGGCAGAGAGTGTGTTACTGTGAACAGTTTAGTGACAGGGTTGTTCTCATCAGACTCGACAGCAAACCAACAGCGATAACGATTCTTCAGGTATACATGCCGACATCACAAGCTAAAGAGGAAGAGACAGAGAAAGTATATGACGACATTGAAAGGGTAACTCAGTATGTAAATGGAGATGAAAATCCAATGGGGGACTGGATTGTGCTTGTAGGGGAAGCATTAGGAGAACGGGTTACGGGAGAATATGGCCTTGGTATAAGGGATGAGAGAGGAAAAAAACAAACTGAGTTCTGCAATAAATTTCAGCTAGTAATGGCGAATACTCTGTTGAAGAATCACTTGGAAAAGGTCGGAAGACACGGGAAGATTTCAGATTACATCATTGACAGACAGAGATTCCGAAATCAGATACTGGATGGCATGCCCAGACGCAATATAGGCAGGGAACATAATTTAGTAGTGACGAAGAATAGGCCTAAGATTAAGAGATTAGTCAGAAAGAATCAATACGCAAAGAAGTGGGATACGGAAGGACTAAGGAATGAAGAGATACGCTTGAAGTTCTCTAATACTGTAGATACTGCAGTAAGGAACAGCGCAGTAGACAGTTCAGTTGAAGTGGAATGGACATCTCTAAAAAGGGCAATCACAAAATCTGGAAAGAAAAACATAATTGCAAAGAAGGAAACTGCGAAGAAGCCATGGTTAACAAAAGAAATACTGCAGTTGATCGATGAAAGAAGGAAGTAGAAAAATGTTCAGGGAGATTCATGTATACAGAAATACAAGTCCCTGGAGAATGAAATAAATAGGAAGTGCAGAGAAGCTAAGACGAAATGGCTGCATGAAAAATGTGAAGAAATCGAAAAAGAAATGATTGTCGGAAGGACTGGCTCATCATATAGGAAAGTCAAAACAACATTTGGTGATACTAAAAGCAAGGGCTGTTATATTAAGAGTGCAATTGGAATTCCACTGTTAAATGCAGGGGAGAGAGCAGATGGGTGGAAAGAGAACACTGAAGGCCTCTGCTAGGGGGCAGAGCTACCTGGTGACGTGAAAGAAGAAACTGGCATCAATATAAAAGAGAGAGGGAACCCAATACTAGGATCAGAATTTAAAAGAGCTTTGGAAGACTTAAGATCGAATAAGGCAGAAGGGATAAATAACATTCCATCAGAATTTCTAAAATCATTGGGCGAAGTGGCAACAAAACGACTATTCACTTTGGTGTGTAGAATGTATGAGTTTGGCGATATAGCATTTGACTTTCAGAAAAGTATCATTCACTCAATCCCGAAGACTGCAACAGCCGAAAAGTGCGAGAATTTTCACACAATCAATTTAACAGCTCAAGCGTCCAAGCTGCTGACAAGAATAACATGCACAAGAATGGAAAAGAAAACTAAGGATGTGTTAGATAAGATCAGTTTGGATTTAGGAAAGATAAAGGCACCATAGAGGCAGTTCTGACGTTGCAGCTGATAACGGAAGCTAGCGTAAAGAAAACTCAAGGCACTTCCATAAGATTTGTCGACCAGGAAAAAGCGTTCGACAATGCAAAATGCAGCAAGATGTTTGAAATTCTGAGGAAAACAGTGGTAAGCTATAGGGAGAGACGGGTTATATACAATATATTAAATGAGCAAGAGGGAATAACAAGAGTGGACGACCATGAAAGAAGTGCTCAGATTAAAAAGTGTGTAAGGCAGGGATGTAGTCTTTTGCCCCTACTGTTGATTCTAAATCTCGAAGAACCAATGATGGAAATAAAGAAAATTTCAAGAGTGGAATTAAAATTGCAATTGAAACGATATCAGTGGTAAGATTCGCTGATGACATTGCTATGCTCAGTGAAAGTGAAGAAGAATTGCAGGAACTGATACGTAAAATGAACAGTCTAATGGGTACAGAGTATGGACTGAGAGTAAATCGAAGAAAGATGAAAGTAATGAGAAGTAGCAGAAATGATAACGGCGAGAAACTTAACATCAGGATTGATGGTCAGGAAGTAGATGAATTTAGGGAATTCTGCTACTAAGCGTCAAAATAACCAATGACGGACGGAGCAAGGATGACATCAAAAGCAGACTAGCACTGACAAAAAGGGCATTCTTGGGCAAGAAAAGTCTATTAGTATCAAACGTAAGCCTTAATTTGAGGAAGAAATTTCCGAGAATCTACGTTTGGAGCACAGCACTGTTTGGTAGTGAAACATGGCCTGTGGGAAAAGCGTTTGAGATGTGGTGCTACAGAAGAAAGTTGAAAATTAGGTGGACTGATAAGGTAACGAATGAAGAGGTTCTGCGCAGAATCGGGGAAGAAAGAAATATATGGAAAACACTGAGTAGAAGAAGGGACAACAGTATGATAGAACATTTGTTAAGACATCAGGGAATAACTTCCATGTTACTAGAGGGAGCTGTAGAGGGAAAAACTGTAGAGGAAGACACAGATTGGAATACATGTAGCAAATAATTGAGGACGTAGGTTGCAAGTGCTACTCTCAGATGAAGAGGTTAGCACAGGAAAGGAATTCGTGGCGGGCCGCATCTAACTAGTCACAACACTGATGAATGAAAAAAACATTGGCATTAAGTGCACAGGAGAATACTCTTTATACATACGTACTTTAATTTATTACAATTTTCCAATAGTTCATACGATTACCTGAACTTTTAACAATATCGCCATACATGAGTAATACTGTTTACAGACTTGCATGTTTCTAGGTCTCATTAGTAATCTGGGTATAACTGAAGGCAAGTGCCATATGTTGACCGTCAGTATAACTGCAACGGCTGCAGGAACTACACTCCTGGAAATGGAAAAAAGAACACATTGACACCGGTGTGTCAGACCCACCATACTTGCTCCGGACACTGCGAGAGGGCTGTACAAGCAATGATCACACGCACGGCACAGCGGACACACCAGGAACCGCGATGTTGGCCGTCGAATGGCGCTAGCTGCGCAGCATTTGTGCACCGCCGCCGTCAGTGTCAGCCAGTTTGCCGTGGCATACGGAGCTCCATCGCAGTCTTTAACACTGGTAGCATGCCGCGACAGCGTGGACGTGAACCGTATGTGCAGTTGACGGACTTTGAGCGAGGGCGTATAGTGGGCATGCGGGAGGCCGGGTGGACGTACCGCCGAATTGCTCAACACGTGGGGCGTGAGGTCTCCACAGTACATCGATGTTGTCGCCAGTGGTCGGCGGAAGGTGCACGTGCCCGTCGACCTGGGACCGGACCGCAGCGACGCACGGATGCACGCCAAGACCGTAGGATCCTACGCAGTGCCGTAGGGGACCGCACCGCCACTTCCCAGCAAATTAGGGACACTGTTGCTCCTGGGGTATCGGCGAGGACCATTCGCAACCGTCTCCATGAAGCTGGGCTGCGGTCCCGCACACCGTTAGGCCGTCTTCCGCTCACGCCCCAACATCGTGCAGCCCGCCTCCAGTGGTGTCGCGACAGGCGTGAATGGAGGGACGAATGGAGACGTGTCGTCTTCAGCGATGAGAGTCGCTTCTGCCTTGGTGCCAATGATGGTCTTATGCGTGTTTGGCGCCGTGCAGGTGAGCGCCACAATCAGGACTGCATACGACCGAGGCACACAGGGCCAACACCCGGCATCATGGTGTGGGGAGCGATCTCCTACATTGGCCGTACACCACTGTTGATCATCGAGGGGACACTGAATAGTGCACGGTACATCCAAACCGTCATCGAACCCATCGTTCTACCATTCCTAGACCCGCAAGCGAACTTGCTGTTCCAACAGGACAATGCACGTCCGCATGTATCCCGTGCCACCCAACGTGCTCTAGAAGGTGTAAGTCAACTACCCTGGCCAGCAAGATCTCCGGATCTGTCCCCCATTGAGCATGTTTGGGACTGGATGAAGCGTCGTCTCACGCGGTCTGCACGTCCAGCACGAACGCTGGTCCAACTGAGGCGCCAGGTGGAAATGGCATGGCAAGCCGTTCCACAGGACTACATCCAGCATCTCTACGATCGTCTCCATGGGAGAATAGCAGCCTGCATTGCTGCGAAAGGTGGATATACACTGTACTAGTGCCGACATTGTGCATGCTCTGTTCCCTGTGTCTATGTGCCTGTGGTTCTGTCAGTGTGATCATGTGATGTATCTGACCCCAGGAATGTGTCAATAAAGTTTCCCCTTCCTGGGACAATGAATTCACGGTGTTCTTATTTCAATTTCCAGGAGTGTATTTCATGTCGTGGAGCTCCATAAGATAAAACTGTCTGGTAGGTGCTGCTATCTGCTCCTTGTTATTACAACTATAGGCAGTACTGTAATTTATAAGAATATGAATTCTAAAGTTTTGCGTTTCTTTTGTCTATGTTTTAAATTATTTTCACTGTAATGTTATAGTATAATGTAAAGTTTATGTGCAAGCTTCTTGTGTGTATCAAGCACTTTTAAGAGTGGTCGGCAGAGAAAGTATTAAGTTGTTTGATTGTTGACTGTGTGGCACGTCTGTGGTAACAATGGGGGAAGTTAGTTGGTTGCGTATGTTGTGATGGATTGGTGCTGTTGTTTTGATGGTTATGGTGGCTGTAGTTTCACTGCGACGTGGAAATTATAATGAACTGCTAATACTCGGGGGCATTTATTTTACCAGCAACGGATGCTTGAGGTTTTATACTCTTCGAAATACGAATGGAAATTTCAAAGTTCGTATTCAGTCTGTGGAGAGTGACTCTGACAGTTTCAGAATTCCCCTAATAAACAAAATGCTGTACTAGAATTCAAATTCCTAATAGCAGAGCCACTCTGCCACTAGGAAAAAGTCACGAATAAAAAGATCAGAGCTACAATGCAAGACGCACCAGGGTTCAAGAAAGGTGGTTTCAGTTAAGTCCACTGGAACTGATGCAGCAGGTCATTGGTTTCACATTACAGGCCCAAGACCAAATTATAAAGGACAGGCTGTACTCATGTGTAGTACATGTAACGTTCATCTGTGTCTAAACGGGAGAGTGAAATATTTCCAATAATATCACGAATAAAGGGTTTCCTGAACTGCACACAATCATTAAAAATACATGCCACCAAGTATTTTTTATCATTTAAGTCCTACTGAGCCGTAGTTGTGTCCGGCTCTTCGAAAAGCGCGCCAGGCGGAGTGCCTTCGCTTCGCGTCTAGTGTTTGCGGCGGCGCTTTCGGTTTGGCGCGCTGTTTGGATCGCTACCGCCCGCTGGCGGGAGGTGGAGCAAGTGTGCGGTCTCGTGACGGTCGAGGGGTACGTACTGGGCGGTGACCGAGAGGGGTGGTGGCGCGAGCGGGGCCCTGCTGTTGGGGGTCGTCAACTGCTCGCCACGTGCTTTGGCCGACCTCTTGGCTGTCAGGGGCTGAGTCTGCCTTACCCGCATGTACGTGGCTTATGGAGCTTAGAAGGCGTGGTGCAGGAGATCAGCGAGAGGGACCGTATGTCGTCTTACCGGCCGTTGAAACCACCGGCAACGGTTGGCTCTGACGAGCATTTGGAAGTGCAACGTGTTCCCGGCGCTGTGGTGGAGTGTGAGAAGTTGAATACTGTTTTTATGTAACAGAGTTAGTTATATATAAAGGGGTTTTTCAAGTTCTAATGAAGTGTATGAGTTTCTTCACCAGTGGTTTTGTTGGGACTTCCCACCACAGTTTTCGTTTGCCTGTCCGCGGGAACGTGGCAATTGCTTCTTGGTCGGGCCGTTTCATTCACACCTCGATTGGATGATTTAGGATCGGTGTCGTGTGTCTCTGTGGTTCAGAGTCTGTACAGGCACCGCCCTTGCTACGTCTTCTGGTTTTGGGTAATTCAGGGAGATGGTGGCTTGTAATGCAAGTTAAGGGGCTGATCTGCTGTCGCCCTGTAGACCACCAATAACTATTCCGCCTATTGTGATTTGGGCCCCTTTACACGTGTCACTCCCTCACCGAGGTAAGGCAAATTTTTTTGGGAACTGCCTTCAATGTGAAGGTTTGTGTGCTGGCTTATTCACATTTATCTTGCAACAACTGCCAGGTGTAATGTAAGCTATTTAACTCGCGAGAGATAACTATTTTAGCTTTAGTACAAACTAGCTACTAAAGGTGTTTTTTAAAGGACTTGTTCTCTTATAGATATAACAAGTTTAAAATCTTATTATGGGGAAGTTGTTAACGTCATACCTTGCAATATCCTTTACATAGAGAAAATTTGCCAGCTATTTAAAAGAGTTTTTTTAATTGTTATATATATATATAAAGTTAAAATCTTTCTATTGGGAAGTTGTTAATGTCATACCTGGCAATCTCCTTTCCATAAAGAAAATTTGTCAGCTATTCGAAATTGTTTTGAAATGTTTTTTTTTTAAATGCCAGACTTAAAAATTTATTATTGAGAAAGCCTTTTAAAATAAAAAAGATAACTTTAGCAGTGTGTGTTATTTCACTAGCACTTCCTGGCCCCTACTTCCACGATAACGTTTTTGGAATAACATGTGTACTTGAGTTGTTTGTGAACCGCCCTAATTGACGGTTCACCTACTAATGTATTATCAGAATGATAAAATCTTTTAATAAATCGAGTGTTGTCAGTGTTCAATTTCTCAAATACAGGGCTATTACAAATGATTGAAGCGATTTCATAAATTCACTGTAGCTCCATTCATTGGCATATGGTCACGACACACTACAAATACGTAGAAAAACTCATAAAGTTTTGTTCGGCTGAAGCCGCACTTTAGGTTTCTGCCGCCAGAGCGCTCGAGAGCGCAGTGAGACAAAATGGCGATAGGAGCCGAGAAAGCGTATGTCGTGCTTGAAATGCACTCACATCAGTCAGTCATAACAGTGCAACGATACTTCAGGACGTAGTTACACAAAGATCCACCAGCTGCTAACTCCATTCGGCGATGGTATGCGCAGTTTAAAGCTTCTGGATGCCTCTGTAAGGGGAAATCAACGGGTCGGCCTGCAGTGAGCGAAGAAACGGTTGAACGCGTGCGGGCAAGTTTCACGCGTAGCCCGCGGAAGTCGACGAATAAAGCAAGCAGGGAGCTAAACGTACCACAGCTGACGGTTTGGAAAATCTTACGGAAAAGGCTAAAGCAGAAGCCTTACCGTTTACAATTGCTACAAGCCCTGACACACGATGACAAAGTCAAACGCTTTGAATTTTCGGCGCGGTTGCAACAGCTCATGGAAGAGGATGCGTTCAGTGCGAAACTTGTTTTCAGTGATGATGCAACATTTTTTCTTAATGGTGAAGTGAACAGACACAATGTGCGAATCTGGGCGGTAGAGAATCCTCACGCATTCGTGCAGCAAATTCGCAATTCACCAAAAGTTAACGTGTTTTGTGCAATCGCACGGTTTAAAGTTTACGGCCCCTTTTTCTTCTGCGAAAAAAACGTTACAGGACACGTGTATCTGGACATGCTGGAAAATTGGCTCATGCCACAACTGGAGACCGACAGCGCCGACTTCATCTTTCAACAGGATGGTGCTCCACTGCACTTCCATCATGATGTTCGGCATTTCTTAAACAGGAGATTGGAAAACCGATGGATCGGTCGTGGTGGAGATCACGATCAGCAATTCATGTCATGGCCTCCACGCTCTCCCGACTTAACCCAATGCGATTTCTTTCTGTGGGGTTATGTGAAAGATTCAGTGTTTAAACCTCCTCTACCAAGAAACGTGCCAGACCTGCGAGCTCGCATCAACGACGCTTTCGAACTCATTGATGGGGACATGCTGCGCCAAGTGTGGGAGGAACTTGATTATCGGCTTTATGTCTGCCGAATCACTAAAGGGGCACATATCGAACATTTGTGAATGCCTAAAAAAACTTTTTGAGTTTTTGTATGTGTGTGCAAAGCATTGTGAAAATATCTCAAATAATAAAGTTATTGTAGAGCTGTGAAATCGCTTCAACCATTTGTAATAACCCTGTACTTGTTGCTATAAATAGGTCACCTACTCAATTATATCTGACAGGTATAACATAACTCTCATCTGACCTTACATACTCCATGAAATTTCATTGCAGGTTACAAAATATGGCTTTCTATTAGTTTCTTTGGAGAAGTAATTTATTCAGGTATTAGGGAGCTAAATTTTGAAAAAGAAGACGCACTATATCCAGTAACTACACTACAGGTAGCACATGAACAGGAGTCAGTAAACGGGGTAGAATAGTCCAAGTGGGTCAGAAAGGAGTTCAGTGAGCACCAACAAAAGCTTTTGATCATTTACTGAGTAACATAAAATATGTGATATGTGACGACCTAACCTAAAACCGTGTGTCTGGTGGGAGGCACGCTACGGTAGGTGGTGCAACAGCGATGGTCACTGTGTCCAGATGACTTTTGGTCAGAGTATCCGCCTAGTAAGCACGAGACTCGGGTTCGAATTCTGATCCGACGTAAATATTCAACTTTCCCCATTGATTTAAATCAATGCCCTCTCGCAGCCAATGTCTTAATTATTAGTGGCTGCTGGATCAGAATGGTGTCCGTTCTTTCGGACATGTCAAAAGATCAGATACCACATACATATGTAATTAAGGCAAAGACGGCCAGTTATCTCTTCGGTGCTTATGAACACCAGGCCAGGACTCTTACAGGAATAACGGTCGGAGGCACCACACCAGTAGTGTGTGGATGCTGGGGCTGTCCGCGTACTTGTGGTCACCACTGCATCCGGATGGCTCAGCGGTCAGCGCATCTGCCTAGTAAGCAGCAGGCCCGAGTTTGAATCCCAGTCTGGCATGAATTTTCAACTTACCCGTTGATTTAAATCAATGCCCACTCTCAGTCAATGTCTATAATTCCTTTCTACCTAAACTCATTTCTCCTAAACAACTAGTTCTATTCCACAGCAGAATGCGTGTTGATGAATTCTTGAACTGAACATATTACTAAGCTTTCCAAACAATTATGTTCAGCTACTTTAGCATCCCATTACCGTTAGCCTTCGAAACCAACGAATCAGCCTCCTGACATACGTCCACTCAGTACTGTCATATGGAATAATTTTCTGGGATAAATTCACCACTTGGATACAAAGTATTGATTGCACAAAAGCGAACAGTAAAAATAATATCTTGTGTTCAACTGTGGTCGTTATTTAGTTGAGAATTATGCATTATTACTGCACCATCACAATACCTGTACCTGCTAATGAAATCGCCAGCAATAAACAGTCACAACTTGAGAAGAGTAGTGATGTCCATAACAACAACACTAAAGGCAAGAATGGTCTTTTTTACCTATTATTAAAGCTGTCTGTGGCTCGGAAAGGGTTTCAATAAATACAAGAAATTATATATTATTTACCCCGTAACATAAGAAAACCGACAGACAGCAAAGACATTTTTAAATCAGACCTATAAGCATTTCTCTTGGACAACGCTTCCTATGCCACGGACGAATTTTTATTTAAAAACTAGTGGCCTGTAGAAAAAACCGTAGTTTTTACGTGTAGCTGCATGAACAGCGCTAGAAAACAATATGTTCATTAATGTTAACACTAATCACGTATACATCACCTGTAAACAGACTCGTTACACACCATTTCGATAAAAGAAAAATTCATTATCATGCACATTTATATCACTAAACGGGTGCGAATGCGATGGTGTTAAACGAGAGCTCATTGGAGGGCAGAGTGGAAGCCTATTGTGTTTTCTGATGAAACCTGGTTCTGCCTCAGTGCCAATGATGGCCGTGTGCTGGTTAGAGACAGGTCAGTTGAGGGCCCACGACCAACTCGCCTGCATACTAGACACACTGGAGCTATACCCTGAGTTAAGGTCGGGGGTGTGACAGCAGGAGCACTCTCGGGGTTATCCCACGCACCCTGACTGCAAATTTGTACGTCAGTTTGGTTATTCGACTCGCCGTGTTGCCATTGATAAGCAGTGCTCCAGAGGGTATTTTCCAAAAGGAAAGTTGGACTACCCGTCGGTGCAGCGTAACTCACGGCATGCAAACTATCCCGACTATATTCATCCAGTATCTGAGAACGAGAGCACTCAGCCAGTTGTAACAAACTTGCAGATAATTTCAAATCTTTACGAAACTTTTTTTCTGGATGATACCGCAACACACTAAGGAAACAAAAAAAACTTTATTGCTTGCTACATTTTCGCTGATCGGCAGTAAAACTTCAGCAGCAGCCATGATGTTTTAATTTACTATTTCTGCACTACTAACTCTTGTAACACACTTTGCTGACACTATACAAATACACTCCTGGAAATTGAAATAAGAACACCGTGAATTCATTGTCCCAGGAAGGGGAAACTTTATTGACACATTCCTGAGGTCAGATACATCACATGATCACACTGACAGAACCACAGGCACATAGACACAGGCAACAGAGCATGCACAATGTCGGCACTAGTACAGTGTATATCCACCTTTCGCAGCAATGCGGGCTGCTATTCTCCCATGGAGACGATCGTAGAGATGCTGGATGTAGTCCTGTGGAACGGCTTGCCATGCCATTTCCACCTGACGCCTCAGTTGGACCAGCGTTCGTGCTGGACGTGCAGACCGCGTGAGACGACGATCCTCCAGTCCCAAACATGCTCAATGGGGGACAGATCCGGAGATCTTGCTGGCCAGGGTAGTTGACTTACACCTTCTAGAGCACGTTGGGTGGCACGGGATACATGCGGACGTGCATTGTCCTGTTGGAACAGCAAGTTCCCTTGCCGGTCTAGGAATGGTAGAACGATGGGTTCGATGACGGTTTGGATGTACCGTGCACTATTCAGTGTCCCCTCGACGATCACCAGTGGTGTACGGCCAGTGTAGGAGATCGCTCCCCACACCATGATGCCGGGTGTCGGCCCTGTGTGCCTCGGTCGTATGCAGTCCTGATTGTGGCGCTCACCTGCACGGCGCCAAACACGCATACGACCATCATTGGCACCAAGGCAGAAGCGACTCTCATCGCTGAAGACGACACGTCTCCATTCGTCCCTCCATTCACGCCTGTCGCGACACCACTGGAGGCGGGCTGCACGATGTTGGGGCGTGAGCGGAAGACGGCCTAACGGTGTGCGGGACCGTAGCCCAGCTTCATGGAGACGGTTGCGAATGGTCCTCGCCGATACCCCAGGAGCAACAGTGTCCCTAATTTGCTGGGAAGTGGCGGTGCGGTCCCCTACGGCACTGCGTAGGATCCTACGGTCTTGGCGTGCATCCGTGCGTCGCTGCGGTCCGGTCCCAGGTCGACGGGCACGTGCACCTTCCGCCGACCACTGGCGACAACATCGATGTACTGTGGAGACCTCACGCCCCACGTGTTGAGCAATTCGGCGGTACGTCCACCCGGCCTGCCGTATGCCCACTATACGCCCTCGCTCAAAGTCCGTCAACTGCACATACGGTTCACGTCCACGCTGTCGCGGCATGCTACCAGTGTTAAAGACTGCGATGGAGCTCCGTATGCCACGGCAAACTGGCTGACACTGACGGCGGCGGTGCACAAATGCTGCGCAGCTAGCGCCATTCGACGGCCAACACCGCGATTCCTGGTGTGTCCGCTGTGCCGTGCGTGTGATCATTGCTTGTACAGCCCTCTCGCAGTGTCCGGAGCAAGTATGGTGGGTCTGACACACCGGTGTCAATGTGTTCTTTTTTCCATTTCCAGGAGTGTATAATACCATATGTACCTGCAAAGTCAAATAATTGTACGACACACAGTGCACGAGATATGACATCGTAAACATTGAGCTATGTGGCAAACTAGCTTTTGCTTCAAATGGATCATGAATTACCCAGACTATACTCACTCAAGGTTTGATGATGAGACTACTTAACTACTTCAAACAAACTTTAAACATAATTCCAAACCTTTTCTAAACTCTTTTCTGGGTTACACATTTTAAGTCAAGTATTGAACACATTAATGCATTTGTACAGTAGAGAGAAATTTGAAGCTGTTTTAGACAAGGCAGTTCGGTTCCGTAAAGAATGCGACATGGGCCGTTTCCTGATATCGAAGGAATGAGCAAAAGAAGCAGAAATATGACGAAGAAAATTATTAGTCACACCAGTTACGGTAATAAGCAACCGGGGCAAATAATAAGAACACATTGTCACAGAAAAAGTTGAGTAACACCGTGGTGTACTGGTTGTGATACTAAAGTGTTACGTGGGGGGTGGTGAGTTCAAAACTCACCTGGACTGTACAATTTTAATTTCTATATTCGTTTCGTGTACATTCCAGAAGTATCCACAAATGTCAAGAATCATTGTACTGGAATGTTCCGTAGCTGTATATATACTTTATGTGTTCTGGCCGGAAGCAGTTCGCTCCGCGTTCTTGTACGTGCAAGTGCTGAATAAACCTTCGCTAAGTGAAGTTAGTGTTCGTCATTCATCTAATTACACCTTCTGCTACGTGACACTATTCTGGTGGAGGCGCTGGGAATTGGAACTTGTGATAGCGCACATTATCTAAGACACAGTGGCTTCCATCAGGCTACGAGAGAAACTCCGTTTACGTGGCGAGAAACCCGAGTTCGAGCCGTATTCAGCAAATCGCAATCTATCGGAGACAGAAGAAGAAGAGAACGTTACGATGACAGCAACCGTGTGCCACTACATAAGACATACGCTAGAATCCGCAAGAGATTTTTCTGGCCAGGTTTATTTAGGAGCGTCAGTCACTATGTGTCGCACTGTCGAGAGTGCCAGAGGGGAAAGGCAGTTCCTCAGAAACCACCTGGCCGACTCATACCAATTACACCAGCCAAAACCCCTTTCCACCATGTTGGGATTGATCTCCTCGGACGATTTCCAACATCTGCTAGTGGCAACAGATGGATTATTGTTTGCACTGATTATGTGACAGGCTATGCCTTTACAAAAGCCGTGAAAACAGCCGTAACGGGCTTACTGAACGCCTTAATACGACCTTGGCCGACATGCTATCAATGTTCGCCAGTGTTGAGCAGAGCAACTGGGATGAAGTACTACCTTTCGTGACGCTTGCCTTTAACACCGCCAAACAAGACACCACAGGATTTACGCAATTTTTCCTGGTGCGTGGGCGAGAGGCGACTACGACGATGTACACTGTATTTCAGTTACATCCTGATGACGTGGACGACGACTACATCGGCCAGGTGTTAATCAGAGCTGAGGAATCTAGGCAGTTAGCTCAACTCCGCACGCTGCAGGCTCAAGAAAACGATCGCCGAAGGTACGACGCGAGCCACCGCCCTGTTGTCTACCAGCCTGGTAACCTCGTCTGGATCTTCACTCCTGTTCGGAAGGTTAGTCTCTCTGAGAAGCTCCTCGGGCGCTGTTTTGGACCTTATAAGGCTGTAAGACAGTTGTCTGACGTTAGATATGAAGTTGAAGATTTCGACCCCGACGCAAGACGACGAAAGATCAGAGATACGGTCCATGTCCTTCGAATGAAGGCCTGTAAGGATCCAGCAACCCAGGGTAAATTCGAAGCTCCAGCGACAGGCAACAAGCGGAAAGGTGACGAAGAGCGTAGAGGCAAAGGAAGTTCTAAGACGACCACCGCCAGGGCGAACATCAGTCATCGGGAGTTGGAGTATGCAGGACCGATGGCTCGTTCCCGGGCTAGGACGACGTAACATCGAGACGCTGTTCTCTTAAGGAGGGAGCAATGTCGTAGAAGAAAGCGAGTAGCACCGTGGTGTAGTGGTTATGATACGAAACTGTTGCATGGAGGGTCGTGATTTCAAAACTCACCTGGACTGTACAATTTTAATTTCTATATTCGGTTCAAGTATATTCTAGAAGTATCCACAAATGTCAAGAATCATTGTACTGGAATGTTCTGTAGCTGTATATATATATTGTAGTGTTCTGGCCGGAGGCAGTTCGCTCCTCATTGTTGTATGTGCTAGAGCTGAATAAACTTTCGTTAAGTTAGTGATCGTCATTCATCTACGTGACAATATGATATCAGTATCCTAACTGTGATCGTGGGATGCTGTGCAAGTACTTGGGCACAAAGACTTAAGATCTTAACACCAGCATCGGCAATTAAGAGGGTACTATGCGGGTTGATGAGAGGCTTCGGTAATGTCTGATTTGCGGCGTTGAAAGTAACACCTGGAAGATGTGCACTCTACCCCAGATACGGAAAAAATGGGCGATGTATTGATTGCAGATGAACAGTGCCATGAACAGTAGAATTTAACAGGAATAAGGACACGAGCAAGCAGAAAATTTACAATCCGATCCTCCTCCTGTGGGTGAAACGGTGGGATGATTCCCAAACAGCGAGACGCACCTGCAGTTTTCTCCCAAACATAAAGCACAGGTTGATAATGCGGCGTCTGTATCCCTCAAGACGCCAGATGTGGTATCGTCCAAAGATCATGGCGCCACACCAGAGTCGGCAATACACATTGATACCACAGACATTAGCGGTGTCTCGGTGCAATCCACAACCACGAATGTGAGAGGTTGAAGATGACACGCCACCTCTCTCAGCACAGCAGCGCCCTCACACAGAAGTCAATGTGGAGCCGAGTATAAAGGCTTTCTTCTCCAGTTTGTGAACTCAGATGAAATAGTCAACATCGTTGAATAGGACCAATGAGTTATTCAAGTCGCAGATGGAAGATGTGCTTTTGTAAAAGTTGAACATTCCACTTCAAGAGGAGAGTTTTTTAATTAGTGCATTAAGTGATGCTTTAATAGTCACTCACAGTTGTAAATTATCAAGAACTCCTCCAAAGGACTGTATCAGGTTAAGCAAATCTCTTTTATCATTCATTTAATAAACTGAACTAATATTTCATATGTTGTAGTCCTAATGAGCCATCACCCGGAACAATCAAAGAATGTTATGGCCAGACACACTTCTTGGTGGGTAACGAATTGGGGGAAGACAATTCTCCAAATGTGCTTGTGGTGACGAAGCGACGCCAGAACTTACCATATGGCGATGTCCGCTATATGCTGACGTCACTGATACCGACTGGCAGCAACCGAATTGGCACCGAACCTTCGATGTCAAGGAGATACCGCGTTGCGACACAAAATGACAGATTTTGCACAACACTGCCGATGCTATTTTAAGAAAGACTTCGGAAGCGCATTACCTTCTTGATAAACCCGCATCTACTGCACTGCGAGAGGTTGCCACAGAAGATCGAGAGGGAACGAGAGAAGACAGCTGAGATCAACAGTTGTAACCGCTATCGGAGTGTTCGCCGAAGCAGGAAGTACAGTACAGAAGCAGGGCAATGCCGTTCAGGCTGTAGGTGAGCTTCTCACTGGCGGCAAGCCACAGGGGAGTCGTTTGTCCTCTACAACCACAGAGCCGGCAGGCAACGCAAGTGGCAGATACCACCATAACGACCTCAACAGGGCCCAAGGAAACGGGAGGGTTTGCTTACAGACAAGGGAGTGATGGATTGCCTTGTGGGATGTGGCAGAGAAGAACTGGTGTACTACAGTTTCTTATGTATTTCAATTATACCTAGATATAATACATACTAGTGACTGATAGAAGGAAATAAAGTTGTAAAGGAACAGTCGTGATAGAGGCAGATAGGTATCACCCTAGGTGTGGTCTTCATTAATAACAGAAATAAGCACGGTGCTGGGAAGCAGTATTGTGTTAAAACAAGCAATACTAAGGCATTTTCTATAACGTGCATTACCATTACATTATATCCACCAGAAAAAAATTTAAAAAAATCCTTAATTGTTTGTTGAATTGTATTAACAACACGCTGCTTAAAGAGGTACTGATGTATAAGCAGGGTTTTAGCAAACTCTTAACAATATAATGCACTTCCGGTAACGTATATTATCTACATTATGACCACAACAAAAACAATTTAAAAATTCAAATTTCGTTCATTGTTGTTGATTTTTACATTCAACATACTTTTCAAGGAGATACTGATGTGAAAGTAACGTCTCGACCCTGGAAATATTGAATATGACATTCAGTGGGAAAGGTGACATCTGCTATGGAGACATACATTTTTGCTTTGGTTTTAACTGAAAAATTTAAAAATGAATGGAATCTGGTAGAGGAATTTATCAAAAACAATAAACATTTTTTCAAAAGTTTAAAAATATAAAGTAACTCATTAGATTACAATATTCTCAAAAGGTCGGCATTAAGTACCACCTCAACTTGCTATTGCGAGGATTAAAACTGGGTGTCACATCAAGATTCGAACATGGGACCTTGCCTGCATAAGGAAAAAGATTCCGGGCTCGAATCCTAGTGTCGGATAAAATTTCAATTTGCCAGACGCTTTCAAATCAACTCACACTTAGCTGCAGAGTGAAAATTCCTTCTGAAATATTTTGTTGACGGTAATAGTGCATTTTGTACCATTAGTTGCCGGTGCATAGAAAAAAAAATTTATTGTTGATGACAATAATTTTAGTAAGATTGAATGCAGCCTGTGTTCACGTTAAAGGTGACAAAAATCTAAACAAATGAATAAAATAAACAAAAAAAACTCTACGACACTGTCCACCAATAAGCATCCCAGTGCTACAGAAAAGTTTTGGCACTGCCTCAATGTTTAGGAACATGTGCGGGCATAGATTCAATACGAGCAAAGAATAAAAGAATCAACCACCTGAGACGAAAAGAAGACTATTTAGTGTGAAATAAAAGAACAAGAAAACAGTAGTCAAAATACAGGCACTAGGTTCAATACCGCATACGTGTGACGAAATCTGACGCTGCTAAGACGTTGCTGCTGAAGTCAAAGAAACGCTTTGATGGCAGGCAGTACGACCGTCAGGTTGCCTAGCTGCCCATGGGTCAGCACATCAGCATCCACAAGGAGCTGCTGGTGAGAGGGGAAGAGGGGTGCGGGGGGCAATTGATTCTCCCGTCCCTCATCCATTACAGAAATCTCGTACACTTTTAAATGTGATTTCCAGTCATTGCATTAAGCCTCTCGTTTAGCAAATATTGGTATTATATCAATGACTGTAGTGAGCCAGTATTATAGTGTCTCGACATTAATCAATTCTTTTAAATAAGAAAAAAAAGTTTTGAAGAAAAGACGGTCACTTGTTTTGTGAAATGATTTGTCTGGTAGAAAGAAATAAAATAGATCAGAGGAACATTGGACGAGGCTTTGAGTGACGCTCGAAACCATGTACAGAAAATGAGGCGCCGATTGAGAATCTGAAGGCAGAAATGTGGAAACGCAACACAGCAACAGACCGTCCACATAATCTACCTGACAAATACCCTCTAGTACTCTTTAAAATTGCAGGTTTGCAAGCTAAAGACTGAACCTTAAATTCTCAGTCTACACCTCATGTGCTGTACATGATTTCAATTGTCATTCAAAGGTGCATCAAATGTTTCTTTAATCTATTTTATTTCTTTCTTTTGGACAGATCATTCCACAAAACACTTGGCCGTTTTTTCCAAGTTTCATTGTTACTTATCCTGATTACTTTCAAGCAATGAAATCTATTTTTGCAAAACTAAACTACACGTCCAAGAACTAAATACTGCTTTTGTCCATTACCCATTTGACTACGAAAATTCGGACAATTATCCACTGTCTGATAGCTAGGGAGCATTATATTCCTCCGGTAGAACATTCGAGAAAAAGAAGCTGATTTTAGAGCATCGTGACCCTCTAGAAAATTTTCTGTGGACGCTCACTACTGTTTGCCGAGGCCTGCCCAACACTACCCGCAGGTGCCCGACTGTGCACGGGTGGGCACTCCAACTGGAATAGCCTGCTATGATTATACACTGTCCAGTCGCATTGATGTGGGCACCTGTCAAAAACCTAAACAACTACCTTTTGCAGGGTGGACGTGCAGGAAGAGAGTCCATGAGTTTTCTGGATGGTACTGACTGGGATGTGCTATGTTGACCGGCCGGCCGAATGGCCCAGCGGTTCTAGGCGCTACAGTCTCGAACCGCGCGACCGCTACGGTCGCAGGTTCGAATCCTGCGTCAGGCATGGATGTGTGTGATGTCCTTTGGTTAGTTAGGTTTAAGTAGTTCTAAGTTCTAGGTGACTGATGACCTCATAAGTTAAACCCCATAGTGCTCAGCGCCATTTTTTTGCTATGTTGACCCCAGTGCCATGTCAAGACGCACTAGGTTTGTCGGTTGAGAATCCATGGCGCCAACTTCCGATGGAGGTGGTCCCACAGATTATCGACTGGGTTTCAATCTGTGGAGTTTGGTGGCCACAGGGAGTGTGGTAAACTCATCCTGGTACTCTTAAAATCATGCACGTACATTGTGAGCTGTGTGACATGTCACATTGGCTGCTGGTAGATGCCATTGTACCGAGGAAAAACAAACTGCATGTGCGGTTGGACATAGTCCCCAAGAATAGATGCATATTTGTGTTGATCAATTGTGCTTTCCAGAACGATGCCTCCGAGAGTAACGAGATAGCCCAGTGAACGCCACGAAAACGTTCGCCTGAGCATAGCCCTCCCTCCTTCGTCTTGGATCCTTACATGATTCTTTCAGGGCCAATCACCCCAATGGGCGTCTGTCTGATGGAGCACACATAAAACGTGACTCATCTGGAAAGACCAACTGTCGGCACTCATTGGTCGTACAGTTGCGGTAGTGGCGTGCTAATTCCTGCTTTCGTCGCCAATGAACAGCAGCCAGCATGGGTGTATGAACGAGGCACCTGTTGTGTTGTGGAGGCCCTTGTGCAGTAGCATTCGCTGAACAGATATCCCGCAGTCACTGTTAATTGACCTTTCGTTCATCTGCGTGGTCAGTTGCTCGTTGGACGTCTATTTGCCCATATACATTTCCGCAGCTGTCGTTCACCTCCATTATCTATGGCCCGCGGTGTACTACAGATGTCTCGGCGCCAGTTTTGGATAGCGCCAGTTTGCCTCACATGTTATATTTTAACTATGACGCCACACAAACATTTTACAAACTCAGCCGTTTCGGAAATGCTTCCACTCTTGGCTCGAAAGCCAATCATTGCGCCCTTCTGGACTTGAGGAAAAGTGGTCTGTTTCTGCATTACAACAACTACTGCACTATTTCTTGTATTCCCCTGACTCGCTTTGGTGCTTCTGGTGCCACCTTCGATCTGTGAGTAGTTATAGCGTGTTGATATCGAACATAGGCGGTGGTCACATTGAAGTGACTGGACTGTGTACGGCCGCCCTTGGGATAGCCGGCCGGAGTGGCCGTGCGGTTCTAGGCGCTACAGTCTGGAGGCGAGCGACCGCTACGGTCGCAGGTTCGAATCCTACCTCGGGCATGGATGTGTGTGATGTCCTTAGGTTTAATTAGTTCTAAGTTCTAAGCGACTGATGACCTCAGAAGTTAAGGCGCATAGTGCTCAGAGCCATTTGAACCAGCCCTTGGGATATTATCGAGCGTCTCATGGGCACACGTCGTCCTGACGGCAGGAGATACAGTTGTCAGTGGTATAAAGGCTTACAGAACAGGAGAGAGGTAGGAAGCTCCTATCCCCCTCTACATCCCGTGCTGTATATCATTTTGGTAGATGCATTGCGGTGGCTGAGGCAGTTGTAGCACAGTGGATTCACATGTGATAGGACGACAGTTCAGATACCTATACACCCATCGAGATTTTTCGTTGATTTCCCTAAATCGCTTTAGGAAAATGCAGGGATGGTTTCCTTTTAAACGGAATGAGTGATTTCATTTCCCATCCTCTCCCACCCTGAGAATGAGCTCCTCCTCTAATGACCTCGTGGTCACTGGGACACTGAACCCTACATCTTACTTAATTCATTCCGGTATGTGGATCTTTAGGAAGCGACAGAATAGCCGAGGTCCTCCTTGTCTCGCGCCTATTACCACCGTCAGTTGGCAGCAGAGCCCCCGGCTACTGACCTGCGAAGAGCTCCCTCTCCGGCGAGCTGTTGTTGGAGTCGTGGTGTGAGCTGGAGCTGGCGCGCGAGATGTCGATGCGCGGCGTGGACGGCGTGTGCAGCGACGACGACGGCTGCGGATCCTCGCGGATGCCCGGCAGCTTGCCGCCCCCACTGCCGCCCCCGCTGCCGCCTCCTCCGCCCCCGCTGGGCGGCGGGCTGTCCTGGTCGTCGCTGAGGTCCTCCAGCGAGGCGAAGGGCGCAGGGCCCATCCGCCGCTGACGGTACGTGGCGCGCTTGGCGTTCACCTGCTGCAACACCGCACACCACACGCAGCCGTTCAGCGCAACGGGACAGCTCGCCTTCCCCAAAAAATGGTTCAAATGGCTCTGAGCACTATGGGACTTAACATCTGAGTTCATCAGTCGCCTAGAACTTAGAACTACATTAACCTAACTAACCTAAGGACATCACACACATCCATGCCCGAGGCAGAATTCGAACCTGCGACCGTAGCGGTCGCGCGGTTCCAGACTGAAGCGCATAGAACCGCTCAGCCACACCCGCCGGCGGGGATTGATGACCTCAGATGTTAAGTCACATAGTGCTCAGAGTCATTTGAACTTTTTTTTGTTTTTTTGTTTGTTTTTTTTGCATAATGCAAGCGTGGAATGTTGGAGGTAGAGAAAAAGTCGTGAGAATGGCATCGACACAAAGAATTTCCTATACGCTAGCAATACCTAGCTTTGGACCAAAAGGTGCGGGGGAGGTGGGGGGGAGGGAGGAGGACAAGGGGGGTAACGGTTTCAGAAAAGTTGGGAACCATTGATCTAGACCTAAATCGCATGCAGTCGGTCTGGAATCTCGTAAAGAATAAGATCCGTCGTCGTAATACACGAAAAGCATCACTCCCTAACCCAATAACCAAAAATGTAAAGCTATGCCCTTGCTGCTAGTAAATAAACGCCGTGTGTGGCCTCGTGAGGTGCAAAATTTTCGACCTAACACTCTTTGATGATGGGTGTAACACCAGAATTACTAGAGCACAGGAAATGTATGTCTGTGGGTAATTAATGCGAGTGTATTCCGTGGGTGACTTGATAACGCGTTAGGTCGTCATAGCAAGGGTGGCGTCTAACCCTACTGCCAGCATTTTTTTTAATGGTTGCCACGTGAAACTGTTTCCTGAAACGTAAAAACACTTTTCTGTGTTTATAGCAATGATGCTTTGGCAGTCTGCTTTCGCTTCGTTAGTTGAAAGTAGCAAACCTATAGACAGTACATTTATGTAGATAGGTGTGGTGTTCTGTCAGACATGTGCGACGTAACAGACACCTCTCGCGATGAAGCAGCTAGTGCATTTGTAGTTTCGCAGAATAAGCATAAACAGTGGGACAACAGAACAAAGAAACAATTACATCACACGTGCAGAAGTATTAATAATAATAATAAGTGACTGCAGATGGCAGCGCCGCGTACATTACATGTGGGTGTTGTGGCTAGAGTCGCGCACAGACAAATGGGTCTGCAGTTGGTATCCAGTTCGCACGCTACGGGCACTGCTGTTGTGCGACATGTTCCCTGGAACGTTGTCGACATTCTCGTTGAACTGTCGCATAGCAACTGTCGTGTACATAAGAGGGCCGTTCAATAAATAATGCATAGCATTTTTTTTAAAAAAGCTATTAATATACATACACAAACGTTCTTGTTGGTGCTTCACATTTGACGTTTGTTCTGTGCGCCAATGAAGTTTCAAACCGTTCTGGCAGATAGCAGAGCCGTAGTACAGCGTCATAATGGCGTCCACATACTACGCACATTACAAGCAGCGTGCTGTTATTGAATTCTTGTTTGCAGAAAAATAAACCGTGGTGAACATCCATGACGTTTGTGTGCAGTGTTTTGCGGTGCTGCAGTTGATGGAAGTACAGTTGGGGAGCGGGTAAAGAAAGTTACAACCTCAGGAAATGTAGCAACACAGCTCCATGATCAGCTACGCTCGGGACGTCCTGTCACAGCCACTGCTCCAGACGTGCTGAATCGTGCAGATGCCATTATTCGTGCCGGCCGGCGCATCCCAAATCGAAAATTGGCTCTACGGTTGTCGGTCAGCATTGGAAGTGCGTCCGCAATGATCGAGACTCTCGGAGCTGCTGACGATGGGTTCCACGAATGCTCACCCTAAAGTCCAGATCTGACACCCTCTGACTTCCACCTCTATGGACCGCTTAAAGATTCCCAACGGGGAACACACTTTGAAGATGACCAGAGTGTCAGTAACGCAGCGAAAACATGGCTACGCCTACAGGACAAGAGCTTTTACAAGCAGGGAATACATGCTCTTCCACAACGTTGGTGTATGACCAAAGAACGTGATGGAGAAAAATAGGACATCCACAAGACATGTCGATGTATATTGTCACCAAATTCTGACTCTTATCAATAAGGATGTTCTGAAAAAAAAGTGGGGTAGTTCTTATTGAACGACGATCGTACAACGCCGGAAGTAACTGAAGATGAGGCAAAGTTTGCAGCATTCCTACTGGACATAATTGATCAATGGATTAAGTCGAACATCACAGAAGAAGAAACACTGGATATCGATCGGAGCGGAATCGTTCGTTTGTGACCAAGGGAATGGACAAGAGTCGACATCTCCACTATCGTCGCGAGAACGATCCTCAAGCGATGGAAATGTTGAAATGCCACAGAAGAATTTTTGTGCGTTATGCACTTAATTAATAATTAATTATTAATTAATGCTTAATTAGTAATATATTAACCTTATTATTTACTACTGCTAGTTTTATTATCTGTATTATTATTATCATTATTATTACCATTATTATTTTTATTATTATTATTATTATTATTTCTTTCCTTTCTCAGACGTTATGTCTGGTTAAAAATGGAAAGTGAACCGGACCTTGATCAAGCGTGACTTCCTTTTAACTGTACGGTATATGTTACATTGCATTTACGAACTTTGGGGGAATTGAACATGTATCAATAATTACAGATTTCTGTAGTTGTATATATACGTTTGGATGTAGCTGTATTGCGTTGAGACGTAATGTTGGATATTGTGTGGTATGACTCCTATAGTTGATAGTATAATTGGTATAATGTCAATTTTATCCTTTTGCCACATGTCCTCGACTTCCTCAGCCAGTTGGATGCATTTTTCAATTTTTTCTCCTGTTTTCTTCTGTATATTTGTTGTATTGGGTATGGATATTTCGATTAGTTGTGTTAATTTCTTCTTTTTATTGGTGAGTATGATATCAGGTTTGTTATGTGGTGTTGTTTTATCTGTTATAATGGTTCTGTTCCAGTATAATTTGTGTTCATCATTCTCCAGTACATTTTGTGGTGCATACTTGTATGTGAGAACGTGTTGTTTTATTAGTTTATGTTGTAGGGCAAGTTGTTGATGCATTATTTTTGCTACATTGTCGTGTCTTCTGGGGTATTCTGTATTTGCTAGTATTGTACATCCGCTTGTGGTGCGATCTACTGTTTCTATTTGTTGTTTGCAAAGTCTGCATTTATCTGTTGTGGAATTGCAATCTTTAATAATATGCTTGCTGTAATATCTGGTGTTTATTGTTTGATCCTGTATTGCACTCATGAATCCTTCCGTCTCACTGTATATATTGCCTTTTCTTAGCCATGTGTTGGATGCGTCTTGATCGATGTGTCGCTGTGTTAGATGATACGGGGGCTTGCCATGTAGTGTTTTCTTTTTCCAATTTATTTTTTCGTATCTGTTGATGTTATGTGATCTAAGGGGTTGTAGAAGTGGTTATGAAATTGCAATGGTGTAACCGATGTATTTATATGAGAGATTGATTTGTGTATTTTGCTAGTTTCTGCTCGTTCTATAAAGAATTTTCTTAAATTGTCTACCTGTGCATAGTGTAGGTTTTTTATGTCGATAAATCCCCTTCCTCCTTCCTTTCTGCTTAATGTGAATCTTTCTGTTGCTGAATGTATGTGATGTATTCTATATTTGTGGCATTGTGATCGTGTAAGTGTATTGAGTGCTTCTAGGTCTGTATTACTCCATTTCACTACTCCAAATGGGTAGGTCAATATTGGTATAGCATAAGTATTTATAGCTTTTGTCTTGTTTCTTGCTGTCAATTATGTTTTCAGTATTTTTGTTAGTCTTTGTCTATATTTTTCTTTTAGTTCTTCTTTAATATTTGTATTATCTACTCCTACTTTTTGTCTGTATCCTAGATATTTATAGGCATCTGTTTTTCCATCGCTTCTATGCAGTCGCTGCGGTTATCCAATATGTAATCTTTTTGTTTAGTGTGTTTTCCCTTGACTATGCTATTTTTCTTACATTTGTCTATTCCAAAAGCCATATTTATATCATTGCTGAATACTTCTGTTGTCTTTAGTAATTGGTTGAGTTGCTCATTTGTTGCTGGCGGTAGTTTTAGATCATCCATGTATAGAAAATGTGTGATTTTGTCTTGGTATGTTCCAGTAATATTGTACCCATAATTTGTATTGTTTAGCATGTTGGATAGTGGGTTCAGAACAAGGCAGAACCACAAAGGACTTAATGAGTCTCCTTGGTATATTCTACGCTTAATCTGTATTGGCTGTGATGTGATATTATTTGAATTTGTTTGGATATTAAGTGTGGTTTCCAATTTTTCATTACTATGTTTAGGAACTGTATCAATTTAGGATCTACTTTGTATATTTCCAATATTTGTAGTAACCATGAGTGGGGTACACTATCAAAAGCGTTTTGGTAATCAATGTATGCGTAATGTAGCGACCTTTGTTTAGTTTTAGCTTGATATGTCACCTCTGCATCTATTATCAGTTGCTCTTTACATCCTCGTGCCCCTTTGCAACAGGCTTTTTGTTCTTCATTTATAATTTTGTTCTGTGTTGTATGTGTCAATTTCTGGGTAATGATTGAAGTTAGTATTTTGTATATTGTTGGTAGGCATGTTATGGGGCGATATTTTGCTGGGTTTGCTGTGTCTGCTTGATCTTTAGGTTTCAGATAAGTTATTCCATCTGTAAGTGTATCAGGGAATGTGTATGGGTCTGCAATGTAACTGTTAAATAATTTAGTTAGATGTGAATGTGTTGAGGTGAACTTCTTTAGCCAGAAATTTTTATTTTATCTTTTCCAGGGGCTTTCCAATTGTGTGTAGAATTAATCGCTCGGGTGATTTCATGTTGCAAAATTATCACTTCAGGCATTTGTGGTATCATCTTGCTTGTGTCTGTTTCTGCTTGTATCCACCGTGCATGCCTGTTATGTTGTACCGGGTTTTACCATATGTTGCTCCAGAAGTGTTCCATGTCTGTTATGTTTGGTGGATTGTCTATTTTAATGTGTGTGTTATCTATTGTCTGGTAAAATTTCTTTTGGTTTGTGCTGAATGTTTCGTTTAGTTTCCTTCTATTTTCACTTTTTTTGTATCTTCTAAATCGTTTGGCCAATGCTTGTAATTTCTGCTTCTTTTCATCTAATTGCTCTATCGCTTCTTGTTGTGAGATTTTACCTAACCTTTTTTGTTTCTTGTCTGATATTTCATTTCTTATAAATTGTGTTAGCTATCCGATATCTTTTCTCAGTTTTTCTATTCTGATCTGAAGCCTGTGTTGCCATGCTGGTTTTGTGGGTTTCTTCTGTGTGTTGGTTGTTTCTGATCTCTGCCTAGTGTGTATATTTAGTGTAGTGAGTGCTCCTATATAAACCAGTAGTTGTAACTCTTCCATACTTGTGTTTTCATTTATTTTGTTGTGTATGATTGTGTTGATAGTTGTTACTGTTGTTTCGACTTGTGGGTTAAAAAAAATGGTTCAAATGGCTCTGAGCACTATGGGACTTAACTACTGTGGTCATCAGTCCCCTAGAACTTAGAACTACTTAAACCTAACTAACCTAAGGACATCACACACAGCCATGCCCGAGGCAGGATTCGAACCTGCGACTGTAGCAGTCGCGCGGTTCCGGACTGCGCGCCTAGAACCGCTAGACCACCGCGGCCGGCTTGTGGGTTATTTCGTGGTCTATGTAAGAATGGTCTAATGTCTGTATTTGTGTCTTTGTATTCTATATATGTCAGCTGAAATTTTTCTTCTATATCTAACATGTGTGTCACTTCGTGTTCTATTTGTGCTTGTTCTGGTGGCTGTCTTAAGATTTCGTTTTCCTCTGATTGTTTAATTGATGCGTGTTGTTCTTTGTTTGTTTGCTCTGGGATGCTTGAGTCCATTACTGTATTTTCTTCTTCTTCTGATTGCACATTATTTTGTTCCAGTATTTGTTGTACTTGTTGTTTGATGTTTTCTAATTCTGACTGGGGTATCCTGTTATTTTGATTATCACACGGATCTGATCAGCTAGTCGTTGTTCTGTTAAAATTTTTAATTCTGGATATCTGGTAATGAATTTTGTGTATACTTGTGATTTGTATCCAGTTGTGTTGGTCCCTAAGTTTGTTGCTTGGTAATAACAGAATATGAGGTGTCGGTTAACTTCATCTGACCATCTCATCCTCTGTCTTTGTTTTCCTTCTAGAGTGGTTGCAGGATGCATATTCTACAAAACACCTCTATTTGGATTTAAATCATTTTCCGTGTGGCTAGCAGTGTCGTTACCATTGTCGACGGGCATAGGGTTCAAGCGTCGTCCCCGGCCATGGCAGCGCTTGTCCGAGGCTTCATTAGTTCTGTCCTGAACCAACTAATCACACTAAAATGGGGGTTAGCCCTCTTAGTGGTTTGTTCTTTTCGTCACCTTTTACGACTGGCAGAACATACCGGAGGCCTATTCTTTTCCCGGGCCTCCACGGGTTTTATTATTATTATTATTATTATGTCCGCACGTGTGAAGCAATTGTTTCGTTATTTTTCTGTTCTGATTGTATATTCTGTGAAACTACAAATGTGCTCTATAGATTTAGTACTTTCAAAAAAACAAAGCGAAAGCAGACTGCCAAGAGGACATTGCTGTAAACTCCAAACAGCCCTTTAACATGTCGTAAACGTATTGTCCTGTATAACGCTTTCAATGCAGTAAAAAAATAAAATAAAATTAATAAAATGCGTTGCATACAACGACCTTAACCGTTATCAACTCACCCGTGGAATCCATTTGCATTAATTGCTCACAGATACACTTTCCCTGTGCCCCGTAGGTTTGGTGTTACTTTTAATTAAATTCTACGCTCGTTCTGCTGGACAACAGTGCACAGTGCGAACCAGATGGGAGTTTTGGTTGGTACTCTATTGACATAGAACGTTTGACACCGATCTGAGTGTGTGACATCTGGAGGTCTGGATGTGAGAGACCCTCTCACAGCTCCGTTTCGTTGCAGTTTTTAGGCTGTTTCACTTGCTGACTAGCAGCAAGGAGTGCGATAGTTGCTTCTTCTTCGCCATACATATGTTGGCTTCCATCACCTCGCAAACAACCATGTGTAGATTCACTCAACGTCGGTGAAGACGTTCCGCTGTAGAATGTTCGTGGCTACTTCGTCAGTGATTAACTGCTTTCGTTCATGACTCTCGGTTTTGGAGATTCATCTACGCTTCCTCATTTATCACTCTCTCTAGGATTAGACGAGTTATGATTGTTCATCGTTTGATTCTATCTTCTATGTTCACTTAGCTTCACCCAAAGCACGTCGGAAGCTCTTCATATAACCCACAACTGCGCGCTGGATAAGTTCCGTTCTTTGTGACACGACTGCTCGCATTTGTTTGTTTTTATCAAGAATGAAGTTGTCATAATTTCAATTGCTTGTTGATTGGTCTGTTATTTCCTCCCCTTCCCTTCGTTAAAGAAGTCATTTATCGCCGCAAAAGAATTTCTTCCTGTAGGTACTTTAGTCTGGTGTGTCCACGGTCCAGGAAACAGGAGAGTACTAGGCAGCATGTTTCTTTTTATTTGCTAAGCTGACAAGCAGAATCTGTCATTCACATCCCGGAAAGCATCTACAGACTGTACCTACCCCAATCTATAGTTGGACGAGAGGGTTAAGTTGTGAAGGGACGTGGCTTGTAACCCGTAGGTTCGGAATACTGAACGAGTTTCAGTCAAACTTTGTGCAGACATCATCAAATGCATGAGAAAACACGGGTTGTCGAGCATACAGGGCGCTGACATACGTAGGGACGAAGTTGAGAAGATGGTGACAGAGATAAACCCGCGGCCTTCAAGGTGTTTGCCTGACTGGTCACATTTGGCACCTATTGGCAGGGTATGGGTGGAAAAGAGTCTGACTCTATTCGAGTATACAGCCACGATTTGAACTTCATATATTTTACCAAGAGTATGATTTATGCAAGTACGTACGAGGAGTTTTGACTCCTGAGCTACAGGTCAGTACCAGCTGTTGCAGTTTGGTCCCCCTGCAGCAGAACGGGGGAAGAACGCACGTCTGCAGTGTCGGAGTAACGATAGGAGGACGGGCGCATCCGCTGCACAAGCTACATGCCACAAACATGTGGACCAGTCAGTGTGAACAGCTGCCAGAATAAAGCAAGCCACGTTTTCCGAGTGCCGGCGGTGCTGCAGCCCCAAGGACACAGAGTCGTGGAATGCGACTGGTTGTCTGCCCTTCATCATCTGCAGGTAAACCAATAATACGATTGTGAACTATTAACACGTGTACCTATCAATATGTTACCAATTTTTCTTTAGCTCTTCTTTCCATTACCGGTAACCTCTTTTTTATTATTCTTAACACTTGTTTGCTTTTCTCAGTGTAATTCTCTCTTTCCCTGTGAATTTCCTCCTCCATCTCTGGATCAGTGTCTTTCCATTGATTTTTCCTTCTTTTTAAATAGTGCTGTAAAATAGTGCTGGATTTTTTTATAGAAAAGGATACAGTTTTGTAACGTACTATGGACTGTAGCAATAACATTTATTGACTATCTGGTCAAAAGAACCTGGACAGCCCTATGTAATGCCGAACGCGTAGATCAGGGAAGCTCTGTGACTTCGGACGTGGACTAGTCATTGGATGTCACCTGATAAAGAAATGCGTCAGGGACATTTCAAACCTTGTAAAGCTAGCCGAGTCGACTATTTTGACTGTGGTGTGGACTGCGAAGAAAGAACCACAACTAAACCAAAACCGGACTGACCTGATGTACTGACGAACACTGACCGACGTGCACTGGCAGGGCGTGGTTGTAAGGAATAGCATGAAATCAGCGAAAGGAATCACTCATGAGTTGCAAAGTGCTGCTGGCAGCCAGCCTGCACAAGGAGTAAAGAGGAATGGGAGACAGTGCTCTAACAGCTACTCATAGGCCACAAATTTCTGTAGTCAGTGCTAAGCGACACTAGAGGTGGTGTAAAGAGAGACGCCATGGGGCATCGGTGACTCTAGACGGCTGTTTTGAAGTGATGAATCACCCTGCACCCTGTGTACTCCGATACAAGGAATTGGGTTTGATGAATGCCTCCATGGGTAGTGCTTAGGGTGAAGTATGGAGCAGGTGGTTTTACGATAGGGGGAGGGTCATCAATTAGGGTGTGGTCTTGTTATTGCGATTTGAAATGTTCAAATGTGTGTGAAATTTTATGGGAGTTAACTACTAAGGTCATCGCCGGCCGGTGTGGCCGTGCGGTTCTAGGCGCTACAGTCTGGAACCGCGTGACCGCTACGGTCGCAGGTTCGAATGCTGCCTTGGGCACGGATGTGTGTGATGTCCTTAGGTTAGTTAGGTTTAAGTAGTTCTAAGTTCTAGGGGACTGATGACCACAGATGTTAAGTCCCATAGTGCTCAGAGCCATTTTTTTTGCTAAGGTCATCAGTCCCTAAGCTTACACTCTACTTAACCTAAATTATCCTAAGGACACACACACACACACCCATGCCCAAGGGAGGACTCGAACCACCGCCGGGACCAGCCGCACAGTTCATGACTGCAGCGCCTCAGATCGCTCGGCTAATCCATTGCGATTTCCACAACGTTAATACGGAAGGACATGAATACATTTTACAGTATTGTATCCTGCACACAATAAAGGAACGGTTCGGAGACGATGACTGTTAGCATGAGCTTGCTAGTGCACTCTGTGGTTTGCAGACAATTCTGTTCCCGACTTCGCTCCACACCCAGGGTTGAACACCACTACTTTCGAAACTTGCTGGCAGATTAAAACTGTGTGCTTGACCGAGACTCGAATTCGGGACCTTTGCCTTTCGCGGGCAAGTACTCTACCAACTGAGCTACCCAAGTACCACTCACAGCCTTACTTCTGCCAGTACCTCGTCTCCCACCTTCCAAACTTTACAGAAGCTCTCCTGCGAACCCTGCAGAACTAGCAAAGGTCCCGAGTTCGAGTCTCGGTCCGGCACACAGTTTTAATCTACCAGGAAGTTTCATATCAGCGCAGACTCCGCTGCAGAGTGAAAATCTCATTCTGGACCACAACTTTCTCTGGCTGCGGCTCTTGGTAGGAAAACGGTCTGCAGTTCCTCCAGAGACTTTGAGACACTCCACTGAAGGCTTCCCCAGCAGCGTTCAAGTCGACATAAGGCTTAGCGTTGACAGACCCCATATTAATGTCGACTAGTAGCTATTCAGACACTTTTGATCAGATACTGTAAGTGTGACACACCGCTTTCAGTCGTTTAGAGGCTGCAGACCACAAGTAAAAATAGCAACAAATAGTAAATGAAATCTGTATAGAGTTAGGGTCTTACCGGTACGCCGGTGGTGAGGGCCATGCTCCGCACCTCACGTCATGGCTGCGAGCCCAGCCCAGCTGCCAGCCGCCGGCACAGCCCAGCCGCCGCGCCCTCAGCTGCACGCCTCGGCCGCCCTGGACACCACAGCTCCCGCCGGCATGTCGCTCTGCTTCTGGCAGACTCAGCGCCGCTGCTGCTGGCCGGGTGCGCCTGCCAGCAGAGAGGGCAAAAACCTGCTGTCAGCACACAGTCAGATAGCGCCTCTGCGTGTGCACGGCATTCCCTGCATCTACGCTGCTGGCCGCTAAACTGCAATGCTCGAAAACGTAGCAAACACTGGGTGCGTACAGTACGGTAGAAGGAACGTGCACTGAAGAGCCAAAGAAACTGGTGCACCTGCACTGAGCCGTGCTCACTCCCAGCTATGCGTTTTCGTGAACTTCGCTGTCTATCTGTGTTTGGTTTCGCGCCCTTGTAGCGGTTACGTCGTGGTTCTTCTCGGCTCTGAGCACTATGGGACTTAGCATCTGAGGTCATCAGTCCCCTAGAACTTTGAACTACTTAAACCTAACTAACCTAAGGACGTCACACACATCCATGCCCGAGGCAGGATTCGAACCTGCGACCGTAGCGGTCGTGCGGCTCCACACTGTAGCGCCTTTAACCGCTCGGTCACTTCGGCCGGCCTGCGTTCTTTCCTCACCTGTTGTCGCTGTCCAACATGGTGAGTAATTCTGACAGTTAAGACATACTCCATTGTGGATTCACGTTTGTAACCTTTCCGGTTTGAGTTCTCATATACTGATTGACGGAAAGCAAGTCGTTGTGTCGGTCGGTCCGTGGCTGTCCCGTGATTGGGTTCCGACGGATCAAGTATAGTTGGGCTCACCTGACTAGCCTAAGTGAACGAGGGCAGACCGACCTCCCTGGAGGCTTCTGAATGCCACCGGTATTTAATTATCTGTTGTCAGCTACTTTAAATTTAAGGCTTATGGTTATTTTTTTATTTTTCTTAAAAATTTTGCAAAATTAATTTATAAATTTATCTTTCAAGCTTAAACATTGCGGCCTTCTGCCTTTAAAAGATTATGGTAATATATTTTAAAATTTCGAAACTTAATTGTGGCCTTCAGCCATTGGTATTGCACCTTGCATACGTATGTTCTGTCTGCTTAGCCTTGAGGTTTTCCACATAGCCGTGAAACCTTTTTAACTTATTTGATTTACCTCTTTAATTGCATTTTAATCTAGTTGATTTTTTAAGATTTCTTGTCCATAAACATTCTGGCCTTCTGCCTTTAAAAGTCTATAGTAATATACTCTAAAATTTTGAAATCTAATTGAGGCCCTCAGCCATTTGTATTGCACTTTCCGTATGTTTGCTGTTTTTTTTTTTCAAATCATTTTATTGCTATCTTAACTGGATTTTTACCTTGTTGATTTGTTAAGATTTCTTGTTTGGAGGCCTTCAGCCGAAAAGAGTTGCATTCGGTAAAGTTCTGGCTATGTGCCGCTTTGGTTGTAAAAGTTATTAAGTTACAATAAATGACAATTAGAAGGAGAAACTGACCTCAGCTTTTGGCTCTTTACACACTCCTATTACCTGTTCTGCCCAGCGGGTTTAGCGGGCGTATGATGCCTAATATCGTATAGGGCGAGCATGCAGAAGTGACGCAATACGACGTGGAGCGGACTCGACTAATGTCTGAAGTAGTGCTGGAGGGAACTGACACCATGAATCCTGCAGGTCTGTTAAAAAATACTTAAGAGCACGACGGGGTGGCGATCTCTTCTGAACAGCACGTTGCAAGGCATCCCAGATATGCTCAATAATGTTCATGTCTGGACAGTTTCGCGGCCAGTGGAAGTGTTTAAACTCAAAAGAGTGTTCTTGGAGCCACTATGTAGCAATTCTGGACGTGTGGGGAATCGCATTGTTCTGCTGGAATTGTCCAATCCCGTCGGAATGCACAATGTACATGAATGTATACAGGTGACCAGACAGGATATACGTGTCACCTGTCACAGTCGTATCTAGACCTATCAGGCGTTCCATATCACTCCAACTGCACACGCCCCACAGCATCACAGAGCCTCCACCAGCTTGAACAGTCCCCAGCTGACGCGCACGGCCCTTGGACTCATGAGGTTGTCTCCATACCGATACACGTCCGTCCGCGCGATACAATTTGAAACGAGACCCGTCCAACCAGGCAACATGTTTCCGGTCATCAACTGTCCAATGTCGATTTTGACGGGCCCAGGCGAGGCGTAAAGATTTGTATCGTGCAGTTAACAAGGGAGCCTTAGACTCTGAAATCCCATATCGGTCATGTTTTGTTGAATAGTTCGCACGCTGACACCTGTTGATGGCGCAGCACTGAAATCTGCTGCAATTTGTGGAAAGGTTCCACTTCTGCCACGATGAACGATTCTCCTTAGTCATCGTTGGTCCCGTTTCTCCAGGCTCTTTCTCCGGTCCCGGGGATGTCGGAGATTTGATGTTTTACCGGATTGCTGATATTCACTGTACACTCGTGAAATGGTCGTACGTGAAAATTCCCACTTCATCGCTACCTCGGAGAAGCTGTGTCCGATCTCTCATGCGAAAACTATAACACCACATTTAAACTCACTCACATCTTAATAACCTGCCATTGTAGCAGCAGTAACCGATCTAAAACTGCGCCAGGCTCTAGTTGTTTTACATATATAGGCGTTATCGACCGGAGAGCCGTATTCTTGATGTATACATATCTCTGTATTTGGATACACATGCCTATACCAGTTTCTTTGGCGCTTCAGTGTACGTTGCATATGCTTGACATCATTCAGGTATGGGAGAGATCTAAAGTAATATGACACATAGAAGAAAAACTTCAACAGCCAAGATCGCTAATTATAATTTTCTCCTTTAAACCTGTCTGTGGACGCGAGCTTGACCAGTCAGCACAGTACACATGATGTTTTATGTTAATCTTATTTTATTATCAGCCACTTTCTGCATGTCTCTGGAACGATCCGTCATGTATTGTACGTATGATCGGCATAAAATATGATTGTGGAAATTTAGATTTGCTGGAAACAGTCATCAAAAATAAAATAATAATGAGCGATTTTGACTGTTGAACTTTTTGCTATTACATTTGAAAGAACATATGATGAAATTTTGGGAGTGATTCAGGGTTAGCTAGGGTGCTGCTCTAACACAACCGAACTGAGCCTGGGTGACATCTATGAGACGGTCATTCCAATACTGCTTCAGCTCTAGGATAGCATTCATAAACTATAGTGGTTGCCATGCGGTGACAGCCAGTCTCTTGGCAACCAGCATCCACACTTTTCCAAGTGTAAGAGATCTGGAGAATGCGTTGACCAGGGTAACATTCGAAGACCTTCTGTATCGACGTAGAGCAAGACAGCAATTGGAAAATGCGTTCTTGCGTTAATTTTTTGAATGATAACAGCCTGAAGACCACTAAGGTATGGCACAGCAGCTAGGCTTAAAACAGATGCTGTCCAAACAGCCAGCAATGCTAGAGAGAGGTGGACATGTGCATCCAATAGCAGTTTGTACCATTACGTCAGGTACTGTTCCCACATGACGATGACTATTGCTATCTGGCAATGTTCGTTCTCACTGGAGCTTGCACATACATCAGTCGTGATGCTGACTGCAGAACCGTGACTCGTCAGGAAATATGACGTGGTGCCACTCGTGTGACGAGTATTGTCGTTGAGCATATCGCTATTGAAGTACCTCTCTTTCTTTGCTATCTCAAGGAAAGCCGCAACAAGGGTCGCCATCCTAAATGCGCACCAGACATCGTAGCGCTGTTGATGTGGACTCTTTCCTTACTGCAAACAAGACGATTTCCTAACTCAAGGCACGTGACATGGCTGTATGATCCGGCACACCAGAGAGCACAACTTGACAATACTCTCGGGCGCTAGACGTGTGAGGCTATCAAGATGTTGCACTATGTTGAATATGCCGCTGTCGAATTCCGACATGTGAAAGTAGATGTTCCTCTTCCTCCATGAGGTATTAAAAAGAATTCAAAGGTGAATGAGGAGCCAGCTGCATAATCTTTCTTCATACACAGAGTGTAGATGGCATTACTGCTACCTACATTGTCGGTCGCACTGAAATGTTACTTCAAGAATATCCATGCATATAGGATACTCCATGCCAGGTTGACATTTGCTGCATGCCACCTTCATGGAACTGCAGTTATAATGTGGCGTGGTAGTAGGGATGCAACAGACATTTTGAACAATGGGAGGAGAGCAGCAGGCATTCGGGAGGAAATCTGACTGTTGACCGCCACGTTGCCTAAATGCAGGAGCTGGCGCATGATGTCACCATGCCTGGGCCCTCGCTTAAGCCATGCCCCCCCCCTTCCTAGCTCATGTCATTCCTCTCCCCTTTCCTCCCCTCTATCCTCCCTCCTCCCCCCTCTCCTAAACTCATCCACTTCTTGGAAACCGTCCAATCATAGAGCTTGTAAGCCAATTGCATTACACATATGTAGCATAGTTACCGCTCTGAGCACCCCACTGCCCCATCAGCTTGTCGAATCACATTTTCAGCTCCTCCTTAACCCTAGTGATACCAAGAGGGGTGGGGGGTTACTTTATGTGTATCTTTTGAAAATATAATAATGTAGTCAGCCACATTATATTTTTGAGATCTGAAAAATACATTTGTTGTTTTTAATGAATTATTCTACCAGATTCCATATACGTTTTATATTTTTCGGTTAAACTTAAGGGAAAAATGTAAATCTCATTGTCGATCGCAGGTGTTACTTATCTCAGTTAACTCCGTATTCAATATTTCCAGGTTGAGGGCCTTACTTGCACATCAATATCTCTTTGTAAAGTATGTTAAGATTAAAAGTCAACAAGAAAGAATGAAATTCACACATAAATTATTTAGTGGTGGTCATAAACTCAGTAGTTCGTGCTATTGAAAGTGTGTTGATATTGCTAAGAGTGTGCTAAAAGGTATTTTCAGGTTGTGGGCCTGATTTACACATCATTATGCCTTTAAAAAGTATGTTGTTAATATAAATAAAACAACAATTACAGAAGGTTTTTCTTTTTTTTAATTTTTTTCCGAGTGGGCATATGTAGGCCTCCCCCTTCCTTGGTAATGCACGTTATAGGAAATGCCTTGGTATTGCTAGTATTAGACGTAGACCAATCAGAGTGCTTCCTATGGCAAGGGTGGGAGGGGCATAACATCATTCTCGTCCAGTGATAGTGCCAACTGTATAATTTCTGTGTGGCATTGTACATATTCCTGGGGCCCTACACAGTGAGATATTATAGTGTGAACAGTTTGAGAAGATATTATTTTGCTACATTTTATGTTTCCTATGTAGTTACTGTGAGCAGTACGTTCATGAATACGAGTGCGTGTGTGTGTGTGTGTGTGTGTGTGTGTGTGTGTGTGTGTGTGTGTGTGTGTGTGTACGTGCGTGTGCGTGTGCGTGTGCGTGCGTTTACAGTTCGCAAATACTGTAATTGGCTTTATTTCGTATGTTAACGTTATGCGAGAACAAAGATTTGAAGTTACAACTATTTCCACATCAAAATCTATAATCTATTTTTTTCTATTTTGAAGGCATTTGTGAGCAAAATGCAAAACGCAGGTAATCCATTTTATTTGTAGGCAGTAATGTAAGTTATATACGCTACTTTGTGACTGTAATGAAAGTCTTATTTAGACCATATATGTCTCGCTTTATTTCAAAGCATCTTCAATAGTCAGATGAAGTAGGAAGCATAAAATCTGACCACTGATGACGATTTGAAATAAACACAAACTCGTATGGTCTAAATTAGATTTTTATTACAGTTGTAACAGACGGTATATAACTTATACTACTTGTAAAATGTAAAATAGTTTGTTCACTTATACTTAGTACAGTTTTGCGCTGTGAAGACTCTATATTGCAAGTAAAGCGCGCAGTATTTTGATGGTAGTGGGAGCAGCACTGTTATTGCAAATAGTGTTCAAGAAACCGTGGGCATAAGAAACTATCATCAATTAAAGATTTTGATCAAACGCCTGATCGGAGCGAAAACAATATTCCTTAGAAATCCCACAAACGGATGTTTGTCCGAATTTTTCATACCCAAACAAAGAGAGGGAGATGGACAAATGGTGTATCAGCATGAAGTCTATGTTTCCAAAGAAAGATTTAATTGCATGAAAACAATTTGGGTGATAACTAAAAACATAATTAGCGTTTTGGGGGCAACTGAACTATTTCATGAAAGAATGAATGAGGTGCCACTTGGCGACATTTGTCTCAATGGTCTCCTTGTATGTGAATAAGAAATGGTTCAAATGGCTCTGAGCACTATAGGACTTAACATATTAGGTCATCAGTCCCCTAGAACTAAGAACTACTTAAACCTAACTAACCTAAGGACATCACACACATCCATGCCCGAGGCAGGATTCGAACCTGCGACCGCAGCAGTCCCACGGTTCCAGACTGCAGCGCCTAGAACCACACGGCCACCTTGGCCGGCTGTGAATAACATATGAGCATCTCAGGTGCTCTATATGATTTCGAGCATCATTCAAATGCTTGTCGATTGGTTCTCTAAACTATTTTATTTCTTACTTTTAGACGATTCATTTCACTTAATATCTGACTATTTTTTCAATATCTTTTTATTAGAAGTTTTTCAGAAATGTTTCACTTCGCCAACCAGCATTTTAAGGGAGAAGATGATAATGTTATAAACCAGAAAAATGTAGTGATCTTAGTGACCGGCTAATACATCTTTTTATTATTTCGATTTTAAGTTTAGTTGAGGCTAAGTTCCATTGGAGTGGATAACATCTGTTCTTACCGACAACAGGAGAGAGGAAGTCGCAGATCCACATGGCACGTATCACATAGGCACACAGCGGTGGGAATTACTGCAGTGAGCAAGTGGTTCAGAAACGCTGGCTTCGAATAATCTAATGCAAAATCAATGCTAAACAAACAACAATTCAAATAAACAGTTGGTAAGCAGAATCATCGAAACTACCAGGCAGCTTCCAGTCCGAAATGGTACGGCACAAAGGCTTTCTCGGGTTTCTTTAGAAGGCTGCTCGTTTAATTCGACTGTAACCGACACGGCTGCCCGCCTGCTCGGTGCTGGCCGCTGCGGGGTGCCGGACACGGCACTGCCGTCCTAGGTCTGCCTCGTATCTAAAGGTTCCTGAGGCGGACCAGTCGTGTGCCTGACGCAGCCTATGAAACCGCGACGGCGGGTTTACTTGACGACACTGGGTTGCGCGACCAAGTTTCGAAACTGCGCTACAGGCCACACCGCGCCCGCAGCCTGCGGTTGCTCACGTCACTGGCGGAACTAAACAGTTGTTCTAACTATGCCGACACGAAACTAATAGCTGGGCGTGAACTGGAGTTACGTGTCGTGTCGGTAGCCTCTCGACGAAGTTATTAGGGTCTTTCCGAAAGAAACGAGCTGGGGGCCACAAAATGAAAATCCCTAAAGGGATCATAATAGCAATGCCCAAGAAAGAAGGTGTGGGCGGCGCAAGGGACCGAGGCCACACACTCTACATCTACATCTACATCTACACCCATACTCTGCAAGCCACCTGACGGTGTGTGGCGGAGGGTACCTTGAATACCTTTATCGGTTCTCCCTTCTATTCCAGTCTCGTATTGTTCGTGGAAAGAAAGATTGTCGGTATGCCTCTATGTGGGCTCTAATCTCTCTGATTTTATTCTCATGGTCTCTTCGCGAGATATACGTAGGAGGGAGCAATATACTGCTTGACTCCGCGGTGAAGGTATGTTCTCGAAACTTCAACAAAGACCCGTACCCAGTTACTGAGCGTCTTTCTTCCACTGGAGTTTATCTATCATCTCCGTAACGCTTTCGCGATTACTAAATGATCCTGTAAAGAAGCGCGCTGCTCTCCGTTGGATCTTCTCTATCTCTTCTATCAACCCTATCTGGTACGGATCCCACACCGGTGAGCAGTATTCAAGCAGTGGGCGAACAACTGTACTGTAACCTACTTCCTTTGTTTTCAGACTGCATTTGCTTAGGATTCTTCCAATGAATCTCAGTCTGGCATCCGCTTTACCGACGATTAATTTTATATGGTCATTCCATATTAGATCACTCCTAATTCCCACTCCCAGATAATTTATAGAATTAACTGCTTCCAGTCGCTGACCTGCAATATTGTAACTAAATGATAAAGGATCTCTCCTTCTATGTATTCGCATCTCATTACACTTGTCTACATTGAGATTCAATTGCCATTCCCTGCACCATACGTCAGTTCGTTGCAGATCCTCCTGTATTCAGTACAATTTTCCATTGTTACAACTTCTCGATATACTACAGCATTATCCGCAAGAAGCCTCAGTGAACTTGTAATGTTATCCACAAGGTCATTTATATATATTGTGCATAGCTACGGTCCTACGACACTCCCCTGCGGCACACCTGAAATCACTCTTACTTCGGAAGACTTCTCTCCATTGAGAATGACATGCTGCTTTCTGTTATCTAGGAACTCTTCAATCCAATCACAAAATTGGTCTGATAGTCCATATGCTCTTACTTTGTTCATTAAACGACTGTAGGGAACTGTATCAAACGCCTTGCGGAAGTCAAGAAACAGGGCATCTACCTGGGAACCCGTGTCTATGGCCCTCTGAGTCTCGTGGACGAATAGCGCGAGCTGGGTTTCACACGATCGTCTTTTCCGAAACCCATGCTGATTCCACTCGCTGGTGGAGGGAGACGGGCGCACACCCACGTGACAGGAGGAGCACGTGCACGTGTCCACGAGTTACTGCGCTCACGAGGAGAACACGGCAAGTGCCACAATCTGATCTCCCAGAAACCAGAGTCAGTGGGGGAGGGACGAAACTAAGCGAACACGTGCCTCGCCTTATCCGTAGGCTGTCAGTCGATCGTCTCTGAGAAAACGACGCTCACAGTTTTCGAGGTAGTTTCTGCGCCTTTCAGCGCGCCATAATCTCTGTCGAAATCGTGACACAGTGGCCAGCGTCCAGCTTCACACTTTTGCACCCCGTGTTCGAAACCTGATTTTTCTTTGTATTTTTGTTTTTACTTATGTAGTCATGGCCGTAGAAGATTACTGGACGAATGTTTTCCAATGACGTTGTCCTTACTAGCCTACTATCTGTATGTGTGGTGAATGAATTAACAAATTAATGAACGGGAAAATTATTTGGTATTGTTTTCGGCGAAATTGCTGCAGTGTATATTGAATGCTAATCAACTGCAAACCCCAGTATTTGGTAACCTGATTCGTTATGTATGATTTTCCGTGAAATTATTGCCAACGTATGAAACCTCCAGCAATGTTAACGACATTTCTTTCAGGAGTCAGAGTCATACTAAGAAATGCCACAAAGTCAAACCTGTCAGAGCACAATGCGCGTTTCCGGAATGTTTCATCCTAGGGAATGGACCTTGTAACACCTCCGTTTGTTTTAGCCGACCTGATCTGATCTGGTCGAATAGAAGCCCAATAATTATTATTAATGTCACCGTGTACCTAATGGGGCTGGCAACCGGAATTGACTGCTACGGAAGTTGTTACTTTCCAGTTCGTCCTTCTCAAATGCTGTAATAATGAAATGTCTGGTAACAAGAAAAACACCAACACAGTTTCACTAATTACGAACCTATATTCGTCTCAAAAACACAAAAAGGAGGAGACAGCCACTGCCTTCGTCATACATATCTAATTACGGCTAATCTCAGCACAGGCTTCTTCATTTTTCATTATCGTCACACGTTAATCCGTCACTGCAATCCAACACTGCAATCCAAAAAGATGCCGGCGCGGTAGACGCGGAACCAAAATATCGGCACTAGAATATCACTAATCACTCTCGTAATTATACTTGTTCACTTTCCCGGTATTATTCTAGTACAAAGGGGTTAAACCACGGCGATGGCAACTCCCTTTGTCGTTAAAGTCTTGCACTATAACAACTGGCTTCCGCACACCTCTACCCGCAACGTGGCACTCCTTCAACTCCACACTCGCTCTCGCAACACGACACAATCGATTGTTCGCCCTATCGACCTGTGCCGAGTGCAAATTTATAGTAAGGGCCTACGGACCCCTTACAAACTGAAGAATATATGGATACATAAGAATAAAATATAAGAATTAATACTATAAGAAGATGAGAATTTGAAAAAAACTGTAACCTCTGAAAACAGGATGCAAATATATACAGGGTGGTCCATTGATCGTGACCGGGCCAAACATTTCACGAAATAAGCGTCAAATGAAAAAAACGACAAAGAACGAAACTTGTCTAGCTTGAAGGGGGAAACCAGATGGCGCTATGGTTGGCCCGCTAGATGGCGCTGCCATAGGTCAAACGGATATCAACTGCGTTTTTTTTAGATAGGAACCCCATTTTTATTACATATTCGTGTAGTACGTAAATAAATATGAATGTTTTATTTGCACCACTTTTTTCGCTTTGTGGTAGATGGCGCTGTAATAGTCACAAACATATGGCTCACAATTTTAGATGAACAGTTGGTAACAGGTAGGTTTTTTAAATTAAAATACAGAACCTGGTATGTTTGAATATTTTACATATTGCACCATTTAGATTACCATCGATAAAATGGGGGCCAATTATCCTTCCTCCCATAATGCCGCACCATACATTAACCCGCCAAGGTCGCTGATGCTCCACTTGTCGCACCCATCGTGGATTTTCCGTTGCCCAATAGTGCATATGATGACGGTATACGTTATTGCTGTTGGTGAATGACGCTTCGTCGCTAAACAGAACGCGTGCAAAAAATCTGTCATCGTCTCGTAATCTCTCTTGTGCCCAGTGGCAGAACTGTACGCGAGGTTCAAAGTCGTCGCCATGCAATTCCTGGTGCATAGAAATATGGTACGGATGCAATCGATGTTGATGTAGCATTCTGAAGACCGACGTTTTTGAGATTCCCCATTCTCGCGCAATTTATCTGCTACTAAAAATCTACTTGGGCGTCATCATTTGTTGCAGGTCGTGGTTGACGTTTCACATGTGGCTGAACACTTCCTGTTTTCTTAAGTAACGTAACTATCCGGCGAACGGTCCGGACACTTGGATGATGTCGTCCAGGATACCGAGCAGCATACATAGCACACGCCCGTTGGCCATTGTGATCACAATAGCCGTACAACACGGTATGAACCTTTTCCGCAATTGGTAAACAGTCCATTTTAACACGGGTAATGCATCACGAAGCAAATACCGTTCGCACTGGCAGAATGTTACGTGATACCACGTGACC
Organism: Schistocerca serialis cubense; assembly: GCF_023864345.2. Lineage (NCBI taxonomy): Eukaryota > Metazoa > Arthropoda > Insecta > Orthoptera > Acrididae > Schistocerca > Schistocerca serialis. The sequence continues at coordinate 178,754,296 of NC_064647.1, read as the reverse complement.
TTTACAGCGCCATCTATCACATAGCGAATAAAGTGGCCCATCTAAAACATCCATATTTCGTTACGTACTACACCAATATGTAATAAAAATGGGGGTTCCTATTTTTAAAAAAAGCAGTTGATATCCGTTTGACCTATGGCAGCGACATCTAGCGGGCCAACCGTCTGTTTTCCCCCTTTAATCTAGATAAGTTTCGCTCGGCTAACCCCGCACGGAATTAATTTTGTACGGGACCTTCAGAGCGCGAGTCGTACTCGCACTTGTTCGGTTTCTTTTACCAGTAAGCAACGCAATCTGTCTCTTGTAACACTCCGTATCATGGCCTTGTCAGTGAGCCCTCTCTTTGGCTACTTGTGGGGCGGCTGCAAAATACACTGACAGAAAATAAATCGGAACACCAAGAAGGAACTGTGCAACATAAACGAAAGTTGGTAGGCCTGTTTCCACATTGCAAGGATGATATATATTCAGACTTCAAGGCAGTTACACAAGAGTGGCGGTAGCAACACCACTATGGCCCGCCCGGTTAGCCGTGATATCTAACGCACGGCTTTCCGGATTGGGAAGGAGCGCCTGGTCCCCGGCACGAATCCGCTCAGCGGACTTGTGTCGAGGTCCGGTGAGCCGGCCAGTCTGTGGATGGTTTTTAGGCGGTTTTCCATCTGCCTCGGGGAATGCGGGCTGGTTCCCCTAATTACGCCTCAGTTACACTGTCGACGATTGCTGCGCAAACTTCCGCACGTACGCGTACACCACCATTACTCTACCACGCAAACATAGGGGTTACACTCGTCTGGTGTGAGACGTTCCCTGGGGGGGTCCACCGGGGGCCGAACCGCACAATAACCCTGGGTTCGGTGTGGGGCGGCGGAGGGGTGAAGTGGACTGCTGTAGTCGTCGTGGGGTTGTGGACCACTGCGGCTGCGGCGGGGACGGAGTCTCTCCGTCGTTTCTAGGTCCCCGGTTAACAAACAATACATACAATACCTATGGGATCGGACGCGGTGAGTTGATGTTGGTCAAGAATGTCTTTAAAGTCACAAACACGCCATTACCAATACCTCAATGAGTTAAATCTTGTAATAGCGCTATGAGCAACTAGATGTTTCTTCTGTGATACTGCAGAAAGTCATGGCAGGAATGTAGCAGCAGTGGTTACGAGAATCTACGGTCGCATGAAGTCCGGCTTCTGGACGACCACGTGGCACTACCGAGAGGGAAGACCACCGTGTTCGGCGTATGGCTCTGGTGCATCGTACATCTGCAGCAGCATTTTGAGCAGCAGTTGGCACCACAGTAACACAACTAACTGTTACAAATCGGTTGCTTCAAGGACAGATCCGGGCCAGACATCCTGTAGCGTGTGTTCCACCGACACCAAACTACCGACTTCAGCGGTGTCAAGCGAGAGCTCATTAGAGGGCTGGGTGGAAGTCTGTTGTGTTTTCTGATCACAGCTGGTTCTGCGTCAGTCCCAGTGATGGCTGTGTGTTCGTTAGAAGGAAGCTAGTTGAAGACCTGCAACCAACCTGTTTGTGTGCTAGGCACACTCGACCTGCACCTGGAATTGTTGTCTGGGGTGCGATCTCGTATGACAGCAACAGCACTCTCAGGGTTATCCCACATACCCTGACTGTAAATCTGTACGTCAGTCTGGTGATTCGAACTGCTGAGCTGCCATTCATGAACACCAGTTCGTAGGGTGTTTTTCAACAAGATAACGCTCGCCCACATACGGCTGTTGTAACTCAACATGCTGTACAAAGTGTCGACGTGTTACCTTGGCGTGCTCAATCACAAAAATCTGTCTCCAGTCGAGTAAATAAAGGATATCATCGGACGACAACTCCAGCGTGGCCGGCCAGACTGTAGCGCCTAGAACCGCTCGACCGCTACGGTCGCAGGTTCGAATCCTGCCTAGGGCATGGCTGTGTGTGATGTCCTTAGGTTAGTTAGGTTTAAGTAGTTCTAAGTCTAGGGGACTGATGACCTCGGAAGTTAAGTCCGATAGTGCTCAGAGCCATTTGAACCATTTTTTGAACCCCAGCGTGACCGACAAATATCATAAACCGTTGCTGTACTGACTGACCATGTGCAACGGGCATGAAACTCTATCCCACAAAGAGACATCCGACAGGTGTACAACATAATGCATGCACGTTTGTATACTTGCATTCAATGTTCTGGCCGTTACGTCGCTTATTAACGTACAAGCACTTCACATTTGCAATGGCTTATGTCGCGTTTACATTAACCTATGGTCTTGCAATGTTAATCACTTCAATATGTTACCTAGACAAACGCATTCCCGCAGTTTGATTACTCTACATTAACTATTTTTTGATGTTGTGATTTTTTCCCCTTACTGCATGTGGTTGGTTATTTTTAGTTTCTAAATGTTGAAATGTCTAGTAGTCTTGTGGAATTTTTGGATATCACAACTTTTATACGGGTCTGAAAGCTATTTGTGCGAACAGCCTGAAAGTGTTGGAGAACGTAGTCTACTGTTCGCAGCCGTCAGTCCACAAGTTCACCATTCAGATCCCGAGAAACTGAAATAACATGTTCTAATTCTAAGAACAAGCAAAGGAGGCCATGACGATAAATAAAAAGTCTACTACCGTTTAAACTGAGCAGTATATCCTGACAAAACTTCACACGCACTAGAATTAGTCTGGAAAATCACTGAAGCTTGTTCTGCCGTACTCAACGCCTGACACAGTTCAGAAACGATTTCTACTCTCTGTTCCTACGTATGCAAAGTTATCTGCTTACCTTACAAGTGGAAAATAATCTGAGACACTTGCTTCGCGGGTTTCTGAAATACACTACGTGATCAAAAGTATACGGACATCCCCAAAAACATATGTTTTCATATTAGGTGCATTGTGCTACCATCTACTGCCAGATACTCCATATCAGCGACCTCAGTAGTCATTAAATATAGTGAGAGAGCAGAATGGGGCGCTCTGCGGAAATCACGGAGTTCGAACGTGGTCGGGCGATTGGGTGTCACTTGTGTCATACGTCTGTTTATGAGGTTTCCACACTCCTAAACTTCCCTACTCCACTGTTTCCGATGTAATGGTGAAGCAGAAACGTGAAGGGACACGTACAGCTCGAAAGCGTACAGGTCGACCTCGTCTGTTGACTGACAGACCGCTGACAGTTGAAGAGGGTCGTAATGTATAATAGGCAGACACCTATCCAGACCCACATAGGAATTGCAAACTGCATCAGGATCCACTGCAAGTGCTATGACAGTTAAGCGGGCGGTGAGAAAACTTGGATTTAATGGTCGAGCGACTGCTCATAAGCCACACATCACGCCGGTAAATGCCAAATGACGCATCGCTTGGTGTAAGGAGCATAAACATTGGACGATTGAACAGCGGGAAAACGTTGTATGGAGTGTCGAATCACGGTACACAATGTGGCGATCGGACTGCAGGGTGTGTGTATAGCGAATGCCCGGTGAACGTCATCTACCAGCGTGTCTAGTGCCAACAGCAAAATTCGGAGGCGGTGGTGTTACGGTGTGGTCGTGTTTGTCATGGAGGGAGGGCTTGCAGCCCTTGTTCTTTTGCGTGACGCTGTCACAGCACAGGCCTACATTGATGTAGGCTTCCCACTGTTGAAGAGCAAATTCGGGGATGGCGATTGCATCTTTCAACACGATCGAGCATCTGTTCATAATGCACGGTCTGTGGCGAGTGGTTACACGAAAATAAAATCCCTGTAATGGACTGGCCTGTACAGTGTCCTGGACTCAGTCCTATAGAACGCCTTTGGGATGTTTTGGAACGCCGACTTCGAGCGAGGCCTCACCGACCGACATCGATACCTCTACTCAAGTGCAGCACTCCGTGCAGAATGTGCTGCCATTCCCCAGCAAACCTTACAGCACCTGATTTAACGTATGCCTGCGAGAGTGGAAGCTGTCGTCATGGTTAAGAGTGGGCCAACACCACATTACCGATGGAGGGAGCCACGAACTTGTACGTCATTTTCAGCCAGGCGTCCCAATGCTTTTGATGACATAGTGTGTAGCAGGGGGCTCATCAAAAAGCGAAACACAAGCCTTCTAGTTAAATTATAGAGCCACGTAAGTTGTCGACTCAGTTTGACAAGATATACATGGTAGCTCATTCGATCGAAAAAACAAAAAAGCAGTCATGTCAGTCGTCATTGACGCCATTCGAGGCTTAAGCGGACACGGGCGCGGACAGGATGGCGGCACATTTTGTAGCACAGCGTAACAAAGACGCTTTGTCTGACGACAATCAAATAACTTCCTCAGTTGTTGCTCGCCTGTTCCGAAAGGATACCTGCGTTTCTGTTTTTCAGAGAATCGGCGCTTGGCGCTCTTCCTTCTCGATAGGTGGTGCTACGTATTTCTAGTCGACTTGTTTCGGTTGTCATTTCTGTATGGGTATTTTGCTCTGCTTGTTTAGCAAAGCTCACCGTAGCTTGCTATTTATTTGTGTGTGCCTTAGGATTACTGTCGACGTTATTGTTGTTTCAGTAAGACTGGTCATCTTTCTGTCGCCAGTGAAGTCTTTGCCGCAAGGTGCGACTGGTTTCATCTTGGGACGGTGCACATTTCTCGTAGAATTCCTCTGCAGTATCACGGATGCGTTCCTGTAGCCATTGTACTTTGGCTAAGTCTCGGAGCTGCCGGGTCGGATAGTCTCTTGGAAGGTCTAGGGCTGCCCGAACGGCTCTGTTCTGTAGGAGTTGTAGTGTTTTTATGCTGGAATTAGGGGCATTTCCCCGGACTACCGCTGCATAGTCAAGTAGTAAAGGAACGGGGCGTCTGTAGACGATGATGTCCAGACGAGGAAGTAAGAACGAGAATGGGTTGTGGGATTGGGTTTCTTCACAGATGAACTTCCTCAGCGTAGACACTTCAGTCTTTATACAGTCGCGGGGCTAACGCCGAATGAGAGATTCGCTCCAACGCTGCTTCCAGTGTCAACAGAACCCATCCAGCTCCCGTTTTGACAACAAAATTCTCTTCATCGTTGTTAGTTGAAGACCTACAAAGATTCAATTTTTTTTGCAAGTAAATCAATACTCTGTTTGTATTGCATAAAGTTCTCAGGCTGAAAAGTTTTAAGCTTTAACCTCCAGAGGTTTTCAAATGAGACCAAGCATAGATAGTGGCCTCTGAACTGTTTATACCTTTATGAAATTACTGTAACATACTGAAAGTGGGTACAGTTTCATTACTACTTCTATCAAATGCAGTGCTGTCATTTTAGCTTTGTGTCTTATATGTTACGGTAACTTACTCTAACTCATTTTCATAGTTTTTGGCACAAAAATTAGTTTTCACTTAACAATTCAAAAAGTAAAGGAGGTAACTTCATGGAACGGTCCACCCTACGTTTTTGTAATAAAGGTACAACTCTCTAAATTGTGCGTTTTCAATAATGAAAAATGGAGTAATTCAAAAAGTAAAAGAGCTAGTTGCATGAAAACCTCTACAGAATGGTTTAAGAACCAACAGAACCTTATTTCAAACGTACAATTTTCTAAGTTTAATATTACACACTTTGAAAATTTCTAAAAAGTTGAATTTTTTAAGAAAATAATTATCGTATCATGATGAGACTAGAAACCTTTGACACGGGCTTAGTTTTACACTCTCTGCCTAAGTTTTGTAGCAATATTTAAACATTTAATTTGATATAGGCTTACTACGCAGACACTTTGTTCGCTCTGTTTGTGGCATAAATTAGGCGCTGCCGTCTTGGCCTTGGCCGAGCCATGGAAGACACTTAATATCTCGATCGCAACGAGATATACTGTCGGTGCTTGCTTCCCCACACGCTGTCTACGAGAAAGTCCTGTTTCCTGGGGAACCAGGCTTGCTTCAGTCTGGAGGTGATCTGGTCGCGTGGCAGCGCAGACAATCCGCGTCCGCCGGTAGCTTCCGTTTGGACGCGCGGAGCAGTACGCCGCGTGATGTGACGACTGCGGCAGTCCCGGAACGCCGAAACTGAAGCACGGGCTGCTGTCGCCGTGTTTGCAGACGTTCACGATGTCAGTTTCGTGGGCCTGGTTTGACGGAACGAGTCTCGCATCCCAGTGTCGCCATGACTGTGAACTACGGACACATCGCCTCGAGCCGCGCTCTCTCTCATCGGCGGTCATTAGCTCTGGGGATACGCTACATTGACCTCGGTGACACTTGTTCGTGACGTCACTATGGAGTCTACGAGCCCACTTCCGACTGTCGGGAATGTCAATCGACTTTCGTAGTTGTACAGAGTCTGAGGGCACTGAGCCTCCCATAGCACAAAACTCGTTTTTTGGTATACTTGCTGCCATAACTTTAATGATTCTCAGAAATAATATGACTGATTGCTGTTTTCAGTACCTAAGTACTTCCAAGTATGAAAGTAATGTGTGGCTAACCAGGTTACGTTCATTTCAGAAATGCTGTCTGCAAATGCACAGTCGTTGTGTGTGCTTTATCGGTTGCACATCAGTGGATAAATCACATCTCGCCTCATCTGATTTGATTTGACCTGTTTATTGACTTCGTTTTAATACACTTGTTGATTCATTTGAGTACCATAAATGTAACGCTATGTTGTCTAATTACAGACAAAAAACTGAACGTGCTTGGGGCACCAGAATAATAAATACTGTATTATCATAACACGGTAAAACGATTGTGAATACGGATTATCTTTGTGACTGTGATAGACATTCTAGCACACGAATTAAAGTAACAACTCGTTATCTTCAGTTGGTACAATCATTGCTATTTTGGTAACTATTCCTGCCTTCATTTTGATAGTGAGATCCTACGAACTTCATACTCGTTATTTTCATATGCTTTAAGAAAAGTACTTATCAATAAGCTTCCTAATTGCTAAAAGGGTGTTGGTTGTGTGAAGAATATTCTAATTCGTTCGGATAATTACAATTGATTACGAGAAAAATGAACTTCTTCCTTTTAACTTGAAGTAAGTGAATCAACGAGAAAAAAGAGCAGCAGTACCAAGTACCCGAATATATTTCGTCTGCATATGTATTTTAAATGAAGATATTCTTCTTTGGAACAGAAGTCTCCTGAAATAACTAGCTTGTAAATTTTCTTTTATCCTTTACAGACAGAGAAAATAAGTTACCTTTCAGTTCCTTTTTAAAATTTACCAGTCTTTTATATGTCTTTTATTCTGAGTGGTACCTAGGTTGTTTTGGTAGATGATCAACGTGTTTCGAATAATTACTGGCGTATCCGTGTTTCGTGTTTAATTTGTAAATTATTTACAATGACAACTCACTCCTGGGAGAGAGCGGTCTTATATGTACATAATATCCAATATTAGGGACAACACTTTTCTTAAATTAATAGGAAGAACCCACAATCTTTTAGCAAGGCGAAAGGAAAAATATAGAAGAAGCTAGACTGAAACCATTGTACAAACTACATTCTGCTTCATAACTCGACTTTTCTACCCACTACGCTGTTGTGGACACTTGCAATACATGACCCAGTTTTTGACATATCACTCCTGCGGGTTTTAACCATTGATACGTTTTTACCGTACTTTTAGTTATAACAAATCCTACTAATAACGATACGTTTTCGAGAGATCCTTAATATTTGAAGCAACATGCGATGAGGTGACAACAGTTATTTGATACCGCCTAGTACGAGGGTAATCCCAAAAGTAAGGTCTCCTATTTTTTTATAAGCACAAAACTCTGTTTGTGTGGCAGTTGGTCACAGTGTTAAGAAGAGTTCTTCATGCGCTGTGTGTAAACGTGCTCCCGCCGCGCTGAGGCGCTCAGTCTTGGCTTGGCAGCCGTTGAGATTGGAGCTCCCGTTGGATGTTATCGCCAAGTGCGAATTGCGCGCAGTTATTCGATTTTTGAACGCAAAGGGCACTGCGCCAATTGAAATCCATCGCCAATTGACGGAAATGGATGGTGAGTCGTGTATGGGCGTCAGAAATGTTTGTAAGTGGTGAAGAGAGTTTGCAGCTGGTCGGACAGAAATTCACGACGAACAAAGGAGCGGGAGACCGTCAGTTTCTGAGGAGACAGTGCTGAAGGATGAGCAAAGCATACGTGAAGATCGGCGGATCAGCCTGGATGATCTGTGCACGTTGGTTCCTGAGGTTTCCCCGAAGCACCGCTCACAGAATTTTAACGGAAACACTGAGCTACCGGAAGGTGTGCGCAAGATGGGTGCCACGCATGCTGACTGAGGACCACATGCGGCAACGAGCTGATGCTTCCCGCGCATTTCTTCACCGCCTTGCAGCCGAACAGGACAACTTTCTGGACTCAATTGTCACGGTTGACGAAACCTGGCCATACCACTTTACACCTGAGACCAAGCAACTATCACGCCAGTGGTGGCATCCTTCTTGGCCAAAGCCGCGGAAATTCAAACAAACACCGTCTGCCGGTAAAGTCATCACAACAGTTTTTTGGGATCGGAAAGGGGTGTTGAGACTCTGAAAAAACTAAAGCGGGCAATTCAGAACCGGAGAAGAGGAACGGTGAGCAAGGGCGTACACTCCATGACAACGCTAGCCCACACATCGTTCGGCAAACCTTTGCTCTCTTGCAACAGTTTCAGTGGAATACAATCACTCACCCATCCTATAGTCCTGACTTGGCGCCCAGTGACTACCACCTGTTCCCTAAGTTACAACAACATTTGGCCGGAAAGCGATTCAGCTCCGACGACAAGGTGAAAGAAGAGGTTCATAACTTTCTGAACAGCATGGCGGCGAGCTGGTATGACACGGGCATACAAAAACCGCCACAGCGTCTACAAAAATACATCGACATAAGTGGTGATTATGTCGAAAAATAGCTAAAGGTTCAAGCTGTTAACTGATTTAAACCATTGTAGAAATAAACAAGTCTATGTATTTATAAAAAAAAAATAGGAGACCTCACTTTTGGGATTACGCTCGAATCTTCTCGGGTGTCCTTTTGCCAGACGCAGTGCAGCAACTCGACGTGGTATGGACAGTTTCAGAAATAATGTGCCCAGCTGCCTCTACAGCTGTCCACAACTGAGAATGTGTTGCCTGTGCAGGACTTGCATTCAGTGACTTCTCGATTATGTCCCATAAATGTTCTATGGGATTCGTGCTGGGCGATCTAGGTGGCCATATCATTCGCTCGAATTGTCCAGAATGTTCTTCAAACCAGCCCCAAACATCTGTGGCCTGGTGGCATAACATCGTTGTTCGGGAACATGAAGTCTATTTACAGCTGATGTCTGTTCAGTTGGACCAGTCCATTCCACGTAAACACAGCAACATTATGCAGCCACCACCAGGTTGACACTTTGGGTGCCGCGTGGAGTGGCCGCGCGATTTGGCGCCACGTCACGGACCCTCCCGCCGGAGGTTCGAGTCCTCCCTCGGGAATGGGTGTGTGCGTTGTTCTTAACATAAGTTAGTTTAAGTAGTGTGGGTCTAGGAACCGATGACCTCAGAAGTTTGGTCCCTCAGGAATTCACCCACATTCAAATTCACAATTTGGGTGCACGGCTTCGTGTGGTCTGCGGCACACTCGAACCCTACCGTTAGCTCTTACCAACCGAAATCTGGACTCATATGACCACACCACTGTTTTACAGTCCTCAGCACACTGTTGACACAGTGGGTCTCGGAATACTGAATTCCTTGAAGATTTCCGAAATGGAATGTCTAGCTCCAACAACCGTTCCGCGGTCAAGGTCTGTTAGTTCCCGTCGTGCGGCCACAATGACGTCGGCAACTTTTCATATGAATCACCTGAGTACAAAACACATCTCCGCCAATGCAATGCCCTTTTATACACTACTGGCCATTAAAATTGCTACACCAAGAAGATATGCAGATGATAAACGGGTATTCATTGGACAAATATGTTATACTAGAACTGACATGTGATTACATTTTCACGCAATCTGGGTGCATAGATCCTGAGAAATCAGTACCCAGGACAACCACCTCTGGCCGTAATAACGGCTTTGATACGCCTGGGCATTGAGTGACGGCGTGTACAGGTACAGCTGCCCGTGCAGTTTCAACACAATACCACAGTTCATCAAGAGTAGTGACTGGCGTATTGTGACGAGCCAGTTGCTCGGCCACCATTGACCAGACGTTTTCAGTTGGTGAGACATCTGGAGAATGTGCTGTCCAAGGCAGCAGCCGAACATTTTCTGTATCCAGAAAGCCTCGTACAGGACCTGCAACATGCGGTCGCGCATTATCCTACTGAAATTTAGTGTATCGCAGGGATCGATTGAATGGTAGAGCCACGCGTCGTAACACATCTGAAATGTAACGACCACTATTCAAAGTGCCGTCAATGCGAAGAAGAGGTGACCGAGACGTGTAACCAATGGCACCCCGTGATGCTGTAAACAGAACCTGGATTCATAGGAAAAAATGACGCTTTGCCATTCGTGCACGCAGGTTCGTCGTCGAGTACACCATCGCAGGCGCTCCTGTCTGTGATGTAGCGTCAAGGGTAACCGCAGACGTGGTCTCCGAGCTGATAGTCCGTGCTGCTGCAAACGTCGCCGAACTGTTCGTGCAGATGGTTGTTGTCTTGCAAGCGTCCCCATCTGTTGACTCAGGGACGAGACGTGGCTGCACGATCCGTTACAGCCATGCGGATAAGATGCCTGTCATCCCGACTGCTAGTGATACGAGGCCGTTTGGAGCCAGCACGGCGTTCCGTATTACCCTCCTGAACCCAACGATTCCATATTCTGCTAACAGTCATTGGATCTCGACCAACGCGAGCAGCAATGTCGCGATATGACAAACCGCAATCGCGATAGGCTACAATCCGACCTTTATCAAAGTCGGAAACATGATGGTACGCATTTCTCCTCCTTACACGAGGCATCACAACAACGTTTCACCAGGCTACGCCGGTCAACTGCTGTTTCTGTATGAGAAAAAATAGTTTAAAAAAATGGTTCAAATGGTTCGGAGCACTATGGGACTTAACATCTTAGGTCTTCAGTCCCCTAGAACTTAGAACTAATTAAACTTAACTAACCTAAGGACATCACACACATCTATGCCCGAGGCAGGATTCGAACCTGCGACCGTAGCAGTCGCACAGTTTCGGACTGAGCGCCTAGAACCGCGAGGCCACCGCGGCCGGCAAAAAAAAAAAAAAAAAAAAATCGTTCAAATGGCTCTGAGTACTATGGGACTTAACATCTGAGATCATCAGTCCCCTAGAACTTAGAACTACTTAAACCTAACTAACCTAAAAACATCACAGACATCCATTCCCGAGGCAGGATTGGAACCTGCGGACGTAGCGGTCGTGCGGTTCGAGACTGAAGCGCCTAGAACCGTTCGGCCATACGCGTTGGCTGTGTATGAGAAATCGGTTGGAAACTTTCCTCATGTCTCACGTTGTAGGTGTCGCCACCGGCGCCAACCTTGTGTGAATGCTCTGAAAAGCTAATCATTTGCATATGACAGCATCTTCTTCCTGTCGTTTAAATTTCGCGTCTGTAGCACGTCATCTTCATGGTGTAGCAATTTTAATGGCCAGTAGTGTACTACCGCCATTTGTTTTATAATCTCAGTGTACAGGGTGATCAAAAAGTCAGTATAAATTTGAAAAATGAATAAATCACGGAATAATGCAGATAGAGAGGTACAAATTGACACACATGCTTGGAGTGACATGGGGTTTTATTAGAATCAAAAAAATAGAAACGTTCAAAAAATGTCCGACAGATGGCGCTTCATCTGATCAGAATAGCAATAATTAGCATAACAAAGTAAGACAAAGCAAAGATGATGTTCTTTACAGGAAATGCTCAATTGGTCCACCATCATTCCTCAACAATAGGTGTAGTCGAGGAATAATGTTGTGAACAGCACTGTACAGTATGTCCGGAGCTATTGTGAGGCATTAGCTTCCAGCATCCCTAGAGATACACTTGCGACTTCAGGTAACCTCAAAGCCAAATAATCGCACAGGCTGAGGTCTGGGGACCTGGGACGCCAAGCATGACGAAAGTGGCAGCTGAGCACACGATCATCAGCAAACGACGCGCGCAAGAGATCTTTCACGCGTCTAGCAATATGGGGTGTTTTTTTTTTGTTCTAATAAAACCCCATGTCATTCCAAACATGTGTGTCAATTTTTACCTCTCTATCTACATTATTCTGTGGTTTATTAAGTTTTCAAATTTATACTGACTTTTCGATCACCCGGTAAATTCATAAGAAATATGTCATAATTTAAGACACGTGAAATAGGAACTGCACCTTTACTTACGAAATCCAGTATGGTTTCTACCCATTCTCAGATCTCGATACTCCCTTCAAAGTTGGGAGACACCCGAAAGGGTCGAACTGGGTAGGTACTTGCTATAGTGACGTCACGGAGAAGCGTCGCTCAGGTAAGTCTGACGCATCCCCTCTTAAGCTGTGGCGCGGCCGCCGCCTTATCGTGAGCCGGCAGTGCGCTGCACCAGCAGCAGACGGCGCGTCGGCCTTGTGGGGCGTCCGGCCGCTCCTTATCCTGACGGAGGCGCCGGCCCGCGCTCCCCTCGCTGCGAGGCTTATCCTGCCGCGCTCTGATCCTGTTACGCCACTGCTTCCCCTCACACGCCGGTACCAGCCGCGACCCTGTCTGCTCCAGACGGCCATACCCCAAGTGTTCGCGATACGAGGCCTGCGACTGCCTCTGGTGACGTCACAGCCAATGCGTACAGGCGCGACTGTGCTGCTAGCCCACGGCACCATTGCCACGTGGAAATTGCTTCGCAAACGTAAAGACGATTACCTATTGCGCATTTCTTGTAGATAACATTACCGTGTAAATCAACAGAGAAGCAGAAATACAAACTATAAACACATTTCACCAACATTGCTTTAACACTTACAGTGGCAAGCCCGTAAAATTACGTTCTTGTCAATGTTGGAAAGAATGCCATGGCCATAATACACTGAAGCGCCAAAGAAACTGGTATAGACGTGTGTATTCAAATACAGAGATGTGTAAACAGGCAGAATATGGCGCTGCGGTCAGCAACGCCTATATAAGACAACAAGTGTCTGGCGCAGTTGTTAGTTCAGTAACTGTAGCTACAATGGCCGGTTATCAAGATTTAAGTGCGTTTGAACGTGGTGTTATAGTCGGCACACGAGCGATGGGACACACAATCTCCGAAGTAGCAATGAAGTGGGGATTTTCCCGTACGAGCATTTCAGGAGTGTGTCGTGAACAGCAGGAATCTGGTGAAACATCAAATCTGCGACATCGCTGCGGCCGGAAAAAGATCCTGCAAGAATGGGACGAACGACGTCTGAAGAGAATCGTTCAACACGGCGTAAGTGCAATCCTTCCACAAATAGCTGCAGATCTCAATGCTGGGCCGTCAACAAGTGTCAGCGTGCGAACCACTCAACCAAACATCATCGATATGAGTTTTCGGCGCCAAAGGCCCACTCGTGTACCTTTCACGACTGCACGACACAAAGCTTTATGCCTCGCATGGGCCCGTCAACGTCGACATTGCAGTGCTGATAACTGAAAACATGTTGCCTGGTAGGACGAGTCTCGTTTCAAATTGTATCTAGCGGATGGACGTGCACGGATATGCAGCATGTCAGCAGAGGACTGTTGAAGTTGGTGGACAGTCTGTAATCGTATGGGGTTTGTGCAGTTGGAGTGATATGGATAGGTCTAGATACGACTCTGACGGGTGACACACACGTAAGCATCTTGTCTGATCACCTGCGTCCATTCATGTACATTGTGCATTCCGACGGATTTGGGCAATTCCAGCAGGGCAGTGATACACCCCACACGTCCAGAATTGCTACAGAGTCGCTCCAGGAACATTCTTCTGAGTTTAAACACTTCCGCTGGCTACCGAACTCTCCATACACGAACATTACTGAGTATATCTGGGATGCCTTGCAACGTGCTGTTCAGAAGAGATCTCCACCCCCTTGTACTCGTTCGAATTGATGGACAGCTCTGCAGGATTCATGGTGTCAACTCCCTCCAGCACTACTTCAGACACGAGTCGAGTCCATGCCACGTCGTGTTGCGGCACTTCTGCGTGCTCACGGGGGCCCTAAAACATATTAGGCAGGTGTACCTGTTTCTTTGGGTCTTGGTAGTATTACGGGCACACAGCCTTGTAAAAAGTTGTCACGGGCGTAATACGCAGTCTAAGCACATGGATGTTCCATGTGAACGTTCGATAAGCACAGAAAGAGTAGCAGAGGAGCGTGTGCAAAGCGTGTCAGAGGGACGTGGAAAACAGTGCAGACGGTGTCGTTGTTCGGAAACGGAGCGATCTATCTGAATTGCACAAGGTCATCATCGTTGGTTTTCGGGAGAAGCATGGAAGCGTAAGTCTGTTAAGTGTTAGCGTACCGCCGCGGTTAAAGTACACCGTCCTCGACAAAACGGCGCTATCCGAAACCAGCGCCTAGCCACCTGTAGTGCATCACTGCCCATAGATGGCAGGGGTGACCTACGGCTGCGGTGATGAATACGGGCGAAGAGACGCACAGCTGCTGAACAACTGAGCGCGCTGGCAACAGAGTCTTCTCGACGACCGTTCAGCGAATGTCTCCGCGTAGGCGCCTCGTTCATGCTCCCAGCTGTTAGTCGGCGAGGAGGGCTGGAATTTTCACTCCAGTATCGCAGCTGGACATCCAGTGAGTGGAGGCAGTTGATCTTTCCATATGAATCGCCTTCTATTGCAATATCGGTGTGAAACGTCCGAAAGCGAACACCCTGCAACTACCGTCGATAGGGTCCAAAACGGCGATGGGGGCTTTCTGGTATGAGGAATGTTTTCCTGGCATTGTGGAATACAGAATGGATCAACACAGATATATACGCTACTGGCCATTAAAATCGCTACATCACGAACATGACGTGCTACAGACGCGAAATTTAACCAACAGGAAGAAGATGCTGTGATATGCAAATGATTAGCTTTTCAGAGCATTCACACAAGGCCGGCGCCGGTGGCGACACCTACAACGTGCTGACATGAGGAAACTTTCCAATCGATTTCTCATACACAAACAGCAGTTGACCGGCGTTGCCTGGTGAAACGTTGTGATGCCTCGTGTAAGGGGAAGAAATGCGTACCATCAGGTTTCCGACTTTTATAAAGGTCGGATTGTAGCCTATCGCGATTGTGGTTTTTCGTATCGCGACATTGCTTCTCGCGTTGGTCGAGATCCAATGACTGTTAGCAGAATATGGAATCGGTGGGTTCAGGAGGGTAATACCAAACGCCGTGCTGGATCCCAACGGCATCGAGATGACAGGCATCTTATCCGCAGCGCTGTAACGGATCGTGCAGCCACGTCTCCATACCTGAGTCAACAGATAGGGATGTTTGCAATACAACGAACATCTGCACGAACAGTTCGATGACGTTTGCAGCAGCAAGTACTATCTCCTCGGAGACCGTGCCTGCGGTTACCCTTGACGCTGCATCACAGACAGGTGCGCGTGCGATGGTGTACTCAACGACGAACCTGGGTGCACGAATGGCAAAACGCCATTTTTTCGGATGAATCCAGGTTCTGTTTACAGCATCACGATGGTCGCATCCGTGTTTGGCGACATCGCATTGAACGCACATTGGAAGCGAGCATTCGTCATCGCCATACTGGTGTATCACCCGGCGTGATGGTATGGGGTGCCATAGGTTACACGTCTCGGTCACCTCTTGTTCTCATTGACGGCACTTTGGACAGTGGACGTTACATTTTACATGTGTTACGACCCGTGGCTCTACCCTTCATTCAATCCCTGTGAAACCCTACATTTCAGCAGGATAATGCACGACCGCATGTTGCAGGTCCTGTACGGGCCTTTCTGGGTACAGAAAATGTTCGACTGCTGCCCTGACTAGCATATTCTCCAGATCTCTCACCAATTAAAAACGTCTGATCAATGGTGGCCGAGCAACTGGCTCGTCACAATATGCCAGTCACTACTCTTGATGAACTGTGGTATCGTGTTGAAGCTGCATGGGCAGCTGTACCTGTACACATCATCCAAGCTCTGTTGGACTCAATGCCCAGGCGTATCAAGGCCGTTATTACGGCCAGAGGTGGTTGTTCTGGGTACTGATTTCTCAGGATCTATGCACCCAAATTGCGTGAAAATGTAATCACACGTAAGTTCTAGTATAATATATTTGTCCAATGAATACCCGTTATCATCTGCATTTCTTCTTGGTGTAGCAATTTTAATGGCCGGTAGTGTATCTGTCCTCGGGGTCTATGTTCACCCCTACGTGCAATACTAGTAGGACAATGCGACGTGTACCGCCGTGTATCTGCGTGGGGTTCGAAGAGCAGCGGGGTGAGTTTACCGCACCGCCCTGGCCACCAAACTGCCCGGATTGAAACCCAATCGAGAATCTGTGAGACATCGTCGGTTGGGCTGATCGTGCCACGGGCCGTCAACCGGGAAGCCTACCGGCGGCGGCCACGCGGCTCCAGCCGGCACAGCTCCACTTCCCTGTCTGTCCGTACCTTTCAGAATTGAGCAGTACCATCATCGCTGTTTTTCACAGACAGCAACTGAAACAATAAGAAAAAAAGATTTTACTAACACAGAAATGGAAAGTAAATATGTGACTACGCCATTCCCAACCCGATGATGCTCTAAATACTTTTTTTCGATCTGGAAGGTTAAGTTAATGAACTTATCGGCTACCGTGCGTGCTTAACGATCAATCGTGTAACAGCTCCTGGGAGACGATTCGTTATTTATGTAATTAATTCAAAGGTATTTTGCAGTAAGAAAAGAAAATTCGAAATATTTGCAATCAACAGTGAAGTACGGGAATTTTGACAGCACCTAGTAACGTTTCAACATTAGTTACACAAGTTTTCTTTCGGATCGAATAGCAGTAACTATGCAATTCGCGTTAAATTTTTAACCGCCGAACTCGTCCTTAAACTGCTATGACAATTCCTCGTGCGTTGATAAATGGAACATAAGCAAGTACTTTGAAACAAAGTAACCACATAAATCTATTTGATTAATTACAGTGGCTCAGAGGTTTCGTTGTGGACTGCAGTGCTGAAGATCACGTGTTCGAACCACCGTCAATAGTTGAAATTTTTTCTGTTTGTTACTTCTTTCTGTGCTTTATTGGTGGTAGAGATACTTATAACAACATTAACATGCAATTCCATACCACTGAAACCATACCACACTCTCCGTTTTCCGAGCATTCTGGACCACTTCTGGGCAGAATTCTGTCTGTAGTAACCCTACCCGACGTGACTCACATTGTCTCCCTTCGTTTACTTTGCAAATATCTGAGCATTCGGGTGTGTCGGCAGAGGACGACGACGAGGAGACTCAACGAGCTCCTCGAACTTTCCATGAAAGTCTGCACCCACTCTTGGAGTTAAATAACAAGTCTTTGAGGTTTCATTGGGAGAAAAGTACTGTAGAACAGTTGCAACTGAGGCTCAGAGACTATCCGATGAAACCAACCAAAAGAAATCAACGAGCATGATGGTAATAAGCTTAAGATTTTGCACCAGAGGAACATTTCAAATAGCGGTCGGTGGTCTGTTTAAAGCACACACAGCAACAGCTTGCAGAGCTGGCCACAGTGACTTTATATGTTGTTTTTTTCTTTTCTTTTTTTTTCGCTCAGTTATATCTTTACACTGGCTCACCACAATTTCCAGCAGCAGATTTTTGTCTTATTGAGAGAAGATTGACGATCGCTTCTTTTTCTGTTTACTTGTCCGTCCCCGGTAGCTGAGTGGTCAGCGTGACAGACTATCAATCCTAAGGGCCCGGGTTCGATTCCCGGCTGGGTCGGAGATTTTCTCCGCTCAGGGACTGGGTGTCGTGTTGTCCTAATCATCATCACTTCATCTTCATCGACGCGCAAGTCGCCGAAGTGGCGTCAAACCGAAAGACTTGCACCAGGCGAGCGGTCTACCCGACGGGAGGCCCTCGTCATACGCTCTCTCTGTTTACTTGGTCCCACGGTTATAGCACAATACCTTCGATAATAAATACTGTGTATCTACGGTGTACGGTAAATATCTGCGATTGAAGCCGGCTTTATCCGATCAAATCTGAACCTGCTTGTTGTAACTGCGACCAGGACGGTCGTGGGGTAGCGATGACGGAAGGCGCCGCGCGGCCCGCGTAGAGGTCCGCGAACAACAACACAACGGGAGGGGACGGACACGGCCGACGCAGGACGGAACGAATACGACAAGGCCGAACAACAGAGTCACAAGGAAACAAACTCGTACACGAACCAGGAAGAAAGCAGTCTAGCGCAAAGCGATGTGTAAACCGACGTAAGCGAGATTAGACTGACTGGCTGAGCGAGTGGCCGCCGCTTCATTACGCTCTCGGGGGCGCCGCTATTGGCTGCTGAGACCACGTGTCCCACTGTGGTGACCCCACACTAAAAGCGGACCAGGAGGCGCGCGCCGCCACAGCTTAGGGCGCGATGGTGCAGGGACCTCTACAGGTCTTCGACGTCCATGACGTCTGGCGCGGATTCAAATTCCGCGGCGCGCGGTACCAGACTGCTTCGGTGGATCCAAATTTAGCGTTATACAATAGAGCTGAGTCTTCAGCATAGTTCAGTTTCTGATCTATCAGATTTGATCTCCAGTCAGCGATGTTTATACAATCCGCCTTCAGAGATATAACAGCGTGGTTTGTTCTAAAATGAGGGTAGCATGGAACACGCGAATGCATAGCGCATAAAATGACGGTATGGCTGCAGTGCTTGAACCATTCCCATTTTGTACACAAAAAGGTTTATGTGACAATTTGTGGACAGTAGACGTTGCTTCCTGCAATTCGCGAGACGCACAACGATCTGAGTTCTGGGAGGTGCGTCGAAATGCACCCTGCGCTCTGTCAACACGTGTTTAAAGACACAGGCAGACGCCCACAAGGTTTTACCCACTGCCCGCCTCCTTAAAGTTTTTGAACCCCCTCGTTACGGTTGTTTTTGCTGGTAGTGCTCTCCGATACTGCCACGGATAATTCAGCAGAACACAGGTTTGGATTGTGCTTACCAGATGACACACTCCACCTACTTCTGGACTGTCGCCGTTTGATGCACTCTAAGTCTGCAAGAAAGGACAAAGGGAAAATGTTTGAAACCTGCTAAACGTTTTGCAACAAACCACGATTCCGTATCTCCAATAGTTTCGAAGTTAGGAGTTTTTGAAACGACTGCGGGACGTCATGGACACCCTGAGCAAAAATTTCGTACGTCTCAGACAGGTCCGCTCCAGGCTGTGCCACTCCGCGCTAATCTACGATTAGCCTACCTCTACAGTCACACAAATATACACTACTGGCCATTAAAATTGCTACACCAAGAAGAAATGCAGATGATAAACGGGTATTCAAAAAATGGTTCAAATGGCTATGAGCACTATGGGACTTAACTTCTGAGGTCATCAGTGCCCTAGAACTTAGAACTACCTAAACCTAACTAACCTAACGACATCACACACATCCATGCCCGAGGCAGGATTCGAACCTGCGACCGTTGTGGTCGCACGGTTCCAGACTGTAGCGCTTAGAACCGCTCGGCCACCGCGGCCGGCAAACGGGTATTCATTGGACAAATATGTTATACTACAACTGACAGGTGATCACATTTTCACGCAATTTGGGTGCATAGATCCTGAGAAATCAGTACCCAGAACAACCACCTCTGGCCGTAATAACGGCCTTGATACGCCCGCGCATTGAGTCAGACAGAGCTTGGGTGGCGTGTACAGGTACAGCTGCCCATGCAGCTTCAGCACGATACCACAGTTCATCAAGAGTAGTGACTGCCGTATTGTGACGAGCCACTTGCTCGGCCACCATTGACCAGACGTTTTCAGTTGGTGAGAGATCTGGAGAATGTGCTGGCCAGGGCAGCAGTCGAACATTTTCTGTATGCAGAAAGGCCCGTACAGGGTCTGCAACATGCGGTCGTGCATTATCCTGCTGAAATGTAGGGTTGTGCGGGAATCGAATGAAGGGTAGAGCCACGCGTCGTAACACATCTGAAACGTAAATTCCACTGCTCAAAGTGCCGTCAATGTGAACAAGAGGTGACCGAGACGTGTAACCAATGGCACCCCATACCATCACGCCGGGTGATACGCCAGTATGGCGATGACGAATACACACTTCCAATGTGCGTTCACCACGATGTCGCCAAACTCGGATGCGACCATCATGATGCTGTGAACAGAACCTGGATTCATCCGAAAAAATGACGTTTTGTCATTCGTGCACCCAGGTTCGTCGTTGAGTACACCTTCGCAGGCGCTCCTGTCTGTGATGCAGCGTCAAGGGTAACCGCAGCCACGGTCTCCGAGCTGGTAGTCCATGCTGCTGCAAACGTCGTCGAACTGCTCTTGCAGATGTTTGTTGTCGTCAAACGTCCCTATCTGTTGACTCAGGGATCGTGACGTGGCTCCACGATACGTTACAGCCATGCGGATAAGATGCCTGTCATCTCGACTGTTAGTGATACGAGACCGTTGGTATCCAGCACGGCGTTCCGTATTACCCTCCTGAACCCACCGATTCTGTATTCTGCTAACAGCCATTGGATCTCGACCAACGCGAGCAGCAATGTCGTGATACGATAAACCGCAATCCCGATAGTGTACAATCCGACCTTTATAAAAGTCGGAAACGTGATGGTACGCATTTCTCCGCCTTACACGAGGCATCACAACAACGTTTCACCAGGCAACGCCTGTCAACTGCTGTTTGTGAATGAGAAATCTTGTTGGTGTAGCATTTTTAATATCCAGTAGTG
The DNA here is from genome assembly GCF_023864345.2 of Schistocerca serialis cubense. Classification (NCBI taxonomy): domain Eukaryota; kingdom Metazoa; phylum Arthropoda; class Insecta; order Orthoptera; family Acrididae; genus Schistocerca; species Schistocerca serialis. Next base: position 178,733,460 of record NC_064647.1, on the reverse strand, counting down.
TACAAGCTGTGGAGTTTAACCGCTAAGCTGTTTACTTTAGGTATTTCCTGAACTGTTTAAGATACGATAATTCTGTTTTGACACAATGAATTAAGAAAAAGTCTTCGCTAAACGACGTATGTCTCTGTTCATAGATATAGATGTCTGATGTTCTTTGCAAGTTTTAAGTACCAAAAGCTGAAACGTTTTTCATTTTTAACTTATGTTTGCTCTAAGCTTTGACTATTGCCTTCTCGTAATTTAACTTTACGTAAGTAACCTCTCTATCTTATGAAATTTTTCAGCTTGGTTAATACAGGATGAGGCAGAAAGGACGGACGTTATTAGAACAGCTAGTACTCAGGGTCAGGCAGTCGGAATGAGGGCAGTGATGTGGTAACGTGTTCGGTAGCTCCTGCCATTTTGTTTAGTCAAGGTTATGTAGCTGTGGACTGTGCAACATAGTGTGTTTAGCTATGATAGTTTTGTGCGCAATACTGAGTTTATTGTCGCAGTGCAGCCTGATTTTCGTCACCATTTCAATTTCGCTAGACATGATAGTGTTCCCACTCGTAACACCATTTTACGTCGGGTAGAATCATTTCGAACACGAGGAAGAGTTATGAACAAAAAAACCAGCAGGAGCTCCTTGCTCAGTTCGGGCACAAGAAAATGTGGAAAGAGTTCAGCTAGCCATACACTGTAGTCGTGGTCGATCCGCTAGAAGACACTCGGATGAGCTGCACCTCAGTAATCGCTCGGTAAGGCATATTTTGCATACTAACCTAAAATTTCATCCCTACAAAATGGCCATTGTGCAAAAATTAAGCCCAAGAGATTATGAACGGCGGCTAAATTTTGCCCGAGAAATGGAGGCCATATTTGAGCAAAATGACAACATTATTTTACTTATGAGTGCTGAAGCTCATTTCCATTTGAATGGAATGGTAAATCAGCAGAAATGTCGTTATAGGGTCAGTGAAAACCAGAACATACTGCATGAGAAACCATTACGTAGTCACAAGGTGACTATTTGGTGTGCTGTGACAGTTACAGATGTTATTGGTCCATAATTTTACCAAGACGAGAACGGAAACTCTGTCACCGTAACCTCTGAACGATATTGAGAGATGATTACTGAATTCTTCCTACCTGAATTAAGTACAAAACGTATTCCTATCTGGCGAGTGTGGTTTCAGCAGGATAGAGCTAAGGCTCACACGGCAAGATTGACTATGGAAGCAATTAAGACTGTTTTTCGTGGTAGAGTTATTTCCCGGTCCAGGGACATTAATTGGCCTCCTCGTTCCCCTTACCTATCCATGTGTGACTACTTTTTGTGAGGTTACCTCAAATCACGTATGTACTTTTTGTGAGGTTACCTCAAATCACGTATGTACTTTTTGTGAGGTTACCTCAAATCACGTGTGTACGTGCATAAATCATGTACACTTGGAGAGCTGAAGGAAGCTGTTCGTGTGGAAATCGTCCAAATAGACAGAGGAATGTTGCAGAGAGTTGAAGCCAACTTCCGAGAGCACCTTGAGAAGTGCATTTCTGAAAACGGCCGTCTTCTGGGAGATGTTGTTTTCAAGCATTAATTTTGTTAAATGGCAACATTGAGTGTTATTCTGTAATTAAAATTTTTTGAAGCACTCCTAACGATGTGTTGTTCATCTGAAAACCGTTCATCCTTTATGCCTCACACTGTATTTCTGTCAGACTTATTTTTCTATCTATTATTTCATAGGGCTTTCAAATTTTCATTCTGATGAAGACATTTATACAGGTGTCGAAACCTATGCAAATGTATTAAACAATTATTTGTAACAGGTTGGTTGAGTTATTTCTCCACTGATACTAATAATTATTAACTTAAAAAAACTGCATGGAAGGACGGAATAACGCTAACAAGAAATACTACGGAATCTTTAAATGCAAACATTTTAGGTTAGGCTTTACCGTGACTGTTATCGACATTAAATGAAACAACAAGTTTACTGTTACTGATACTACAGAATCGTTTAATAGTATGGTTGAACAATATTTAGAAAAAAGATCAGATGGAGATATGAAATGACTGATAATACACTTCCCAGTGATTCATTATAACTACAAGCATATCTTGGTGGCTTGCAAAAAATTAAAAAAAAAAGATCTGTTAGTTAATACCAGCGTGCTGAAGGAGAAATTTTTCTCTCAAACTGCACTGTTGTGAGCGTTTTGCACACCCAGGTACAGTTAGGAGCCGGTGATGTTGAAAATAAAAATAGAAGTTTCATTTGAAATTACTCTCCATTACGTGCTGCCACTACCCAGCGAATGGATCGCCTGTTTAAATAGGCTAACTAAATTAAATTCATTATGCGGAGCCACCACCAAGCTAAACATGGACGAACACAGTAAAAGTAAAATTTACACCAGTTTTTAATTAATTTCGGGCAGATGCTGCAAAAACAAAGGTCACGTCAGCCGCGGACAGAATGGGTTGTCGGCTGTGGGGTCGGCAGCTCGGCCAGGGGTAAATGGCTACAGGGGCTGCACGCAGCAGTACAGACACCTGTCTCGTAGCACACGCCTGCCTGTTTGTGTTCAGGTGTGCCACCAATAGGGCGACTTACTAGCTGCGAACCTGGCTTTGCCTGGGTATGTATTTATTTCAGTTCTATTAGCCCATCTCTTCCTTTCCCCTCTCTTTTTCCATCTGCTCCGCCATCCCCCCTGTCTACCTCCTTCTCTCCTTTTTTCTGCCACCTTCTATACCCCGTGCTCTCTGTCTCCTCTTATCCCTCGTTCTGACCACCTGTTACTTCCCCCTCCCACTGTTCATCTACTTCTCTCCACTTTCTCTGCCCATCTGCTCTCCCCTCTCTGAGCCCATCCCTCCTCCCCATCACCCTACTCCCTTTATCCCCTCCTCCCCACTCCCTTTATCATCTCAACCATCTCTGTCTCTGCCCATGTCCTACTCCTCTATATATCCATCCCATCTTTTCCTTATTCCTCCCTTTATCCATTACCTTCTCCCCCACTCTGTCCCCATCTTCCTCCTCTCTTATCCCCCTACCCCACACTTCGTGTCCATGTCTTCCTTCCCCGCTCTGTCTGTCTATCTCTTTCTCCCCTTCTCTCTCCACGTTACCACCCCGTCCCCAATAGAAAGTGGCTTTTTATGATCCCTACAGTGTTTCTTTCCTCATAATAAGTTTGGCTGGAATCGATCCAGGGGCTCAGGAGGAGATTTTTACCTGTGGTTTTGCCACAGTACTAACATGTCACATACATAATTCTAACAAATACCACAAATATTTGTAGCCATATTTCGCCTGTCTGTGTAGCTAATTTGCCCCACAGTTTCGATCACATGCATCTCAAACTCTGTGACTCCACATTTCCCAAATTATGTCTCGTACAACGACATAATTTTACAGGTATATCCAGTGGCATATGCGGATAGTCTCTGCCAAATGCTTTGCCAATATAATTAGTAGTAAAGAAGTAACAAATTAAAATCTCGTGCAGAATGTGGCAATTTTTCGCGCATCGCAGTGGTGTTTATTGATGTAGGTGAATGCTGTCCGTAAAATTTGTCGTGAATAAAGTTAGTAGTAAAAAGAAATAAATTTAAACGTCACGCACGATGCGGCAGTTTTACTGTGTGAACAGAGGAAATGTACTAAGGGATACACTTTTTTTCCTTTCATCACATTATGGGGGTTATCAGCGAGAAAGTTTTTCGTAAAGGCTTGAAATTATCTGCAGTAAAGCCCTCTGGAAGACAATACGTGCTCACATTCTCGAATAGTTGGTGAATAAACTCTGCGAAAGCGTGCGTCGTGAGCTGCACTACTTTTGCGCTTCCACCGCCTCCCCTTTGATAATTATATGGTTCTTACCCCTCTAGTGACAGTAACTGATATGTGTATAAAGTCTGACTAAAATCGGCCAGCGGTTTAGGAGGAAATGATTTTATAATATGTATGGATTTATGCCAATTTCTTCTAGGTCTCCATGTACCTTTATAAGCCAGTTGCGTTTGCCTCTAATTTTTCAGTGTCTACACCATTAGTCTATCTGTCCTAATTTCGCCAGTAATTTTTAGGGTTCCGTACCTCAGTTGGTAAGACCAGAATCGTTATACGATCACCTTTTTGTCTGTGTGTTATGACCCTTTTCTTTCATGAACGAAAAGGTAGAGGTATCAAGTTGAAATCTGTGTCCAATACTGACGGTGGAAAAATTTCAGCTTACAAGTCAGTGTAATCGAAAGATACGACCATCCATTCCACTTATTTTGATAATCGCAAACTCGCTCATCAAAACCTACAGATGAACTGTCTGAACCTATAATATAACCCTCAGGGCGCGTGTTGTACTCGCAGTCACTTTTTTTTTTTAAATGTACAGTATTGTACAGATGTATTATTTTATTGATAACAAAATTAGTGTTTCTGCTGAATGTGTGCATTCTGGACTAGTTACTGCCGTACTGATTAATTACTTCATTTCTAGAGAATTATGTTCGTTAGAAATGTCTTTTGTTAGGTGAAATGCTGCCTCCATCTTTCGAAACCTTGTTCTTATGTCTTCTTTTTCCCCCTCCATCAGATAAATTTGTCTGTTATTCCGATATTTCAGTAACTCGTGCTTAATTTTGATGGTGTAGTTTTACTGCTCATCATTGTGTCCGGTTTGCCTAAGGAGATTTGCAGTCTTGCTTTTCCTACTGTTTGAGAATTTCTGTCTGTTCCTCCGAAACTTCTACACTGTGCCAGAATTGTTAACTCATTTGCAAACGCTGAACAATCACGTCTGAGGCCATCACTTTTCCAGCCACTTTGCACTTTTAATGCTGCAGCCTGCTACCGTCTTCCTTCATTCTCTGGTCACATTTTGAAGTACGCAGTTAAATCACCAGCAGCAACAGGCCGAGGCCTGTGAATTTTTCACCTCAACTGACTTTCGAGACTTTAAATATATTTGTAATCTCTTCCCACCCAGCCGACCAGAGGCTCATGAAGGACACCCCAATGTGCCCTCAAAATTCATTTGTCACAGAGATACAAATAGTACTAGGACTCTGCAATTTTTCTTCAGAATAACAGTCCTGCGTGATACTCGTGAATGCTGAAGAAATGAATTAAAATTTCGCCACTTTGGCACCGTGGCTACTACAGCTGCTAGATCGTCACCCTCCCCAACACAACTTCCAACTCGCGCCTCAACCCGTTGCTATTCCCCATTTTGCATTATGGTGCTAAGGCAGCCTACGCATGGGGCGTTAATCCTCTTGTTCAAATGCTGTTAGTCTCCAACCGATGGTCCGAGATGACACAGAATTAATTCTTCTCAGACACGAGGCGCAGACGTGTAGACGTTATGTTGTGCCCAGTGCACAGTATGGCGATACTCTCTTGCTGTGCTCGAACGGAAGCTTGACGACGAGTCCTCGTGGCCGTACATTCCCATGCATCTCAACATCGGATCGCTGTCACATTCAAATGCCATACAGATCTGGATATCTGCCCAGCCGGCCAGCTAGAGACCCACAATCAGACCCGTTTCAAACACCGTTGTGTGCTGATAATGTTATCTCACACGAGTACGTGGCGTCTCGCTGTTCTTCACGGTGACCACTCAACATCTTACGTTGTTCACACCTCTTCTATAGCCTACCAGGCCTGGTACCAACACTAAACACAACCAACAGTAATACGATCAGGCGGATGGAACTCTAATCATTTACGCACCCGCCAATGTTCTGTGCACGTACGAAGTTGCACTGACGACCGACCGCCTTCTGCGCGCTTCACTTTTGTTGTCATGCAGTGTAATCGGAGAAGCGCTTCACTTTTGTTGTCATGCAGTGTAATCGGAGAAGGTGAAAGGATTGGATTATGGAGAGTTTTGGTGTAAAAAGATGCTGGTGGAAAGATGGCAGGGAAGACGAAGGGGGACAGAAAAGGATAACTCTGTAGATGATAAAATGATTACGCTACATAAAATATTGATATGAAGTTGGTGCACAGAGATGAAAAATGTGAAGAGGTGTTACTAAGCACTCGAGACAATGGATAAGTTAAGATAATAAATGTGTGCATCAAACTGTCCCACTGCCAGCCACCAACCGTGGTGTGAAAAAGAACCCGTTTTTATCACGAATAAAGAAACAGACACGTGAAAATCCTTTAAATACTAAATCCCTACAACAGGTTTAAAATGGAGGCGGTATACTGGCAAACAAGTACCACGGTTCGTGAGAGGCGACTTAGAAATTAGCAGTAATCACCGCAACTCCAGACTCTTTAAAGAATCTAACTCTCGTGTACAAAACAGCTTCAAATGGCTGATGACATTACAAATGACTTAAAGTGTTAGGTGAAGTTGAAGAAAAGGTCTGAAATTATGTTTAAAGTTTGCTCTCTTTCCCAAACAATGGATGAAAATAGTGTTGGTACTTTCGCGCCGTGAGTTATGCTGTCTGAAAACATATACAGGGTGCCCCAACAAAAAGCACCGACAACCTTTAGGGACAGCTTCTTTATAAAGAAATAAATAAAAAATGGCTAGTAAACGCAGCCTCTAAAACGCATACCTCAACAGGTATGAGCACTTACTCATCTTCTATACTATGAGACAGATCTCTTCTACTGCAGTGTCTTTGCTTTCCATATTTTGATGGAGGAAGTACTGACCAAAACAAGGAAAAGAAGGATCTTAAGTCCATACATTAAGAGTTATGAGTACTTATTCATCTTTGCTAATGTGAAACACATTGTTCTACTGAACAAGTCCTCATAGCTCTTAAAGTATACATTTTAGAGCCCATGTTTACTACACATTTTTTACTTATTTCTGTATGAGGAAGCTGTCCCTAAAGTTTGTCAGTGTTTTTCTGTGACACCCTGAATATACAGTTTCTAACTGCATTACTTGCCTTACTTTGTTAAGATTGTTCTTTATTGCTTTAAATGTTGAAAATCAAACATTTGTTGCCGCTGGAAGCCATCATATATGCAACCTGCAATCGCGACTGTGCACTGGGTTAGTCGTTTAGAGACAGAGGTACTCATTTGCTGTTTCGCTAAGATCAGCTACCTGCATACCGTAAGGTTTGAAATCGTGCGGATCACATTTCACGGAATTGATAACGCTTCCCCTACGTTTTACACCTGCACGAATTCTACTGCTGGACAAAGCTACATCTCTTGTGGCAGTCGGTGTTACTCGCAAAAATATCGCAGTCAAGTCACGTCGGCGCAAACTTTGCAGGAGTCGACCGCAACTCCTGCTGTTTGCGAGGCCACGCGCCGTGGCTTAGCGGAATCCCTGCCGAGAAGCCTCGCGCCATCACAGTCAGAAATCGGACGGAGTTTTCACCCGGTTAGTCTGGACCGAGACCACAACTCCTTTCCCGCATCGGCAACAAAAGTTTCAGTCAACACAAAACATCAGTTTCGCAGACATTGCATTTAAAACGTCGTCCTCACATAAAGTCGTCGAAGCCAATAAGACAGGCATAATGGAAGAGCTACGAATTACACAGTCTCGTCAAGATGCGGGGCGTTTGAAAGAATTCGTAACTCAGCACACAGACGAGAGTGAGCCGTGGTAAATTTGTTGTTTGAAGAGCGCGCCGCAGCGCGTTGTGTGAAGCAGTCGCCATCCGTTTCTGGCGGTGGCGCCGCTGTGGCAATCGCAGCTTTGGTGTCTCCCTCTGGTGGGAAAGGGGAAAAGTTGCCTGGTCACATGCATTTAAGGGGCGCTATGAGCTCGGCAGTCGGTCAGTCGGAGTGAGGCTGGGTCAGTCTCGCGTCACCAGTTGCTGCTCTGTCTCTCGTTCGCATTTGTGCGGCAGTTAGTGTCTGTCTGTCATCGGAGTGCTAGTATGTCTGTTGTTTGGATCAAACTTTAAAGCCAGAAAATGAGAGTCTTGCCACACCGCCAGTAACAGAACACAGTGAGTGGTCGCCCGGTCGGGGCTGAGTTGGTGCATCTGAGTCTGCGCGTTAGGCCGCCAATCTTCTCGAGTTGCTCGGGCAACGGTCATTGGCGGTTGGATCGGTCGGTTGGTCTGTTGGTCGGTCGCGCACTGAGACACAAGATGACTTGTCCGTCTTGAGCGGAGGCGCATGTGAGGTCGCCACGTGAGTCCAGTGGGCCGCGCCGTATAGCGAGGGGTAGTGGCATCGCGGCTGACACGAGAGCAACAGGAGTCAACCCACGACATCGGACTGGCCGGCGCAAGCTGCGACGCCGTGTGACGGGAGATCGGCGCGCCTTCCTGCGTCCGTTGAAGCGGCTGGCAGCGGACGGCTCGGGAGAGCGATTTGGGGGTGCTGCGCCAGGTCTTCCCCAGACATCGCAGTTTATTAGAAGGTAAGTGATTCGAGATATGTTGTTTCATTTACTTGTTAAATTCTACGTGTTTTCTTGGTCAGTCTCTCGTCCCCAGTTGCTGGTCTGTCTCTCGTCCCCAGCTGCTGGTCTGTCTCTCGTCCGCATTTGTTAGGCAGTTAGTGACTGTCTGTCGGTCTGCCATACGTTAATAGCTGCCTCTGTCATGTTTGTCGGATTCGGTGTTAACGAATTTATTGCTTAAGGTATAAAGGCCGAATTCCTGATATATGTTTTTATCTTGACTGTTGTCTTGAGAGGCGGTATATGTGTAATGTAGAGCATTTTTGTACATTTTATGTAAAACTGCATTTCATGGGTTTTTATTTAAACGGTCATTTTAGTATATAAAGTTGCCACCCTTCCACCGTAAGAGTATTCTTTTAAAAGCAAGTTGCACTTTCGGTGGCAAGTAATTTTTTTAATGTTAGTGTTTTGTACCATTTCTAACCCTCTTACGGGGTGCATAGTTTATGTGTTTGTGTGAGTTGTTAAAATTTTTAGTTTAAAGTAATATGGTGTGTTGCAGATTTGCACCAGTGTAGTCTTTCAGAGGTTGTTGTGACCGGTCGTGACTACGGCCGTGTTAAAAGGGAGCGGCAAGGTTCTCGGCCAAAAAGCTCATATTGTCAAAAAAAAAAAAAAAAAGTGTTACTTCTGCCTCTGAATAAATTGTAAATTGATATTTAGAGCGCGCTTTCTGATTATAATTTTTAAATCTGTTTTTTTTTTTTTAAAAAAGGAAAGGGTTTTTGAATAAAATTTCCATTTGTTGAAAGAAATTTGTTTTCATCAGTTACCCACTGGCAACTACTTCCACGCTCACATAGTGTGATTAAATGTGTTAATGTTCTTGATGAATCGCTAATAAATAAAGTAAATTCTTTAAGAAAATATTTTGAAAGTAAGTCCACGGTAGAGAGCAGTATCCAAATGCTAGGACGGCAGGTGGAACGCCTGCTTTAACAGGTACGTTTAGCGCTACGAAGCAGTACTGTATTTGTTACTAGCGGAGAAATCCGGCTTTGGCCAGATATTTATTTATAGCTCTGCGTCAGCGCCCGTACCACGCACCGTCCGGCTTCGTGTTTAATGTTTACGACGTCGTATCTCCTGAATTATGTGCCGCACAGTGATATAATGTTGTAGGTACATTCGGCGGCATATTTGGAGACTCTCTGCTGAACGTACTACGAATAATAGAGTTAGTAGGAGCAACGAAATAATAAATTTAAACGTCATGTACGATGCAGCTCTTTTTCACGCATCTCATTGTTTATATCATCATATCTCCTGAAAAACGTGTTGTACTGTGACATAATTTTGCAGTTACATTCAGCGCTATATGTTAATGCTGCCTGAAAAATATGTCGCGAATACAGTTAGTACAAAGAAGTAATAAATTTTAGCGCCATTGCCCATGCCATACTTTTACTGCACGAACAGCGGAAAAATACTAAGCGATAAACTTTTTTTCCTTTCATCATTTTATTGCGGTTGTCAGAGAGAAAAAAATTTCGTAAATGTTTGAAAATACGTGTTAAGTCTGTTGCAAGTCGCTAAGTATTTTTCTTCTCAAATGCTGCGTGAATAAAAGCTGGAATTCACGCGCCGCCGGCTCAAAAAATGGTTCTGAGCACTGTGGGACCTAACAGCTGAGGTCATCAGTCCCCTAGAACTTAGAACTACTTAAAACTAACTAACCGAAGGACATCACACACATCCAAGCCCGAGGCAGGATTCGAGCCTGCGACCGTAGCGGTCGCGCGATTCCAGACTGTAGCGCCTAGAACCGCTCGGCCACTCCGGCCGGCGCGTCGCCGGCTTCGCTTCTTTTCACCCTCACCCCCACCATTTTGACAGGTGTTTGGTTCTTACCAATGCAGTGATTGTTGGCTGACAGTGAGGTATATGTGTACCAAGTTTGGTTGAAATCGGTCCAGTGATTGAGGAGGAAATGTGAAACGTACATACATCCATTTTGACAGTACGGATAGACTGAGGCATGCCATGGGTGAAATTTGAGCCATATCATATCATGACTTGATCGGCAAGTTTATATTTCAACTACGTTTGTAACAACTAGGACAATACTTTATTCTGAAACCAGTGGTGGTTTGTATCCCACGTTCAGTATTACCTGGCAAGAACCCATTTTTACTTTTATTTAAAGGAGTAATAAGCATCTAACAATGAATATACGAGGTTCTTTAATAGTGGCAGCTCTTTATTTACAGTTTACGCAAAATGTTAGTAGGTACATGTTTTAGAGTTTTACTGTCGTCCAAAGGATCCAACATCATAGTATTTACCCGATGGCATCGAAGTGAAAGTCATACAGCACTCTTAGCGGCGTCAGTTACGTTGATAGTTGAAGTAGAGCTGTCTATATCACGACAAAACCCTGTACCAGTTCCGAAGCGACTGCCATGAAGTGTTTCTTTCAATGTAGAAATCAAAATGAAGTTAAAAGTTGCAGGATTGGTAGAACAGCACTATCCAGCTCAATCGATCGAACAAATCGTTGTGCCCGTTGAGTTCTGTGGGAAAAAGTATAGATCGAAGAACACACACGATGATAGAAGTTTAATGTAATTGTGCACTTACACTCAGATGGAAAAAGTCATGGGATACCTCCTAATATCGTGTCGGACCTCATTTGGCTTCGCGTAGTCCAGCAGCTGGAGGTGACATGGACTCCACAAGTTGTCGGAAGTCCCCAGCAGAAATACGGAGCCACGCTGCCCCTATAGCCGTCCATAATCGCGAAAATCATGCCGGTGCAGCATTTTGTGCACGAACTGACCTCTCGACTATTTCGCATGTCGGCGATCTGGTTGGCCAAATCATTCGAATTGTCCAGAATGCTTTTCAAACCAGTCACGAACAGTTGTGGCCCGGTGACATAGTGCTTTGTCATCCATAAGTTCCATTATTTTTTGGGAACACGAAGTCCACGAATGACTGTAGTTGGTGTCCTAGCAGCCGAACATAACCATTTCCCGTCAGTGACCGGTTCAGTTGGACCAGAGGGCCCAGACTACTCATCTACACTAACTTGCATTTTTCTACATTTGGAGCAAACTCGCATGCATGAAGCAATTAGAAATTTCATGTAAGTCATCTTGTGTACTCCTACACTCACTCAACGACGATACCTTCCAGTATACTGTAGCATCATCAGTAAACAGCCAGAAATAGCTGCTCACCCTGTCTGTCAGACAGTATGTATATATATGAAGAATAACAGCCGTGCCTGACCGAGCGGTTCTAGGCGCTTCAGTCTGGAACCGCGCGATCGCTGCGGTCGCAGGTTCGAATCCTGCCTCGGGCATGGATGTGTGTGATGTCCTTAGGTTAGTTAGATTTAAGTAGTTCTAAGTTCTAGGGGACTAATGACCTCAGAAGTTAAGTCCCATAGCGAAAAAAAAAAAAAATGCCGTGCCATCACCCACCCCTGGAGCACTACTGACGATATCCTAGTCTCTGATGAACACTCGGCGTCGACGGCAACTTACACCATTATGGAGCCACCACCAGCTTGCACAGTGCCTTGTTGACAACATAGGTCCGTGTCCTCGTGGCGTCTGTGTTACACTACGAGCCTACCATTGGCTCTAACCTACTGAAATAAGGACTCATCTGACCAGCTCACGGTTTTCCAGTCGTCTAGGGTCCGACTGATATGGTCACGAGCTCAGAAGAGATTTTGCAGCAAAGGCACTATCATCGGTCGTCTGCTGCCATATCCCATTAACGCCAAATTTCACCGCACTGCTCTAACAGATACGCTCGTCGCACACCCACATTGAGTTCTGCAGTTATTTGACACAGTGTTGCTTGTCTGTTAGCACTGACAGCTGTACGCTAACACCGCTGCTCTCGGTCGTTAAATAAAAAGGCCGTCGGCCTCTGCATCGACTGTGGTGAGACACAATTTCTGCAGTTTTGTATTCTCGGCACAGTCTTGACACTGGATCTCGGAACATTGAACTCCCTAACGATTTCCGAAATGGAATGTTCCATGTATCTGGCTCGAACTACCACTGCGCGCTCGAAGTCTGTTAATTGCCGTCGTGCGGTCTTTATCACGTTAGAAAGCTTTCCTTTGGATCACTTGAATACGAATGACAGCTCAATACATGCGATGGCCTTTCATACCTTTTACACGCAATACTACTGACATCTGTAAATGTGCATATCGCTATCCCACGACTTTTGTCACCTAAATGTAACTTGAGACAATGATTCCTGGCATGGGTCGACAGTTACAATGTCTCCTGTTATGCAGTTCTCTGATCCTGGTATGTGTGCTACTATGTTATAATCTATGCTGACAGGATTGATAGGATACCACACCTTGCAGCGCCGAGGAACTGCTAGTTTGACAACGGATGGAACTGTGAAGTATAAAAACTGTACAGGGCACTCCAGTGCCTGACTACAACACTTCAAATGGACGTAGGGCGCAGCAATTGTTGCGACCAGGTGAAACCAATTTCGTCTGGCCTAAACTGTGGGTTCTTTGATTGCTCCGGGAGAGGCTCATCAAGCTACAACCGATAAAACAGTACACTACTGGCCATTAAAATTGCTACACCACGAAGATGACGTGCTACAGACGCGAAATTTAACCGACAGGAAGAAGATGCTGTGATATGCAAATGATTAGCTTTTCAGGGCATTCACACAAGGTTGGCGCCGGTGGCGACACCTACAACGTGCTGACATGAGGAAAGTTTCCAACCGATTTCTCATTCACAAACAGCAGTTGACAGGCGTTGCCTGGTGAAACGTTGTTGTGATGCCTGGTGTAAGGACAAGAAATGCGTACCATCACGTTTCTGACTTTGATAAAGGTCGGATTGTAGCCTATCGCTATTGCGGTTTATCGTATCGCGACATTGCTGCTCGCGTTGGACGCGATCCAATGAGTGTTAGCAGAATATGGAATCGGTGGGTTCAGGAGGGTAATACAGAACGCCGTGCTGGATCCCAACGGCCTCGTATCGCTAGCAGTCGAGATGACAGGCATCTAATCCGCATTGCTGTAACGGATCGTGCAGCCACGTCTCGATCCCTGTGTCTGCAGACGGGGACGTTTGCAAGACAACCATCTGCACGAACACTTCGACGACGTTTGGAGCAGCATGGACTATCAGCTCGGAGACCATGGATGCGGTTACCCTTGACGCTGCATCACAGACAGGAGCGCCTGCGATGGTGTACTCGACGACGAACCTGTGTGGACGAATGGAAAAACGTCATTTTTTCGGATGAATCCAAATTCTGTTTACAGCATCGTGATGGTCGCATCCGTGTTTGCCGACATCGCGGTGAACGCACATTCGTCATCGCCATTCTGGCGTATCACCCGACGTGATGGTATGAGGTGCCATTGGTTACACGTTTCGGTCACCTCTTGTTCGCATTGACAGCACTTTGAACAGTGGACGTTACATTTCAGATGTGTTACGACCCGTGGCTCTACCCTTCTTTCGATGCCTGCGAAACCCTACATTTCAGCAGGATAATGCACGACCGCATGTTGCAAAAATGGTTCAAATGGCTCTGAGCACTATGAGACTTAACATCTGAGGTCATCAGTCCCCTAGAACTTATAACTACTTAAACCTAACTAACCTATGGCCATCACACACATCCATGCCCGAAGCAGGATTCGAACCTGCGATCGTAGCGGTCGCACGGTTCCAGATTGAAGCGCCTAGAACCGCTCGGCCACAGCGGCCGGCCCGCATGTTGCAGGTCCTGTACGGGTCTTTCTGGATACAGGAAATGTTCGACTGCTGCCCTGACCAGCACATTCTCCAGATCTCTCACCAATTGAAAACGTCTAGTCAATGGTGGCCGAGCAACTGACTCGTCATAATACGCCAGTCACTAGTCTTGATGAACTGCGGTATCGGGTTGAAGCTGCATGGGCAGCTGTACCTGTACACGCCATCCAAGCTCTGTTTGACTCAATGCCCAGGCGTATCAAGGCCGTTATTACGGCCAGCCCACCCAAGTTGCGTGAAAATGTAATCACATGTCAGTTCTAGTATAATATATTTGTCCAACGAATACCCGTTTATCATCTGCATTTCTTCTTGGTGTAGCAATTTTTATGGCCAGTAGTGTAGTTGACTTTCTTAAATTAATGAATCTACATCTATATGACTACTCTGAAATTCACAGAGGGGTTCGCCGATGAAGCTATTTCTCTGCTATTCCACTCTCGCACAGCGCGCATGAGGAAACGCACACTTGAATGTTTCCTCTCTTTGTAGGTGGGCACCAATCAAATATTTTCAATCTCTGAGGAGAAAGTTGGTGATTGTAATTTCATGAGAAGAGTCTGCCGCATCGAAAATCGCTTTTGCTTTAATGACTGCCAACGGTATTCTCTTACCATATTCGTTGTACTCTCTCCCCTATTTCACGATAATACAAACCGAGTTGCCCTTTTTGAACTATTTCGGTGTCCTCCGTCAATCCTAACTGATGCGGATCCCACACATCCCAGCAAAACTTCAGAAGAGGACGCACAAGCGTTGTGCGAGCAGTCTCTGAAACATGGGACTTACGGAAAGGCTGGATTCGGTGTGGACGGGTCTTAGGTACCGTTGGTTGCTCAGTTTTTTTTTAATTACGCACGCTTTGTTTGGAACCAATTGCAAATGAGGTAATGAGGAACAATGTCCGCGACTCGTGGTCTCGCGGTAGCGTTCTCGTTTCCCGCGCACGTGGTCCCGGGTTCGATTCCCGACGGGGTCAGGGATTTTCTCTGCCTCGAGATGACTGGGTGTTGTGTGTCTTTCATGATCATTTCATCCGCATTCACTCGCAAGTCGCCGTAGTGGCGTTAAAGAACTTGTGGAGCGGCGGCCGAACCGCCCCGCGAGGGGTCTCCCGGCCACCAATGCCATACGCTCATTATTATAAGGAACAATTATCAAATTTGACTTTTACTACACAACGTCTAACAAAAAAATTCTTAAGCAAATTGCACTCACGGCTTAAGGCCTTATTGCCCATAAATTCAAATTATTTGTCGGCTGAAGGCCCCAACAGTAATAACTCAAAAACAATTTCACGGCGGAAGGCCTGGACTGCAAATTCTTAAGAACAGTTAAATTTCTCCAAGAGATACTAAAATATTAAAAAAATGGCTCTTAGCACTATGGGACTTAACTTCTGAGGTCATCAGTCCCCTAGACCTTAGAACTACTTAAGCCTGACGACATCACACATATCCATGCCGAAGGCAGGATTCAACCCTGCGACCGTAGCGATCGCGCGGTTCCAGACTGTAGAGCCTAGAACCTCTCGGTCACCCCGGCCAGCCAACTTTTCATCATTTAGAGGTAATTCCCACTTTTCGGACCATAAAGATACCTGGTCTAAATTCATTTGCATTTTCTTTTGATCATCTGATAAGTTTATAAGACGGTGTAAAACAGCATCATTTGCAAACAGTCTAATAGGGTTGCTCAGATCGTCCACTAAATCGCTTATATAGATCAAGAACAGCAGAGGGCCTATAACAATTTCTTGGGGAATTACTTCTCTTTTACTCAATGACTTTCCGTCAATTTACTTAACTTTGACATATTCCTTTGCTACAGGAGTAGTGGATAATTTACAACTGTCACAGACTAGCAAAGCATCACTTGTTGCTCTACATAGCAAAGTGTACTCCTGAGATACAATGTTCAACATTACTAAGTACATTTCATCAGAAACTTTTACTGCCAGTTTGGAAGTCGACGATGTTGACTGCTGCAGCTGATGTCTAGAACTAGGCAGGGCTCTTGATATACCGAGTGAGGTGGCGCAATGATTAGCACACTGGACTCGCATTCGGGAGGACGACGGGTCAAACCCGCGTCTTCCCATTCTGATTTAGGTTTCCCGTGATTTCCCTAAATCGCTTCAGGCAGATGCCGGGATGGTTCCTTTGAAAGGTCACGACCGACTTCCTTCCCCATCCTTCCCTAATCCAATGCGAAGGATGATCTCGCTTTTTTGGGCCCCTCCCCTCAAAGTAAACCGACGGACCAGATCTTCATCGCTCGACACTATACTGGCCTCAGCTAGAGGGCGCTGTTATACTGAGACAAGAGGGGCGCCTTGGGTAGGGTCTGACATACGTTGTTGATCATTGTGGCGGGGCCTCGCCAATCTGTCGTATCGATTCGCGTTGCCGATTTCGATGTGTCCTGCGATCTCTGGACTAGACAACAGTAGTTATGCAGCGACGAAGGGGTTTGCGCAGGATAGACCAGCTGCGTCAAACCAGCCTCCGGACTGAAGACCACTCGGATGAGACATATAAAAACTGACAGGCGTGATTTTAGAGAACTACCGCAGGACGTGATTACGGCAGCGCCAACTGCACCATAGTGCGCGAGTGATGGTGTCGCAAGTTGAACGCAAGTGCGTGGCGAGCACCAGAATTCCGGAACACTGGTGTGGGTGGGGCGAGGAGCAGGGGGGCGGAACACGGGCAGCGGGTTTGGCGGGTCAGCAAAGGTCAAGGGTGAGCGGCGGTGCGCGGCCCGGGCCAGCGCCAGCCCGGCTAGGCTGGGCCGCGGCTCCAGGGGCGCGGCTCGCGGCTCAGCACGCACGGTGACGTCACAAAGAAACAACTGGTCCGGAGAATCCGGACTGTCAGGACGTGCGGGCCACAGGTCGCAGAAGTCGCGACCGGGCGTGTTACCTGACTACCGCACGCTGTCGCTGCCCTACCTCAACAGTTCCTCGCTGCGCCCGCACCCACATACCTTCTGACGAGTTTTCGGCTCTTTTCGTCCGTCTGCGATCGATTGCAAGCATCGAACTAGACATTGAGACAGAAAAATAACGACGCACTACGAAGGAATTACCCGAGTTGGACGGAAACCGGTAAATGTGATGCACTTGTACAGGCGTACAAACGACTACAATTTCAGAAAAAATAGGTGATTTATTAAAGAAAAAAGCTTCACAAATTGGCCAAGTCAGTAATTCGTTGGTCCACC
This sequence comes from Schistocerca serialis cubense, assembly GCF_023864345.2. Lineage (NCBI taxonomy): Eukaryota > Metazoa > Arthropoda > Insecta > Orthoptera > Acrididae > Schistocerca > Schistocerca serialis. The sequence continues at coordinate 178,716,061 of NC_064647.1, read as the reverse complement.
TCTGGCCCTTATGCATTGGCATTGACTGACGGAGTGGTTGGATGTGCTCCTGAGGGATATCGTGCCAAACTCTGTCCATTTGGCACGGTAGATCACGAGCTGGTTGGAGTGCCCTACCTGTGCTGGTCTAACGTTTCTCAATTAGGGAGACATCCGGCGACTTTGCTTGCAAAAACATGGTTCGGCAGGCATGAAGACAAGCAGCAAAGACTCTCGACGTGCGCAGGCGGCCATTATCTTTCTGGAATGTAAGCCCATGATGGCATGCTATGAAGGACAACAGAATTGGGCGCAGGATATCGTCGACATACCGCTGTGTGTAAGGGTTTGCAGATGACAACGAAATGGGTCCTGGCTCTCGGGCGCTATGGCGGACGACAGTCATGCTGGTCTCTCTCCACAGTGTGTGACGTCTCCAGACGACCTCTTCGCTGGTCATTGGGGCTCAATTAGAAGTAGGACTCGTAACTGAAGACAGTTCTACTCCAGTCAATGAGATTCCAGTTCGAAGACGTGTCTGGAGGCGCTCTGGACACCAGCCTGACTGTCGTCTGCCATACGGCCCAACAACCAGAAGTGATGGTCGAGGACTGCCATTTATTTTCATAGCAGGCATCCGCGGCACCCTTGCAGCACCGTGGTACGTTGCGATATTCTACGCCTCGTTTTGTTGTCCTTCATGGCAAGCCACCCCGAGCGTACATTTTAGCAAGATAATTCCCTCCTGCACATGGTGATAAGCTTCTACTGCTTGCGTTCGTGCCTCGGATAGCTTTGTCGCCGGATATCTCCACCAGCTGACAATGTTTGGAGCATTATGAAACGAGCCGTCCAACCAGCTCGGGATTTTCACGATCTGACGCTCCAATTGAAGAGAATTTGGCACGCTATCGCTCAGGAGGACATCCAGGAACCTCTGTTCGTCCATCATGGACAGGAGACACCGGCTGACTGTCAATGTCAATGAAATCCACCAACAGCTGTGTAACTTAAGATGTTATTTTATTTTGAAGGCTACTAATTTCAGCATTTCAATATGCCATCTTAAGGCCGCATATGCATCTTTCCAAATAAACGAAAATGTCTTTTAGAGCCATAAATCTCTTTATGTCGCGAACTCAACCGTTAAGCTAGTGGTTGATTCGAAGACTTGATAGCAACTTGATATGGAGTCTTCGAATCAAGCACTAGTGTAACAGTTGAATTCACGACGTACAGAAATTTATGAATCTACATGAAGGGCTTATTTCAATAGTGGCACAAGTATATATACTCGAATATTTCTGGTATCTCAACTGCAGATTTTTCAGCACTCTAACTGATAGCCTTCAAAATAAGATAAAATCTTAAGTTACACAGCTGTTGATGAATTTCATTGCTACTGACAATCCTGCAACTTTGTCAATCAATCCCAAATCGAATAACTGCTTGCTTAAGGGCCAGAGGTAGATCAGTGCCTCATGGATTTGCTCAGTTTTTGAAGCTCTTTCTCTAGAAAAATATCATTCAATTTTTATGAAAGTGTAATCAATTGTTTGACTGTAAATGTACATGACATCTAACGATTTCTGTCCCAGTCGGATAATTCCTTCCCGGTCCGTCATTTTTTTCTTTTGTCCTAAGAGTGTAAATAACTAAACGGCTAATACCTTACTAGTTGCAAGTCGCCTGTGTAACCGTTTCCAGGGGCCACATAGTTTAGATTTTCTTTTCGTATAATTATTGCCCAAATCTGTAATTTTAAAATGCAACTCACCTCAAACCCCTAACAAGCTCCTTCCACAGCCTCTACTCTATCACTGTAAGTCGCTCATAGCCATGCACTCCCAGCTGCCCTTTCCCACTCACTCATTCAGCCCACCTCATTGCATCATCTCTTCGTGCCTCTCTGTCACTGTGTTCTGTGTCAGCCACAGTTCCCTGCCTTCTGTCCTACAGTCACCTCTCACTGTCATTGTCTCCCTCTTGCTCTCTCTTACTGCTAATATCTCATTCCTTCCTTCCTAGTACTTCTGTCTTTTCTCACTGTCACTATTCCTCTCTTCCTCGTTCTCAAATACTCTGTCTCATCAGAATGTGATTTTCACTCTGCAGCGGAGTGTGCTTGATATGAAACTTCCTGGCAGATTAAAACTTGTGTGCCGGACTGAAACTCGAACTCGGGACCTTTGCCTTTCGCGGGCAAGTGCTCTACCACCTGAGCTACCCATCCACGACTCACTCCCCATCCTCACAGCTTTATTTCTACCAGTACCTCGTAGCTTTCACGTAATTGTTACTGCCAAGTTACACACCTAGATGAAAGCTTGGGCATGTATGGAAAGAACTGCTGCAATACACTACAGAAGGTAACTCCATGTAATACACAATAAGACGAGCAGAAATGGCACTTTTATTCAAGGACAATAATTACACCGAAGTCGCCACGATTTGTGATACATGCTTCTTAATAGAGATCGAGTCATGACGCACGGGAGCAGACGCTCTGCAACGTGCTGCCATGCTGCCACAGGGCTTCTTTCACCAGCGTGGTTGACAAGTGCTGGATGGTCATTGGCACATGTGGGCGTCCTGCAGTTCGTCTCTCCAACGTACCCCCACACTTGGTGTATGTGATTTAAGTCGAGGGAACGGGCAGGCCGGTCAGTTCGCTCAATATGCTCTCGTTCCCAGACCATACCCAACTGCGTTGTCCATACGAATGAATAATTGACCGAATGCACTCCTGAAAAAACGCACATGAATAATGAGTACAGTGTCACAATATCATCGACTGGCAAATGTACCGTGTTCAAAGATCTGGATGCCAATATGGGCGTACAACATTGAACTTCTCGACACTATAATAGCTAGACTACCAAAACGACCATGTTCAACGATGCTCTTGGCTGGGTATGTGTCGCCACTTCTCGCCATATCTACATCTACATATACATCCATACTCTGCAAGCCACCTGACGGTGTGTGGCAGAGGGTACCTTGAGTACCTCTATCGGTTCTCCCTTCTATTCCAGTCTCGTATTGTTCGTCGAAAGAAATCTCTCTGATTTTATCCTCATGGTCTCTTCGCGAGATATATCTAGAAGGGAGCAATATACTGCTTGACTCCTCGGTGAAGGTATGTACTCGAAACTTCAACAAAAGCCCGTACCGAACTACTGAGCGTACCTCTTGCAGAGTCTCCCACTGGAGTTTATCTATCATCTCCGTAACGCTTTCGCGATTACTAAACGATTCTGTAACGAAGCGCTCTGCTCTCCGTTGGATCTTCTCTATCTCTTCTGTCAACCCTATCTGGCACGGATGCCACACCGGTGAGCGGTATTCAAGCAGTGGGCGAACAAGTGTACTGTAACCTACTTCCTTTGTTTTCGGATTGCATTTCCTTAGGATTCTTCCAATGAATCTCAGTGTGGCATCTGCTTTACCGACGATTAATTTTATATGGTCGTTCCATTTTAAATCACTCCTAATGCGTACTCCCAGATAATTTATGGAATTATCTGCTTCCAGTTGCTGACCTGCTATATTGTAGCTAAATGATAAAGGGTCTTTCTTCGTCTGTATTCGGAGCACATTACACTTGTCTACATTGAGATTCAATTGCCATTCCCTGCACCATGCGTCAATTCGTTGCAGATCCTCCAGCATTTCAGTACAATTTTCCACTGTTACAACCTCTCTATATACAACAGCATCATCGGCAAAAAGCCACAGTGAACTTCCGAAGTACAGCATCATCCGCAAAAAGCCTCAGTGAACTTCCGATGTCATCCACAAGGTCATTTATATATATTGTGCATAGCAACGGTCCTACGACACTCCCCTGCGGCACACCTGAAATCACTCTTACTTCGGAAGACTTCTCTCCATTGAGAATGACATGCTGCTTTCTGTTATCTAGGAACTCTTCAATCCAATCACACAATTGGTCTGATAGTCCATATGCTCTTACTTTGTTCATTAAACGACTGTGGGGAACTGTATCGAACGCCTTGCGGAAGTCAAGAAGCACGACATCTACCTGGGAACCCGTGTCTATGGCCCTCTGAGTCTCGTGGACGAATAGCGCAAGCTGGGTTTCACACGATCGTCTTTATCGAAACCCATGCTGATTTCTAGTCTCCAGAAAAGTCATTATACTCGAACATAATACGCGTTCCAAAATTCTACAACTGACCGACGTTGGAGATATAGGTCTATAGTTCTGCACATGTGTTCGACATCCCTTCTTGAAAACAGGGATGACCTGTACCATTTTCTAATCTTTTGGAACGCTACGCTCTTCTAGAGATCGTGCGTCCAGCATTCTCGAACACGATCGTTGTGCTGGGAGGCGTGATGCTGCACGGACGTACTGCGGTCCAAATCTTTGAACACGCCACAGGGGCCAGTCGACGTTATCGTGACACTGTACTTCCTCCTCAAGTACGTCTTTCCCAGGGTGCATTCTTGTGGAATTAAATGTTCGACCGCATCGGCGCAGATAGATGATCTTCAGTGAGCGGAATAGCCTGGCGGTTCCACCGAATTAAAAACCGTCGAGCACGTGTGGGGTGCGTCGGGGGGACGGATTGCAGCCCGCTCGCATGCACCAACGACCATCCAGCATTTGTCAACCAACGACGCCGATGGAGAAACTCAACGTCTCATTGCAACAACTCCTTATCAACCCTCTGCCGGCCGGAGTGGCCGAGCGGTTCTAGGCGCTACAGTCTGGAACCGCGCGACCGCTACGGTCGCAGGTTCGAATCCTGCCTCGGGCATGGATGTGTGTGATGTTCTTAGGTTAGTTAGGATTAAGTAGTTCTAAGTTATAGGGGACTGATGACCTCAGAAGTTAAGTCCCATAGTGTTCAGAGTCATTTGAACCAACCCTTTGGCCAGCATGGGAGCGCGTTGCAGAGCATGCACTGCCATCTGTAGTGAACACACATTGGGCCGTGGTGCGCCTTTTCTGGCACACCAGCTCTTTGGCACGACTATCGATTACCCGGCTGTACTACGATCTTTGCCCCTGTTGTCATCTGGTGGCAGGTATCTGCGGTCGGAGAGTTCGCCGTCGGACTCGCTACGAGACGCTAGGACGTGCTTCAGGGGACGAAGGAGCAAAACACGCGGGCTCGGCCAGCAGCGGCGCGGCCGGTCTGCCTTGGTGGACGGTCGCGAGTTTTTGGTGCACCTGCCTGATGTCAACTCCGGGCGCTGCTCGTCGCATTGCTTTGGTGCCTGATTTCTCGGATTGACCCATTCTCGAGACCATCTGGAACGACGCTCTCCATCGAAGGTGTAAGTGGTTTTCGTGCCTTCGTTTCGTGGAACTATTTGCGTTGTAGCGACTGTCACTTGTTGGTTGGCTGCCCTAATGTACAGTACTGGCCATTAAAATTGCTACACCCCGAAGATTACGTGCTACAGACGCGAAATTTAACAGACAGGAAGAAGATGCTGTGATATGCAAATGATTAGCTTTTCAGAGCATTCACACAAGGTTGGCGCCGGTGGCGACACCTACAACGTGCTGACATGAGGAAAGTTTCAACCGATTTCTCATACACAAACAGCAGTTGACCGGCGTTGCCTAGTGAAACGTTGTTGTGATGCCTCTTGTAAGGAGGAGAAATGCGTACCATCACATTTCCGACTTTGATAAAGGTCGGATTGTAGCTTATCACGATTGCGATTTATCGTAACGCGACATTGCTGCTCGCGTTGGTCGAGATCCAATGACTGTTAGCAGAATATGGAATCGGTGGGTTCAGGAGGGTAATACGGAACGCCGCGCTGGATCCCAACGGCCTCGTACCACTAGCAGTCGAGATGACAGGCATGTTATCCGCATGGCTGTACGGATCGTGCAGCCACTTCTCGATCTCTGAGTCAACAGATGGGGACGTTTGCAAGACAACAACCATCTGCACGAACAGTTCGACGACGTTTCCAGCACATGGACTATCAGCTCGGAGACCACGGCTGCGGTTACCCTTGACGCTGCATCACAGACAGGAGCGCCTGCGATGTTGTACTCAACGACGAACCTGTGTGGACGAATGGAAAAACGTCATTTTTTCGGATGAATCCAAGTTCTGTTTACAGCATCGTGATGGTCGCATCCGTGTTTAGCGACATCGCGGTGAACGCACATTGGAAGCGTGTATTCGTTATCGCCATACTGGCGTATCACCCGACGTGGTGGTGTGGGATGCCACTGGTTACACGTCTCGGTCACCTCTTGTTCGCATTGACGGCACTTTGAACAGTGTACGTTACATTTCAGATGTGTTACGACCCGTGGCTCTACCCTTCATTCGACCCCTGCGAAACCCTCCATTTCTGCAGAATAATGCACTACCGCATGTTGCAGGTCCTGTACGGGCCTTTCTGGATACAGAAAATGTTCGACTGCTGCCCTGGCCAGCACATTCTCCAGATCTCTCACCAATTGAAAATGCCTGGTCAATTGTGGCCGAGCAACTGTCTCGTCACAATACGCCAGTCACTACTCTTGATGAACTGTGGTATCGTGCTGAAGCTGCATGGGCAGGTGTATCTGTACACGCCATCCAAGCTCTGTTTGACTCAATGCCCAGGCGTATCAAGGCAGTTATTACAGCCAGAGGTGGTTGTTCTGGGTACTGGTTTCTCAGGATCTATGCACCGAAATTGCTTGAAAATGCAATCAGATGTCAGTTTTAGTATAATATATTTGTCCAGTGAGTACCCGTTTGTCTTCTGCATTTCTTCTTGGTGTAGGAGTTTTAATGGCCAGTAGTGTATGTGTTGTTGAACTAAGAACAGTGGCCAAGGTGTGTGATCGTATGGAGATCAGCAGTCACTACTTTCTTTAAGGAAATCAGTGTCCCCAAAAGATGTAGTAACTGTACGGTATTGAAGATGTTAGCCCATAGTCTAGTTCTGAATTTCTGCATACCAACCTTACACAGTTGGCAGCTACATTGCAGACCTATGTAAGGAAATTAAAGTGCACAAACCTAGTTTTGTTGTGAAGTTGTGCACTTGAATAACGTGATATTATCTTGAAATTATTTCCACTTCATCATGGTACACATTGTCGGCCTTAATCATATGTGTGAATATTGTTGGGTAAATTATGAGAGTGTAAAGGTCTGATATTATTTTGCAGCATTCCATTTGTGTACAACTCTTAGTTTAAATGTTTTACAGCATTGATATTGTTGCAAAATTTAACTAGTTTCTATTGAAAGCACTTATCGGTTTTTTAAATGATATTGTTTATTGATCTCTTAACTTATATTAACTGATGTTGGCTTGGCGTTTGCCGTGTTTTCTGCGCTCTGTTTGTGTTCCAGTTTTCTGCGAGTTGGCGTGTGTGGGAGCGGCGTCACGTTCCGCTTCGGTGCACAGAGGCTGTGACGTGCCGTGCCGTCTAGTGGGAAGTGACTCCCGGCTTGGCCCCGGCGTTTACGTGTTGTTTTGGACGGTTGGTCTGCTGCTTACGGCATTTTAAGTTGAGTCCCACGGCAGCCTGGCGTCACTGCCCATTTGATAAACATTTAACACCACTCCTGTATTTAAAAAAAATTAAATTTGCTTGCCAATGAATTACATTAAATGTAACGTATTGTGCTGGTTGTGTATTACTCAAAAAAAAAAAAAATAAATAAATAAATAAATAAATCTGAGCCACCTTTAAATTACTTCAGATTTATTGTTTTTAAGTAATTCTAGTTTGCTGCTTCCTTGAAAAGGAAGCTAATGGTCATTTTGGATAATGTTTTCAAGACGGTCACTTATATTATGTTACCTGTTTTATAAATGTGGTCTTGAATAAATTGTTAATTTATTAATCTACTAGTTGTTGTGTTTAAGGAGTGATATTATAGGGGCCTTGGCCTTCCATGGTAATCCCGACTTCCTAAGTCACACACATCCTATGAAGACCCACGTCCCACTTTCCGTAATGGTCAGGGGAGGGTAATTTATCACGGGGACTTCAGTGAAATTATTGTTTCAATAAAAGTGCAATTTCTGTTCGTCTCATTGCGAATTTATGTTACTTGTACTACAGTGTAACAGTTTTCTCTATGAATAGTCCCAACTTTGATTGAGCTACATCACTTGGCAGGAAATAAATGCCGTGTGGCTAGGGCCTCCCGTCGGGTAGACTGTTCGCCGGGTGCAAGTCTTTCTAGTTGACGCCACGTCGGCGTCTTGCGTGTCGATGGAGGTGAAATGATGATGATAAGGACAATACAGCACCCAGTCCCTCAGCGGAGAAAATCTCCTACCCAGCCGGGAATCGATCTCGGGCCATTAGGTATGACATTCTGTCGCGCTGACCACTCAGCTACCAGTGAAAGAGGACTTAGCAGTGACACAGTGATGTGAGAAACGTCCTTGTAGCAGTCCCCTGGCGTATTCCAGAAGCTATTTTTATGTCTAACGATTTCACCCCCTTAAACCGTCGGCACACGGACCGTGCTGTCGAACGTCAAAGTTGAGCGTGCCAAGTTCAACGTGCTGCTGACCGCTAAGGAACGATGCGACTTGTGCCTACGGTACGTGAGCCCGAACGTGGTATACGCGATCGCAACACACTCCAGCGGCAGTTGAGGGAAGTTTCTAGTTCGTAAGTCACACGGTTTACTCAACGGGTGCGCTTAAAATTCCCACGCTAGCGCTATTAAAACGCACATTTCTTCCATCGTCCACGAAAAGGAAAGTACCATGTCCAGTCATTAAGGACACAGGTTTATAAAAGTTCCATTACAAATAGTGCGGTACAAATTTGAAATACTTCTCCGCATAAGATAAACATTATCTCATCACTCCCACATTTTAGTAAAACGCCAAGGTCAGTCTTACTTGATCACTGTTACTACCCAGTAGCAGAATCTTTGCAACATTTGAATTACGAAGCGTAAAAGAAATAGGAGCTCCGATCGAGGTGGTCGAGCGGTTCTAGGGGCTACAGTTTGGAACCGCACGACCACTACGGTCGCAGGTTCGAATCCTGCCTTGGGCATGGATGTTTGTAGTGACCTAAGAAGTTAAGTCCCATAGTGCTCAGAGTCATTTGAACCATTTTTCAAAAAGGAGCAAAATATCTTTATACAAGTAGAGCAAGCAGTCCTGCAGATTAAGCGAATCGAACAAAAAAATGGTTCAAATGGCTCTGAGCTCTATGGGACTTAACTTCTGAGGTCATCAGTCCCCTAGAACTTAGAACTACTTAAACGCAACCAAACTAAGGACATCACACACATCCATGCCCGAGGCAGGATCCGAACCTGCGACCGTAGCGGTCGCCCAGTTCCAGACTGTAGCGCTTACAACCGCTCGGTCACCCCGGCCGGCCCAATCGAACAAAGTCACACCTCAGAAAAAGGTGAACTTATATTTACATAACATCAAATATTATACTATATTACTCATTATACACTAACACTAAAGTTTCAGAACCTAATAAAAACGCGAATGTTAGGAAAGAAATTTGTATGGGTCAGGACGCGAATCACCGACCCAACAAACAACTGAATACAATACAATAGTGACGCTACTCATTGCACTGAACGAACAACGCTCTATTAGCATCTAATCACATTACCTTACCCTTTCTGAAAACCTTTATAGTAGAAATGTTACTAATTGAAATTTAGTTATAACAAATTGTACCAAGAACGATGCGTTTTGGGTGGATGTTCAGTGTGTCGCTGCATTCAAATAGCCTACTCTCATAATACGCAAGTTACAATAATTATTTTGCTACGAATATGATGTTTCTCATTATTTTATTGGAACGAATCACACAGTTAACAACGGGTTTTCCGGTGATTCTCAATTTTCTGGTGCTCAGAAACGGCATATATACATATAGGCTTGAAATGAATGCCAATATGGCGCCTCACAACTCTGTACTGAAGGGAGACGGCGTGCGTGTGACGTAGCTGGCGTTGTGCCATCTCATTGGTCAACGCTTAGACGCACGCTCAGAATACCTGACATGCCAGATACTGCTCTGCTCCTTCGGAAAGATTACCGAACGTGCTGTTCCACGCTATGACGTCAGAAACTCGGCACGCTCAACGCTCGACGTTCGGATGCACGGTCCGTGTGCCGACGGCTTTAAGAACATGTCGGCTTCTATGTGCCAGGAAGTGTGGCACGTAAAATATTTGCATACCGAATGCAAAGCTGCCTAATTTGTGTGTTACTTACATATTGGACGTATGCAAGTTTGAATTTGCAGCAGTGTTCGGCGCAAGCAGTCGACAGTCACCGACGCCTGTCTGGCCCTGACGAGGCCTACCGCTACGAAGACGCTCGAGGCACGCGGCGTGTCCCCTACTATCTTATCGAATCCCCTCTTATCCGGTGCCGCGTGGCGCCGGCGCTCGCCTAGTGCGTCACGCAAGCACTTCGCGCGATCGATCGGTGGCACGCGACCTGCAGCTGGTGGCTACGCGTGACGTACTGTGACGTCACGCGACTCACTCCCACGCGAAGCACGCGAGCGGCCGGCGGTCCGGGGCTACACACGCGGCGTGCTGTCACGGTGCGTCACATAAAAATTGACATTTTTATCGGTTGTACAGGGTGTTACAAAAAGGTACTGCCAAACTTTCAGGAAACATTCCTCACACACAAACAAAGAAAAGATGTTATGTGAACATGTGTCCGGAAACGCTTAATTTCCATGTTAGAGCTCATTTTAGTTTCGTCAGTATGTACTGTACTTCGTCGATTCACCGCCAGTTGGCCCAATTGAAGGAAGGTAATGTTGACATCGGTGCTTGTGTTGACATGCGACTCATTGCTCTACAGTACTAGCATCAAGCACATCGGTACGGAGCATCAACAGGTTAGTGTTCATCACGAACGCGGTTTTGCAGTCAGTGCAATGTTTACAAATGCGGAGTTGGCAGATGCCCACCATTTGATGTATGGATTAGCTCGGGGCAATAGCCGTGGCGCGGTACGTTTGTATCGAGACAGATTTCCAGAACGAAGGTGTCCCGTCAGGAAGACGTTCGAAGCAATTGATCGGCGTCTTAGGGAGCACGGAACATTCCAGCCTATGACTCGCGAATGGGGAAGACCTAGAACGACGAGGACATCTGCAACGGACGAGGCAATTCTTCGTGCAGTTGACGATAACCCTAATGTCAGCGTCAGAGAAGTTGCTGCTGTACAAGGTAACGTTGACCACGTAACTCTATGGAGAGTGCTACGGGAGAACCAGTTGTTTCCGTACCATGTACAGCGCGTGCAGGCACTATCAGCAGCTGATTGGCCTCCACGGGCACACTTCTGCGAATGGTTCATCCAACAATGTGTCAATCCTCATTTCAGTGCAAATGTTCTCTTTACGGGTGAGGCTTCATTCCAACGTGATCAAATTGTAAATTTTCACAATCAACATGTGTGGGCTGACGAGAATCCGCACGCAATTGTGCAACCACGTCATCAACACAGATTTTCTGTGAACGTTTGGGCAGGCATTGTTGGTTATGTCTCGATTGGGCCCCATGTTCTTCCACCTACGCTCAATGGAGCACGTTATCATGATTTCATACGGGATACTCTACCTGTGCTGCTAGAACATGTGCCTTTACAAGTACGACACAGCATGTGGTTCCTGCACGATGGAGCTCCTGCACATTTCAGTCGAAGTGTTCGTACGCTTCCCAACAACAGACACGGTGACCGATGGATTGGTAGAGGCGAACCAATTCCATGGCCTCCACGCTCTCCTGACCTCAATCCTCTTGACTTTCATTTATGTGGGAATTTGAAAGCTTTTGTCTTCCCAAGCCCGGTACCAAATGTAGAGACTCTTCGTGCTCGTAATGTGGACGGCTGTGATACAATACGCCATTCTCCAGGGCTGCATCAGCGCATCAGGGATTCTATGCGACGGAGGGTGGATGCATGTATCCTCGCTAACGGAGGACATTTTGAACATATCCGGTAACAAAGTGTTTGAAGTCACGCTGGTACGTTCTGTTGCTGTGTGTTTCCATTCCATGGTTATGTGATTTGAAGAGGAGTAATAAAATGATCTCTAACATGGAAAGTAAGCGTTTCCGGACACATGTACACATAACATATTTTCTTTCTTTGTGTGTGAGGAATGTTTGCTGAAAGTTTGGCTGTACCTTTTTGTAACAACCTGTATGCAATATTGTGAAGTGTTAAGGGTGAACTAAAAATTATTTGTGAACAATTAACGCATTTTATGAACGTAATTAGTATAAAAGATACAGTTAATGTTCTTGAAAGAAAAAAAAACTGATATGCAGCGATAATTTAAAAGCAGCATCTTTATTTAAAACATGTCTATGAAAATAAAAAAGGATCGCTAACAGATTGTACGGCCGAGGTGGACGGACGTACTCTATGGTACACAGACTGTTTTGTTTCGCGATACGGAAGGCAGCCATTGAGCGGCTACAAATGGCTCTGAGCACTATGGGACTCAAGTGCTGAGGTCATTAGTCCCCTAGAACTTAGAACTAGTTAAACCTAACTAACCTAAGGTCATCACAAACATCCATGCCCGAGGCAGGATTCGAACCTGCGACCGTAGCGGTCTAGCGGTTCCAGACTGCAGCGCCTTTAATCGCACGGCCACTTCGGCCGGCTGAGCGGCTACACATATTTTATGTAAGTTATTCTGTATTCTGCTAAAACAAACTAATTATTGTTATCACAAAATGAATTTCTTTGTAATAGTTGTCACCTCAAATGGTCGCAGCGGCTAATTAATTTAATAAGCATTTTTTCCAGTAATTTGCGCTGCGGGAAGCTCATCTTCCGATGCAGCCTCTGGTCGGCCATTACGCGCCGAAGTATTAATTTATTTTTCAAAGTGTTAACAGTAACTGTAAATGCGAGAGATTTCATTGTAAGAACCTTTCCAAATTGCAACAGATAATTAATTTAACGTCAAAGTTCATTTTTTAAATTATACAGATTCCATGAGTTCAGTAAGTTTTATCTTGGCCGCTCCACGGCTACAATCGAAATTCTCTCGAGCCTTGCTTTGCAGTCAATAAATAGAAATTAACAAAATTAATTCAATTCAGTTAACGGCAAGTATATTTTAGTCATCACGTTCAAAATCTAAAGCTGGTACATGAATAACAGCGGCCCTTCAAGAACCCGTTTCATATTTACTTATGCGCGTACGTAAGAGTGATAAGAAAAGGCAATATCCCTGAGAGAAAGAATCATGCTCTAACAAAAAAAAAAAAAAAAAAAAAAAAAAAAAAAAAAAAAAAAAAACTTGATAAATTAAAAATATTATATATATATATATATATATATATATATATATATATATATATATATATATATATCGTAACAGTGCGGAGGGTGTCGAACGCGCAGGCGAGTGCGAGGCTGGACCGCCGAGTGTCGCACTGGCGATACAGAAAGACTCTGACAGATTTCCATTCGGCGCAGCTCTAATTAACTGTTATGGATAAATGTGCCGTAAGGCCTGTAACAGAAATCCGGATAAGTGCGATTAAGACTCGCGCAGCAAGGCTTCCTCCTGCACAAACTTAACTATGTGTACAGACGGTTCATCCGGCTCGAGAATCGAGAATCACGACGATTTTTGCCTGTTATCGATGTGGGCAAGATATGCGTCTACCCATTCATAAGCAAAGGAGATCTTAAAAAAAGGACAGACAGACAATCGGCTAACAAATGACAAAAATATTATTTCGTGTATTACCAATCAACAATTTGCGGTTTCTTTCCCTTTGCTTGTGCCGTCAAGCTCTGCTTCCTGTCAAATATCATAATTCTAGGTCAACAGGAATAACCCCGTAGCTTTTGACGAAAGAATATGCGAATATAAAACGTGTGAATTAAATGGCCGTATCTTCTGATCACATTGACTTAGAAGCTTAAAATTTTTACACGGCCAAAGGACCATAGAGTTTAGAAAAAAAAATCGCTCTGAGTACTATGGCACTTAACATCTGAGGTCATCAGTCCCCTAGACTTACAACTACTTAAACCTAACTAACCCAAGTACAGTACACACATACCCACGCCCAAGGCAGGATTCAAACCTGCGACCGTAGCAGCAGCGCGGTTCCGGACTGACGCGCCTAGAACCGGTCGACCACAACGGCCGGCCTTTAGAAAGTGACATAAATTTCAGCTTGATATTTAATCCAGTTTCTGAGAAAAATGGGTGTTAGCAGTCTGACAGACAGACAGACAGTCGGACAACAAACGACTAGAAAGTGTTTTCCTTCTGACATAATTACAAATTAACAATTTTCGTTTTTCTTCCTGTGGAACCCTGATCCTGCAAAATTTCAGGATTTTAGGTCAACGGTATCACCAAGGGATTGTAGACCTTAGTCTGTGACAGAAATCTGAACTTGACGCAATTACCAGTTGTTGACAAAAAGTGTTTTTAACAGTCGGACAGACATACAGACAGACAGACGATAAAGTGGTTGCATCTTTAGGGAGTGAGGTAGGGAACCCTAAAAACGGAAACCGAGAGTATTCGATTAAAAATTAAGTGGTGACAATCAGAGCACCACTCATAGTTTGTTTGCAGATGATACTACTCGTTACCATGCAGTAACGTCATCAGGAAATCAATAAAAATTTCAAAAGTAGTTAAACAAAAAAACTGCAGAGTGAGAAACGTTGCTACTGACCTTCAACAATAAAAAGTGTAAGGCATTCCTCACTAGAACTAAAAAAAAAAAAAAATCAGTAAAACTGCGGTTACACAACGAATCACACAAATTTAATGGTTGTTGTTTGAACTATATATCTAGGGAATGCATTTTTTTTCAGTCTGTCATCAGTCTCCTCACTGCCTTGACCCGCTACGAATTCTTTTACTGCGCCAACCTCTTGATCTCAGCGTAGCATTTGCATCCCAAGTCCTCAATTATTTTCTTGGTGTATTCAGATGCCTGTCTCCCCCAAGAATTGTTACCCTCTATAGATGCCGTAACACATGTCGTATCACCCTTTCTTCTTGTCACTGTTTTCCATCAGTTCCTCTCTTCACGGAGTCTGGGAAGAATGTCCTTCTTCGTTGTTTTTTCACTCCCCCTAATTTTTTAACTTCCTTCTACAGCAGCACATCTCAGACGCTTCGATACTCTTCTGTTCCGGTGTTCCCACAGTCCGTCTTTGACCACCACAGAATGCTGTGCACCAGAAGTACATTCATAGAAATATCCTCCTCGAATTAAGACGTTTGTCACTATTTTGCAACATAATCACTGTTGTGGACTGTCAAGACAGCCAATCCACAGTGACGGGTAGCCGAAAGGCACGCGTTTAAGCTCACGCAAACTGGCGTGAGGTCTGGAACAGGACAATGTAATTAATATAGCCAATAAGGTACGTTGCTGCTGGAATACTTAACTTTAATCCATAATTGGTGTACATCGCTCTTGATGATACATTAATTATAATCTCAATATAAACTGGTAATGGCGCCTTACTATGTCGTAGCAAATGACGTAGCTGAAGGCTATGCTAACTATCGTCTCGGCAAATGAGAGCGTATTTGTCAGTGATCCATTCCTAGCAACGTCGACCGTACAACTGGGGCGAGTGCTAGGACGTCTCTCTAGACCTGCCGTGTGGCGGCGCTCGGTCTGCAATCACTGACAGTGGCGACACGCGGGTCCGACGTATACTACCGGACCGCGGCCGATTTAAAGGCTACCACCTAGCAAGTGTGGTGTCTGGCGGTGACACCACAATCACCAAGTCTCTGTAAACCAGAGCCGGCCATGTCAGCTGTGTGTGTGTCTTCAAAAATGGTTCAAATGGCTCTGAGCACTGTGGGGTCTTGGCTCAGCCTCTGTGCTTCAGTGTTTCCTGTCGGTGTCACAGAGCCGACTGCCGCCGAGTCGCTGACAGGAGGACAGTTATCTGAACGCTTTCACTTCCCCGGTAGGTTTTACTGATTGCACTTCCGTAGTTTTTCAGCGTTTTCGATTATACTTGGACCACATACTAGGGTTCCAACTTTTTTAGAGACAAATAAAAACTGCATTTGCAAAAATGACGTATTTTCAAAATTTATGTATTTATTTACATGAATACGATTCTGTGGCACTCCTTGCATGAAATACGGGTTTTCGTTTGTTTTAAAATGTTAATAACTGGTGCTATATCATAAATATGTGTTGCAATAAACTAACACTTTTTTGTTTAAATTTATTACAGCTATACACCTCCTCTCTTCCCGCTGATTTGTATCCGATAATTCTCTTTTTCTAGATGCTCGGGTGACGAGAGCAGGAAGTATAGGAAATATAATTTTTTATTGTTTGGTGACTTAATCACATCTTTAATCACTGTCATTTGTCACTAGCATTTTTGTTCGCAAGAAATACTTGTCATCGTTCACTAAACTTCTTTGAATTTATTTAATTAATAATGTTTAAGAAAAGGAATCATCTTTGCAAATACTGTATATTGTACTGAACTTACATTGAGGATCGCTTTTAATTCACTCGTGTGGTTTCTGCCACCCCCAAGCAACTGAGCCGTCTTGATAGTTTGATCCAGACAAAAAGTTTTCTTATTACGCTAATGCCTCTTCTTAAGTACGTAAAAAACTGAATTATAGGATACTTTTTGGTACTCAATAAAAAGCAAATATCTGGACGTCAACAGTAACCACGACAGTCGATAACAGAGAGCAATCAAGAGCCGTGATTTAGCAGCGGCATAACTACCCAGTGTTTCCGCTGGGAACTACATGGGACGAGGGGGAGCGACTGCAGTTACCACCCCTCCCTGCGGTCGACGGGGGTACGAACGTGGTTGCAAACTGCGTACAGGGACGGTTAGAGAAAGCATTAACTGTGCCACTGAAGTACCGATGTGCGAATGTGGTCTTCTTCATGGCGGTCAAATACTATTCCTGCGACTTTTCAAAAGCTGTAAAATGTAAATAGGTTTGTCGGCATAATTATGATTTCTACATATGTAATATATTGATTATTCCTTGCTACTGTAGTATTATCTTGAAGCTGTGAGAAAGGAGGACAGGCATTCCAAGGTGCGGAAGCAGAGACGATGCTGAGGGCAGACGAAATTAGCAGAGATATTGTTACATGAAGTAAACCGTAAGGGGAGAGCCTTGCGAAAATGCAGACACCCCCAGTCGCGGTCCCATGGCGTTAGTTACTCTTCAAGGAATTAACATGTAACTTCATATGTCGTCTAGACGCTGTAGTAGGTTGTCACTGTAGAACTTTGTAACCAACAGGCACGTACTAGTGTATAAAGCCAGCTTGATGCCAGCCCCGAGAACAACAACGTCAGTAGACTCACAAGGCTTAGGAAGAGAGCGAAAACACCAAAAAACTGTTGACCTAGCAGTCCTTACTCCGGGGAGTCCGAGGGGCGGGGTTAAATGACGTAAACAATAATGTTGCAAGCCTTACTTGGCAGAGCAGGTACGTTTAGATTTCAGCTGAACAATGTTGATACCAAATACGGACTTATTTAGTGCAACTGCATTGACATCTCCGCCTTAGGAGCAGTAGAGGGGACCTAACTAAACCGTGATTGGCAGGCACCTGCAAGAGACGTACGGGATTGGCTGGGTGGCTTAAAGAGGAAAAAATAGTTCCCCAACGTGTCTCTGTAAAACCCCTAGATTCCGCAGTTTGGCAGAGTTTTCAGTCAGACGATCTAGGCGCCGAATCCGCGTCCGTCGACTCCAGCCTCGGTCCAGCTCCGCGTACGTCTGCTCTCTCACTTGGAGTGCCTCAGTGAACAGTGTCACGTTCAGTATGTTTTGTTTTGCAACTAAGTTGTTGCCTTAAGAGGCTGCTAGTGTTTGCTACTGTGGTTAGCATCCACTCCTGGGACTTCTGCAGTGGCTTCTGTTGTAACAGTGTTATTCATGCTTTTTCTAACCCTAGAACAAGCCTCGAGTGTATCAGTCCTGTCTGGAATAAACAGCTATTTCAAAACCCTGTTTGTCCAAGAGTCTCCACAACGAGTTCCCTACCGAGACTCACCACCTGCATTTCTAGTAAATGCCTGCACCAGTGTTGGCTCAGATAGAAGAAAACAATCAAATGCCTTCACAGTGAATTGTCCTCCTGCCGTCTTATCTGTACCGCTCGGGAGCGCAGACTGACCAGCAACCCCTTTATCCCTCTCCCACCTATGTCAGGACACGACACATACATAGCCGGTAACCTAATTTTCTACCCAATGTATTTACCCTCAACGCGGATAAATAGCTGAATTTTTTCTCAATATTTTACTTTTGTTATTCCAGAATGGCACTGAAATTCATCAAAGCATAACACATAACATAATTCAAGCAATTATTCACTTAAAATTTGTTATGCTGAATCGTGGAACATGAATGAATATTTAGTTAATGAGTTATTTGTGCAAAAATGTAGATTACTTTTTTAAAAAGTTGGAGCTAAATACGTATGAAGATGATGATTTTGTATCATTTTATATTGAAACAAAGATAACTAACTCAAAATCATGCACTTTACACACTTTCACTTCAAATTTGTTGTTCAGTGATAAAAGGTCGACAAATAAGTTCTTCAAGTATCTGTGGGAAAAGAAGTGAACAACAAACTGGAACTGCGAAGTTAACAAAGATATCAGAAACACACGACGTAAAAGTAGAAGAAGCAGCAGAAATTTTTCAGAAGGAAAGAGTTAAACGTAGAAGGATTCCAACTCAGAACAGCTAAGAACATGTGGAGAGAGAATTAAGGAATAACTATACAATGGAGGCACATGCGTCCGCGTAGCCACAGGTGCCATTTTATCTCCGAAGATGTCTCCCGCAGTCGGAGACAAAACTTCAGCGCATAGTTTTGTATTTCGATCACGGCGTCTCTGAGCGAAAGTTTTCACTGAGGATAAATGAATATTGGAGGAAAGTAAATGAGAAGGAGCTGAGATTGACACGTGGTTTCTGGTTGCCTGGAGCGGAAGGAAAGAATTTTATTTTGTTGACGGCGGTATGAGGAGAGTGGCAACAGTGTGCAAAGCGGGCGCCTCTTCCTGTAAGCCGTCGGTCACGTGACGGTGACACTGGAGGCCCCAGCTGGAAGGGCGATCCTGCTTCCAATCCACTTGCGCCACAGTCGCGGTCGATCAGCCGCTAGCTCGTTTTCCGTCGAGGCCTGCTCAGCGTCGTTTACGTTCTGAGTAAGATTAGACCTGCGCAACAACAAACGTTGCCCCCCTGCGAGACAAGTTCGATAAAGAGAGAGAGAGAGAGAGAGAGAGAGAGAGCTTGCAAACATTTTTTTTTTTTTTTCTGGACCCAGTTTCGAGAGGGTAAGTAATTCCCTGAGCGGGTGACGGTTGGGACTTGTAAACTGGTAGAGGAGAACTCGTCCAAGCACTATGTTTTCTCGGCTAGTGGATTGATGTGAGAAGCGCGGCAAATGCGGCCATTATCTCCGCTCCTGATGACCTCACTCTGAAAAACAAACACGCCGCGTACATTACGACAGTGCTAGTGGCCGTAGTTAAATTCAGAGAGATTACACCGGCTGTGAACCGTGCAGACGTCCGCCTCGGTAGCTGCGCGGTCAGCGGATTGCTAACCGAAGGGTCCGAGTTTGATTCCCGGGGACTGGGTGTGTGTTATGATTATGTTCGTATCGTCATAATCGACGTTACTTTGTTCAAATGACTGAATAGACACACGGCCCGAAGGCCAATGGCTTGAAACAAAAAAAAAAAAAAAACCAGGAGCGTTTGATTACAGGAGTCCTTTCGTTGTCATCTGTGGCACCCTGCGCCCATGCAACACAGTGGTACACCGACGATT
Organism: Schistocerca serialis cubense; assembly: GCF_023864345.2. Classification (NCBI taxonomy): domain Eukaryota; kingdom Metazoa; phylum Arthropoda; class Insecta; order Orthoptera; family Acrididae; genus Schistocerca; species Schistocerca serialis. The sequence continues at coordinate 178,696,239 of NC_064647.1, read as the reverse complement.
TTCTACGTCTACGTTGCCCTTCGTGGCAAGCCATGTCCACCTGCACACGGAGAGAGATTCTACTGCTTCTCTTCGTGCTTGCCAAATGATACCTTGGCCAGCAAGGTCGCCGAATCTCTCCCCAGTTGAGAGCGTTTCGAGGATGGTCAGGGCCCTGGACAGTATTCAGGACGTTATCAAATGGCTCTGAGCACTATGGGACTTAACATCTGAGCTGATCAGTCCCCTAGAACTTAGAACTACTTAAACCTAACTAACCTAAGCACATCACACACATCCATGCCCGAGGCAGGATTCGAACCTGCGACCGTAGTATCCGCACGGTTCCGGACTGTAGCGCCTAGAACCGCTCGGCCGCCGCGGCCGGCCCGGACGTTGTGCCTCAGGAGGACATCCAAGAACTCCGTCAATCAATGGGAAGCCGAAAACCGCTTGCAGGAGGGCCAGAGGGAGGTCAACATTTTATTGACTTGCTCAGTTCGTGAATCTGTTTCTTTTGAATAAATCACCTAGTATCTCTACTCATTTGTTCGTCTGTACATATAAATCACATCTAGCGATTTCCGTACCATTCCGATAATCTCTTCGAGGTGCGTCGAGTTTTTAATAAAGTGGAACACGTCAGTTCTAAATAAGTCTTTTATGACAGTCGCAAAAGATTGTATGCAGTCTATATTGCTTCTTGTACCTGTTTCTTGCCTATAACCGTCCGACCTGTCTCAGTATATTCACACTGGAAGTTTCGGCAGAAAGATCTGCAGTACAACGTGAAGTCGGACGTTGCCACGGTCATGGCGATAGCAGAACTTACCCGGATGTACAAAATTTCTTTTATGAGCGTAGAGAAGGAAACGACATTTAGACTGAGATTAATACCAAGAGCTACAACTTGCTGACATTGTTATCGAATTATCGCCTGCAAATGTGTTGTTATTAAACCTAAAAGGGAAGGCAGTTAATTAAATATCCGAGGACAGGAGTCTGCGACATCGTTACTAAGAACACCGCATGGGGACGGACATAATACAATTATCAAACATTTTAGGTAGTGTTTTCTGTTTGACATCCACACGCTCATCTTGGGTGTGTTCCGAAATACATGCGGCTGCACCGGCGCCGTACTCTGTTGCCAGGTAGGCCAGAAATCGCCGCCTATCCTGCTTTACAGAGTGGGAAAGCCTCTGTATGGTAGGACGTGGACGCCCAACACCTTGTGGACTGTTCGTGGTTCCACCACTTTCCATAGGTGCTCACAGCAGCTGCCTACTAGCATCGATGTTTCCGAAATGGTCGTTCCCAGGCGTCGGACCGCAACAGTCTGCCTATTGTCAAAGTCGGTGTATTTCGCCGTTGCGGCCCGTACTGTCGCTAGAATAATTCCCCATTCACCCGTGCTCCTCTTGTAATACTGAGGTGACAAAAGTCGTGCATACCTCCTAATATCGTGTCGGACCTTTGCCTGGCGTAGTGCAGAAACTCGACGTGGCGTGGACTCAACAGATTGTTGGAAGTCCCCTGCAGAAATAGTGAGCCATCGTGTCTCTGTAGCCATCCATAATTGCGAAAGTGTTGCCGGTGCCGGATATTGAGCACGAAGTGACCTCTACATACACTCCTGGAAATGGAAAAAAGAACACATTGACACCGGTGTGTCAGACCCACCATACTTGCTCCGGACACTGCGAGAGGACTGTACAAGCAATGATCACACGCACGGCACAGCGGACACACCAGGAACCGCGGTGTTGGCCGTCGAATGGCGCTAGCTGCGCAGCATTTGTGCACCGCCGCCGTCAGTGTCAGCCAGTTTGCCGTGGCATACGGAGCTCCATCGCAGTCTTTAACACTGGTAGCATGCCGCGACAGCGTGGACGTGAACCGTATGTGCAGTTTACGGACTTTGAGCGAGGGCGTATAGTGGGCATGCGGGAGGCCAGGTGGACGTACCGCCGAATTGCTCAACACGTGGGGCGTGAGGTCTCCACAGTACATCGATGTTGTCGCCAGTGGTTGGCGGAAGGTGCACGTGCCCGTCGACCTGGGACGCAGCGACGCACGGATGCACGCCAAGACCGTAGGATCCTACACAGTGCCGTAGGGGACCGCACCGCCACTTCCCAGCAAATTAGGGACACTGTTGCTCCTGGGGTATCGGCGAGGACCATTCGCAACCGTCTCCATGAAGCTGCGCTACGGTCCCGCACACCGTTAGGCCATCTTCCGCTCACGCCCCAACGTCGTGCAGCCCGCCTCCAGTGGTGTCGCGACAGGCGTGAATGGAGGGACGAATGGAGACGTGTCGTCTTCAGCGATGAGAGTCGCTTCTGCCTTGGTGCCAATGATGGTCGTATGCGTGTTTGGCGCCGTACAGGTGAGCGCCACAATCAGGACTGCATACGACCGAGGCACACAGGGCCAATACCTGGCATCATGGTGTGGGGAGCGATCTCCTACACTGGCCGTACACCACTGGTGATCGTCGAGGGGACACTGAATAGTGCACGGTACATCCAAACCGTCATCGAACCCATCGTTCTACCATTCATAGAACGGCAAGGGAACTTGCTGTTCCAACAGGACAATGCACGTCCGCATGTATCCCGTGCCACCCAACGTGCTCTAGAAGGTGTAAGTCAACTACCCTGGCCAGCAAGGTCTCCGGATCTGTCCCCCATTGAGCATGTTTGGGACTGGATGAAGCGTCGTCTGACGCGGTCTGCACGTCCAGCACGAACGCTGGTCCAACTGAGGCGCCAGGTGGAAATGGCATGGCAAGCCGTTCCACAGGACTACATCCAGCATCTCTACGATCGTCTCCATGGGAGAATAGCAGCCTGCATTGCTGCGAAAGGTGGATATACACTGTACTAGTGCCGACATTGTGCATGCTCTGTTGCCTGTGTCTATGTGCCTGTGGTTCTGTCAGAGTGATCATGTGATGTATCTGACCCCAGGAATGTGTCAATAAAGTTTCCCCTTCCTGGGACAATGAATTCACGGTGTTCTTATTTCAATATCCAGGAGTGTATATGTTCGATGGGATTCATATCGGGAGATCTGGGAGGCCAAATCATTCGCTCGAATAGACCAGAATGTTCTGCAGCGAGCAGTTGCGGCCCAGTGACATAGTGCACCGTTGTTTGCGAATATGAAGTCCTTGAATGGCTCCAAATGGTCTCCAAGTAGCCGAACACAGCAAGTCCATCATCGGTTCTGTTGGACCAGAGTACCCAGTCCATTACATGTAAAAGCAACCCACATCATTATGCAGCCACCACTCACTTGGATAGTATCTTGTTGACAACCTGGGTCCATGCTTTCGTTGGACCTGCATCACATTCGAATCCAATCTCAGCTCTTACCAACTGAGATCGGGACCCACTGGACCAAGCGACGATTTTCCAGTCTTCAAGGGTCCAACCAATATGGTCACAGGCCCAGGAGAGGCTCTGCAGGCCTGCTGTTAGCACAGCCACTTGCGTCGGTAGTTTCCTGCTATAGGCCATTAACGCCACATTTCGCCGCACTGTCCTGACGGATACGTTCGTCGTACGTCCAACACTGATTTATCCGGTTATTTTACGCGGTGTTGCTTGTCTGTCAGCACTGACGCCGCTGCTCTCGGGCGTTAAGTGAAGGCTGTCGGCCACTGCGCTGTCGGTGGTGAGAGGTAATGTCTGAAATTTGATGTCCTCAGCACACTCTTGACACTTTGGATCTCGGAATAGTGATTTCCGAAATGGAAGCCCCAACTGCCTTTCCGCTTTCACAGTCTGTTAATTCCCGTCGTATGGCAATAATCATGGCGGAATCTTTCCACATGAATCACGAATACAAATGACAACTCCGCCAATGCGCTGCCCTTGTGCACACGACACTACCGCCATCTGTGCATGTCACTATCCCATGACACCTCAGTGTACTTTCCTTACCACGTCATATTCCTGGGACAATGGTTCATCGAGTGCACATAAGTAAAATACAGAAAGCGAATGCACTGGAGTTCTCAGTAGTTTCAAAAAAACTTGGGGTGAAAGTATCCCACCCACTGTAAGTTCCTATCCTCTCCAGTTCCTTCAAGAGCAACTCCCCCGGCGCCCTATGTTTCACATGATGTGGGCGGGCAGATCAGCGCTGTGCCTCGCGGAGCCCTGCTGACTCACCGTCAGGAATTATGCACGCGGCAGGCGCAGTGCAGGGGTGAGCTGAAGATGGCGCCGCCCTAGGGGAGCGAAACGCCGCTAAGTGGCTCCGGCCGCGTGAAGTGAGCGCCGCTTTACCTCCAGCTGCGGGGGCGTTAAACAGGCTGGCGCGGTTACCACACCTCTGCTGACCGTCCCAGCGCGGTGCCAATGAAACCACATCCAACCACAGCTGTTACCTCGCGTGGTCATTCAGAAACGAGGAAATTTGCTTATTGTGCGACGTAAGTCACTCAAGACTTGTGGAAGCATATTTCGTGAAACTTAACTTCCACTGGTAGTAAACACACTGGACAATAATTGGTCACCCTGAAGAGACTTCACACCCCTGCCGTGTAAAACCGGCTCTAGCCATAACGAGTGAGTCTATATTCTATGCTGCCAATGTTAAATTGTCTACCTTCGTGGCCCATAATCCTGAAAAGTTTATAAGACATTAACTTCCAACTTGGCATAATTAATTGATGTACTTGTGTAGGTATACTGATCTAGAATTATTACTGTAATTGTGTTCTGAGACATGTTATGATATTTATCTCATACTCTTAACTCTTATGGCAGAATTTTGTAAACAAGTGATCATAAAAAGTAAATAACATGGGATATTTTATACTTATGGTTTCACATATGTTATTCTTGGCATGCTGTGAACATGCCATAATCCCTAGATAAGCTTTTTGAGATAATGTATCATTTATAGCAAAAAAAGAAAAAATCTGAGATACTGAGGTTCAAAGATTGTTTTTAATTATAAAGTTTTATGCACACTTACAGTTCTGACTCTTTCATGCACGAGAGTTGCCACATTCTGAATTTTGCTACGCAATGATTTCTTTAGTAGCTCTGGATTTAACAAATCTTTGGATATAGATTGGATTGTCACCATTACTGCCAAACATTATCCGAAAATTTAGCTCGCCTGTATTTACAGCAAGCACTTCAAACGCATTGTTCTGGCCTTTTACAGATGATCCACTGTTTGCACACGTGTTTTCTACAACTTCAGAGGCAATTTCTTGTTACCCACCAATCTCCGTTTCTTACACATACTTTTATATACGCATAAAAGAGCAACATATCCATGTACACTACACAAATCGCTGGCTAGCACACTATTTTCACACGAACTAGTGCCAGAAATAAAGAACAGAGTTGTTTATTTGTAATATCAACTTCTGAGACACAACATTGGAATTAAAACTAGGCAGCTGGCAGTCTTCCAGACTCTATGGTTCCCAAGACATGACTGTTCAACTCTGGCATTGTATACGAGGTGTCAAATTTAAAAATATTATTTTAAGGTCTTGAGATTGTTTGTTTCTAATGTACGATATACCAAAATTTTCAACAGAGTCTAAGCACATTACGGAATAGAATGAAGAAAAAGTCGAATTCCATCATAAGCAGCAGGGTTTGTAAGTTATCCGTGGTGAGTCTTCCAGGTTGTAGGGTGGTGGTCCATGAAACTTCCCCGTTCTTAATGGTTCGTCTAGAGCAGCGCTGAACGCCCTTAGAGGTGCTGCACCTTAGACTGAATCATGTTCACTGACGGATCGGACGTCGGAGAGAGATATAAATACTGTCAAAAGGGAGCGTGGCAGACGTTTACATCTTGTCGGCAGGGATAATACTTGTCAGAGATAAAACTCAATTATCAAATATCGTGTGTCAAAGATAAAGCTTATCTATGGTTCTGTAGAGCTACTGTCCATGTATGACAGCTCTACACCAATCGGGAGTTTCATCTCTGATAGGGAGTATCTACACAGATCACATGTAAACTTCTGCCACGCGCCTTTTTCGCAGTAATTATGTGGCTCTCCGACGTCTGACCTGTCAGTTGGCGAGCGTCAGCGGAACCCGTAGTATCTCTGAAGAAGACCAGCGGAGTTCTGGACGAAAAGTCAGGACCACACAACCCGGAAGACTCACCAGCAGCGAAGACATCCGGTCGTGAAAGCCTTCCTTTATGAGTCCGCAGGTCAGTCAGGTATACCAAATGCAGCTGAAGCCACTCAATGCGATTAAATTCCATGTAGAATTCAAGAATATATTATGTAACCGGGATAACACTGGTAAGCAGTCTACAGGACGCTCAGAAACGGTCTGAAAAGCTTGTAAGGGACTTGAGACTACATTCTGCTGAGAAACAGCTGTTAAGAAAAAATCAATAACTTGCGCCCTTTCCGAGTTACACTCCTGGAAATTGAAATAAGAACACCGTGAATTCATTGTCCCAGGAAGGGGAAACTTTATTGACACATTCCTGGGGTCAGATACATCACATGATCACACTGACAGAACCACAGGCACATAGACACAGGCAACAGAGCATGCACAATGTCGGCACTAGTACAGTGTATATCCACCTTTCGCAGCAATGCAGGCTGCTATTCTCCCATGGAGACGATCGTAGAGATGCTGGATGTAGTCCTGTGGAACGGCTTGCCATGCCATTTCCACCTGGCGCCTCAGTTGGACCAGCGTTCGTGCTGGACGTGCAGACCGCGTGAGACGACGCTTCATCCAGTCCCAAACATGCTCAATGGGGGACAGATCCGGAGATCTTGCTGGCCAGGGTAGTTGACTTACACCTTCTAGAGCACGTTGGGTGGCACGGGATACATGCGGACGTGCATTGTCCTGTTGGAACAGCAAGTTCCCTTGCCGGTCTAGGAATGGTAGAACGATGGTTTCGATGACGGTTTGGATGTACCGTGCACTATTCAGTGTCCCCTCGACGATCACCAGTGGTGTACGGCCAGTGTAGGAGATCGCTCCCCACACCATGATGCCAGGTGTTGGCCCTGTGTGCCTCGGTCGTATGCAGTCCTGATTGTGGCGCTCACCTGCACGGCGCCAAACACGCATACGACCATCATTGGCACCAAGGCAGAAGCGACTCTCATCGCTGAAGACGACACGTCTCCATTCGTCCCTCCATTCACGCCTGTCGCGACACCACTGGAGGCGGGCTGCACGATGTTGGGGCGTGAGCGGAAGACGGGCTAACGGTGTGCGGGACCGTAGCCCAGCTTCATGGAGACGGTTGCGAATGGTCCTCGCCGATACCCCAGGAGCAACAGTGTCCCTAATTTGCTGGGAAGTGGCGGTGCGGTCCCCTACGGCACTGTGTAGGATCCTACGGTCTTGGCGTGCATCCGTGCGTCGCTGCGGTCCGGTCCCTGGTCGACGGGCACGTGCACCTTCCGCCGACCACTGGCGACAACATCGATGTACTGTGGAGACCTCACGCCCCACGTGTTGAGCAATTCGGCGGTACGTCCATCCGGCCTCCCGCATGCCCACTATACGCCCTCGCTCAAAGTCCGTCAACTGCACATACGGTTCACGTCCACGCTGTCGCGGCATGCTACCAGTGTTAAAGACTGCGATGGAGCTCCGTATGCCACGGCAAACTGGCTGACACTGACGGCGGCGGTGCACAAATGCTGCGCAGCTAGCGCCATTCGACGGCCAACACCGCGGTTCCTGGTGTGTCCGCTGTGCCGTGCGTGTGATCATTGCTTGTACAGCCCTCTCGCAGTGTCCGGAGCAAGTATGGTGGGTCTGACACACCGGTGTCAATGTGTTCTTTTTTCCATTTCCAGGAGTGTAATTAGCATTGAAGTTAGCCAATCATGCAGCTGTCTGCGCAGATTCAAGCGGTGCCAAGAGACGGTGTCACTACACGTGTTCTTCATTTGGTTTCCTAAACCGAACAAGAGGGCAGTACAAAAACTGGACCGGGAACCGTAGTAAGCAACGAACCCGAGCCAAAGGCTGAGGGAGCAGTCTCGTGCGCCGCCATCTACGCTGCGGGAACAGCTGACACTAATTGTCACTGGCGGGCTGCTTCAATTTGCATGCGCAACGCCCCGACTGGCTAATTTCAACGATAATTAACTCCTAACGGCGCAACGCATCGATATTTTTTCTTCACAGTTATTTCTCGGCACAACATCCTCACCACAATCCTTATAAACTTTTCAGATTGTTTTTGACCGCACTGCTTTTCATAGTAACAGACTCAGAGGGCCTTAGACACGGGTTCCCAGGTAGATGCTGTGTTTCTTGACTTCCGCAAGGCGTTCCCCACAGTCGTTTAATGAACAAAGTAAGAGCATATGGACTATCAGACAAATTGTGTGATTGGATTGAAGAGTTCCTACATAGCAGAACGCAGCATGTCATTCTCAATGGAGAGAAGTCTTCCGAAGTAAGAGTGAATTCAGGCGTGCCGCAGGGGAGTGACGTAGGACCGTTGCTATTCACAATATACATAAACGACCTTGTGGATGAAATCGGAAGTTCACTGAGGCTTTTTGCGGATGATGCTGTGGTATATCGAGAGAGTTTAACAATGGACAATTATACTGAAATGCAGGAGGATCTGCAGCGAATTGACGCAGCGTGCAGGGAATGGCAATTAAATCTCAATGTAGACAAGTGTAATGTGCTGCGAATACACAGAAAGAAAGATCCCATATCATTTAGCTACAATATAGCAGGTCAGCAACTGGAAGCAGATAATTCCATAAATTATCTGGGAGTACGCATTAGGAGTGATTTAAAATGGAATGATCATATAAAGTTGATCGTCGGTAAAGCAGATGCCAGACTGAGATTCATTGGAAGAATCCTAAGGAAATGCAATCCGAAAACAAAGGAAGTAGGTTACAGTACGCTTGTTCGCCCACTACTTGAATACTGCTCACCAGTGTGGGATCCGTACCAGATAGGGTTGATAGAAAAGATAGAGAAGATTCAACGGAGAGCAGCGCGCTTCGTTACAGGATCATTTAGCAATCGCGAAAGCGTTACGGAGATGATAGATAAACTCCAGTGGAAGACTCTGCAGGAGAGATGCTCAGTAGCTCGGTACGGGCTTTTGTTGAAGTTTCGAGAACATACCTTCACCGAGGAGTCAAGCAGTATATTGCTACCTCCTACGTATAGCTCGCGAAGAGACCATGAGGATAAAATCAGAGAGATTAGAGCCCACACAGAGGCATACCGACAATCCTCCTTTCCACGAACAATACGAGACTGGAATAGAAGGGAGAACCGATAGAGGTACTCAAGGTACCCTCCGCCACACACCGTCAGGTGGCTTGCAGAGTATGGATGTAGATGTAGATATATAATACGTATCCTCCTTTGCCCTCCCCCTTCCTTCTGAGTTGAATTTATGAATAAAAGTGATCAAATCGACATCTATGTTATTAAATTATATCTTATTCAGATACTTCACTTACGTATCAGGTACGATGGAATACAGAATGCGACATAAACATTCAACTTATACACTCAAGCATTAAGGAAACTGGTACAGGCATGCAAATTCAAATACAGAGATATGTAAACAGGCAGAATACAGCGCTGCGGTCGGCAACACCTATATAAGACAACAAGTGCCTGGTGGAATTGGTAGATCGGTTACTGCTGCTACAAAAGTACGTTATCGAGATTTAATTGAATCTGAACGTGGTTTTACAGTCGGCGCACGAGCGGTGGGACACAGCATCACCGAGGTAGCGATGAAGTGGGTATTTTCCCGTACGACCATTTCAGAGTATATCGCGAATATCAGGAATCCGGCAAAACATAAAATCTCCGACATCGCTGCTGCTGGAAAAAAACCTGCAAGAAATGGACCAACGACGACTGACGACAATCGTTCTACGTGACAGAAGTTCTAGTCTTCCGCAAATAGCTGCAGATTTCAATGCTGGGCCATCAACAAGTGTCAGCGTGCGAACCATTCAACGAAACGTCATCGATTTGGGCTTTCGGAGCCAAAGGTCCACTCGTGTATTCTTGACGACTGCTCGACACAGAGCTTTGTGCCTCACCTGGGCCCATCAACACCGACATTTGTTGATGGCTGGAAACTGTTGCTTGGTCGGACGAGTCTCGTTTCAAATTGTATCGAGCGGATGGAAGTGTACAGGTATGGGGACAACCTTATGAATCCATGGACTCTGCATGTCAGAAGGAGACAGCTCAAGCTGGTGGAGACCCTGAAATGGTGAGGGGCGTGTGCAGTTGGAGTGATATAGGACCCCTGATGCGTCTAGATACGACTCTGACAGGTGACACGTACGTAAGTAACCTATCTGATCACCTTCATACATTCATGTCCATTGTGCATTCCGACAGACTTGGGCAATTCCAGCAGGTCAAACAGCTGTCAAATTGGAATGGTTTTTCTTATCCTTCTTGGCCGTAGGCACGAGTGAAATCTGGTGCCGGCACATTGCTTACTCCTCTCGACGAGCACCAAAGAGGCCACTGAGCATAACGTCCCCATCTGACGAACGAGTCACCATCAACAGTGAGAAAATGTGTTACACAAGTGAAGGGTCGGAAACCCTTTCCCATGTTATAACACGTCTTCTGCAACTACTGGTAACACATTACCCACGTGTACTGGTAACACATTACCCACGTGACAGAAACAGAACAGAGCTCACCAGATTTTTTTTCTTACATGAAATGTATTTACCGGAAAGGACACCCGTGCTTCCGCGGTCGAAAGACTTGAATGGGCTCATTTCAGATGTCGGAATCGGAGCCACAGATACAGCGTGTGTTTCCAAAAGGCATGAGGACCCTGGAACAAGTCCTGACGCGGTTGAAAATTGTCAACGATTTTCTCGGGAGGTTGAATCTATCGCGACAACCCACACGACCGGAAACGCTACAGAGTGGCTTCAGGAACACTCTTCTGTGTTTAAACAGTTCCACTGGCCACCATACACCCCAGACATGAACATTACTGAGCATATCTAGGTTGCCTTGCAACGTGCTATTCAGAAGAGATCTCCACCCCCTCGTACTCTTACGGATTTATGGACAGCCCTACAGGATTCATGGTGTTACTTCCCTCCAGCACTACTTCAGTCATTAGTCGAGTCCATGCCACCTCGTGTTGCGGCACTTCTAGGTGCTCGCGGGGGCCCTACACGATATTAGGCAGGTGTACCAGTTTCTTTGGCTCTTCAGTGTATATACATATATGTAAAACATGTCATCGAAATTTATTATATATACGTTGTGCTGAATTGGCAGATGTTCCTTAGCAATTATCAAGCAGTATATGTGAAAATCCGGATACAGTATAGCTTGAGGGTGTAGTTAAGATCTATTCCATAAAGAACCACATTATATCACTGTGAACTTCAAATAATACGTTGGCTACCCAACATGCAGATTGAAGTTGTAATTAGCTGTTGATGTAACCAACAGATTATTTGAAGTTCTCAGTGATATAATGTGGTTCAGTATGCAACAGATTTCGTCCTCAAGTTATACTATACCTGGATGTTCACATATACTGTTTGATAACTGCTCAGCAACATCTGCTGACTGCTACGGTACGACCGGCAATTGCTGCGGAACAACTGAAAGTTGCTGCAGAACAACCGACAATTGCTACAGAGGAACGGACCAATCATAGTAAAAGTAAATGTGGAGGGCAGGACGTGTTAACTGCAACGAAGCCTGTGCAAGAACGCTCTGTATGCATTCGACAGCTCATGCAGTGCGATGTTTGACGGAGGTGGTTGTGGAAGTGGTCAACGCGACATTCTGTGTTGTACGGCGACATGTGTGCAAGACATCTTATTTTGAGTGCTTACGATCGAGGACGAGCAATTGGACGGGTCGAAGCCGGTTAAGGTTTCACTGCTGTGTCTACAGTAATAAGTGTGACAGAAAGTATCATATCTAGATCTACATCTACATCCATACTCCGCAAGCCACCTGACGGTGTGTGGCGGAGGGTACTTTGAGTACCTCTATCGGTTCTCCCTTCTATCCACTCTCGTATTGTTCGTGGAAAGAAGGATTGTCGGTATGCCTCTGTGTGGGCTCTAAGCTCTCTGATTTTATCCTCATGGTCTCTTCGCGAGATATACGTAGGAGGGAACAATATACTGCTTGACCCCTCGGTGAAGGTATGTTCTCGAAACTTCAACAAAAGCCCGTACCGAGCTACTGAGCGTCTCTCCTGCAGAGTCTTCCACTGGAGTTTATCTATCATCTCCGTAACGCTTTCGCGATTACTAAATGATCCTGTAACGAAGCGCGCTGCTCTCCGTTGGATCTTCTCTATCTCTTCTATCAACCCTATCTGGTACGGATCCCACACCGGTGAGCAGTATTCAAGCAGTGGGCGAACAAGCGTACTGTAACCTACTTCCTTTGTTTTCGGATTGCATTTCCTTAGGATTCTTCCAATGAATCTCAGTCTGGCATCTGCTTTACCGACGATCAACTTTATATGATCATTCCATTTTAAATCACTCCTAATGCGTACTCCCAGATAATTTATGGAATTAACTGCTTCCAGTTGCTCACCTGCTATATTGTAGCTAAATGATAAGGCATCTTTCTTTCTATGTATTCGCAGCACTTTACACTTGTCTACATTGAGATTCAAATGTTCAAATGGCTCTGAGCACTATGGGACTTAACATCTATGGTCATCAGTCCCCTAGAACTTAGAACTACTTAAACCTAACTAACCTAAGGACAGCACACAACACCCAGTCATCACGAGGCAGAGAAAATCCCTGACCCCGCCGGGAATCGAACCCGGGAACCCGGGCGTGGGAAGCGAGAACGCTACCGCACGACCACGAGATGCGGACATTGAGATTCAATTGCCATTCCCTGCACCATGCGTCAATTCGCTGCAGATCCTCCTGCATTTCAGAACAATTTTCCATTGTTACAACATCGCTTATAAAACGGCCACTGAAGGTGGAAATGTTATACTAAAGTATGCTGGTGGTCGTCGGACCACCAGATCGAAATAGGATGATACGCAGCCCTAGTGACGAAAAGTTACGGACATCTGAATCCTAGGCAGATGGGTCCAGGCCTTGCAATCGCTACGGGTACATGTGTCTCTGTGAGAACGATTTTGCAACCATTAAATCGGGCTGGTTGTACGCTCGTAAACCTGTTGAATGTGCCCCACCTCTAACACGTTATTGTCGAGTAAAAGTTCGTTGTTGTAGGGAGTATGTTGGCTGGGATCAGCAACAGTGGTCCACAATGACGTCCTCCGAAGAACCACACTTCACTGGGGTAAGTGACTGTGGCTACCAGTTAGTGTGCAGAGGGAGAAAAACACGTCACACATCACAAAATATTAATGAACGTCATGAATATGGCATAAGGTTTATGATGTGGCCAGGCACTGTGCACAGTGGCCGAACATCGCTGCATTTTTTTGCGTGCAGAGAGATTATTCTGGGTCCTGTTCGCGTGTTTAAGGGTGCGGTAGGTAAACGTTTTGTTTATGGGCGACAATGCCGGCCCACACAGGACAGATTAGGCGCCGAACACACTGGAAAGTGGAGGTATGGAACATCTAGAGTAGCCTGCGCACTTATCGGAACTTTACCCATTAGCGCACGCCTGGGTTGTTCTCAGCAGACGTATTTCTCAACTCACCCCTCTCCGAACCGTGAAAGAACTAAAACTGCCTTTAAAGAGGTGTGAGACAATATCCCAAAGACTCCTCGACAATTTGGTAGCCAGCTTGAATAACGTGCAAAATGTGCATTACTGCCTGATGGGGGCCGATATAAATCTTTATGTTGGCAGTGTGACCTGTGTCAAACATGAACGGTATTTATGTCTGTTATCCTGCTTTCCCAAGTGCTGAAATCTCTCTCATTTTTCGTTATAAAGAAACCACTCCACCTCTATTACTAAGCCGGCCGCGGTGGTCTCTCGGTTCTAGGCGCTCAGTCCGGAACCGCGCGACTGCTACGGTCGCAGATTCGAATCCTGCCTCGGGCATGGATGTGTGTGATGTCCTTAGGTTAGTTATGTTTAAGAAGTTCTAAGTTCTAGGGGACTGATTACCACAGATGTTAAGTCCCATAGTGCTCAGAGCCATTTGAACCATTTTTGAACCTCTATTACTATGTTTGTCATCGTCCATTATTGGTTGTGATTACCTCTGTCCAACGGTGTGTGCGTTCCTTAGCAATTGTCTTACAGCGAATTTTACTTTCTTCTCGATTACATTCGATACAGAGTATGCCAACATTGATGTATGGTTGCGGATATGCACTGGCAAATTCATTTACAAGTCACATTAGATGCAACTTGGCGTATAATGTTAGAGCATAATCTCATAATCTTGGAAAGCACGAAAGAATCAGTCAAACAATTGCGTAACATAAGTTTGTTACACCGTTGACCTAGGTTTATGGAATTATCTTCTTCGGAAATAGATTGTAACAAGTTATATATTGTGTTGACAAGGTTACTGCATGTGTAAGTTGCTTACGATACCTTGTGCCGAATTTACTACTATGCCATTAAGATCTTCACACTGTTATAGAAGTTACATATTGCACTGCATATTTTTATAGGTGCTTGATAATGACGCCTATGTCGAAATTGACCAGCAAAACAAATTTACAGCCTACACAGCCTACAACGGAAAATGTCTTCTTTTGTAAACTGCGGGGATGTTTGTAAGGGCACAGATACCGAAACCGCTACGAGGTACCGTATCTTATCCTAACTCATCTACTTCTCTCGGTTTTGCATTATTCCTCGGAGTAGTTGCCTTTTCCTTACAGATTAGGGCCATTAGTCACACTGTCATATAGAAAAGCCTATTTATCCGGAGGGTAGGAGGGTTATAAACGGAGCAGCAAAATTACAGACTAATATCCGTAACATCGATTTGCTGTAGAATTCTACAATCTGAGTTCGAATGCAATAAATTTTTTTGGGACCGAGAAGGTAACGTCCACGAGTCAGCACGGTTATAGAAAGCATCCCTCAAGCGAAATTCAGCTTGCCCTTTTCTGACAAGATATGCTGCGAACTCTGAGTTAAGGACAACAGGCAGGAACTCTGAATGACAGTCAACAGACTGACTCCATGTTTCCATATTTCCGGAAAGTGTTTCACGCGTGCCCCATTGCAGGCTGTTAAAGAAACTACGAGCATATGGAACAGGTTCATAGATACGTGGGTGACTCGGAGGCTTGTTAAGTAATAGAACCCAGAGTGTTGTCCTCGACGGTGAGTGTTCGTCAGAGATAAGAAAATTGGAAATTTGTGGTAAGATCTTATGGGACCAAACTGCTAAGGTCATCGGCCTTTAAGCTTACGCACTACTTAACCTAACTTACGCTAAGGACGACACACACACACCCATGGCCGAGGCAGGACTCGAACCTCAGAGGGGGGGAGGGGGGGGGGGGACGCCGCGCGGACCTTGACAGGGCGCTTCAGAACGCGTGGCTACGTGCGGAGCAGAGACAAGGGTATTGTCAGGAGTGTCTCAGGGAAGTGTGATGCTACCGCTACTATTTCCTACGTACGTACATGAAAGATCTGGCGGACAATGGGGCAGCATTCTGCGGCTGTTTGCTTATGATGCTGTGGTGTACGGGAAGGTGTCACTGTTGAGTGACTATAGGCGGATACAAGATGAGTTGTGCGGTTGAGCAGGTAAAACAAACCCGTAATGTTCGGATACAGCATTAATAGTATGCTTATTGACGCAGTCACATCTAAATTCCTGGGCGTAACGTTGCAAAGCGATATGAGATGGGACGATCACATGAGGATTGGAGTAGTGATGGCGAACAGCCGACATTGGTTTGTTGGGGGAGTCTTGGGAAAGTGTGGTTCACCTATAAAGGAGATCTCGTACAGAAACCAGTGAAAGCCTGTTTTGAGTACTGCTCGAGTGTTTGGGATCGGCAGCAGGTTGGATTAAAAGGAAGACATGGAAACAATTTGTTACTGGTTGGTTCGAAGATGTTACGGAGACGCTTAGGGAACTGAAATGAGAATCTATGATAGTAAGGCGACATTGTTTTCGAAGAACACCATTGAGAAAATTTACAGTACCGCCATTTGAAGATGCCTGCAGAACTACTGTACTGCTGGAAATATACAGTTCGCGTAAGGGTGACGACGATAAGATACGAGAAATCAGGTTACATACGGAGGCAATTAAAATTGCTACACCAAGAATAAATGCAGATGATAAAGGGGTATTCATTGGAAAAATATATTATAGTAGAACTGACATGTGATTACATTTTCACGCAATCTGGGCGCATAGGTCCTGAGAAATGAGTACCCAGAACAACCACCTCTGGCCGTAATAACGGCCTTAATACGCCTGGGCATTGAGTCAAACATAGCTTAGATGGCGTGTACAGGTACAGCTGCCCATGCGCCTTCAACACGATACCACAGTTCATCAAGAGTAGTGACTGGCGTATTGTGACGAGCCAGTTGCGCAGCCACCATTGACCAGACGTTTTCAATTGGTGAGAGATCTGGAGAATGTGCTGGCTAGGGCAGCAGTCGAACATTTTTTGTATCCAGAAAGGCCCGTACATGACCTGCAACATGCGGTCGTGCATTATCCTGCTGAAATGTAGGGTTCCCAGGGATCAAATGAAGGGTAGAGCCTTGAGGCGTAACACATTTGAAATGTAACGTCCACTGTTCAAAGTGCCGTCAATGCGAACAAGAGGTGACCGAGACGTGTAACCAATGGCACCCCGTACCATCACGCCGGGTGATACGCCAGTATGGCGATGACGAATATACGCTTCCAATGTGCGTTCACCGCGATGTCGCCAAACACGGATGCGACCATCATGATGCTGTAAACAGAACCTGTATTTATCCGAGAAAATGACGTTTTGCCATTCGTGCAGCCAGGTTTGTCGTTGAGTACACCATAGCAGGCGCTCCTGTCTGTGATGCAGCGTGAAGGGTAACCGCAGCCACGGTCTCCGAGCTGATAGTCCATGCTGCTGCAAACGTCGTCGAACTGTTCGTGCAGATAGTTGTTGTCTTGCAAACGTCCCCATCTGTTGACTCAGGGATCGAGACTTGGCTGCACGATCCGTTACAGCCATGCGGATAAGATGCCTGTCATCTCGACTGCTAGTGAGGCTGTTGGGATCCAGCACGGCGTTCCGTATTACCCTCCTGAACCCACCGATTCTGTATTCTGCTAGCAGTAATTGGATCTAGACCAACGCGAGCAGCAATGTTGCGATACGATAAACCGCAATCGCGATAGGCTACAATCCGACATTTATCAAAGTCGGAAACGTGATGGTACGTATTTGTCCTCCTTATACGAGTATCACAACAACGTTTCACCGGGTAACGCCGGTCAACTGCTGTTTGTGTATGAGAAATCGGTTGCGAACTTTCCTCATGTCAGCACGTTACAGGTTTCGCCACCGACGCCAACCTTGTGTGAATGTTCTGAAAAGCTAATCATTTGCATATCACAGCATCTTCTTCCTGTCGGTTAAATTTGACGTCTGTAGCACGTCATCTTCGTGGTGTAGCAATTTCAAAGGGCAGTAGTGTAGATAGTCTTTTTCCCCTCGTTCTGTTTACGAGTGGAACAAGAAAGGAAGTGACGTAGTGGTACAGGGTACCCTCCGCCACGCACCGTACGGTCAGTTGCGGCGTGTATGCGTCGATGTAGATACAGATGTAAATATGTCCGGCGGGATTACGAGAACGATGGTAGAGCAACTGGCGACGTGCCAGGTGGGGCGTGCAGCAGCGCCTGCCCGCTGTGGGTGTTGCTCGAGTTGGTGGTCGGGGCATGATCGGCGGCTGGAGCCCGGGGTGGGCTCTCCCTGCGGCTGTGACTGTGGCCGTCTGGGTGTGGCGCGCCGACGGCATCGATTGGCCGGCGGGCGGCTTCCCAGACTCGCGCCTGCCTAACAGGTAGCAGCGAGCAGCCGCATACAGCCAGCGGCCGCGGATAACACAGCACCGTGGCTCGCCAACACCGCCAAGACGACACACTGCCATACGTAATACGGCGTAGGAACAGCTTCCAGTCGCGTCGGGAAGGATAAATACAGGTCCTGTACTGTTTTCAAGGGAATGCTATACCATTCGCCCTGTAAAATAGTTGCAAGATCAGGTGACCGTGATGGAGTTAGATAGTGATCACACACCCTTCTCTCCAAAGCAGACCACAACGTCTCAATAACATTTAGGTCTAGCTACTGTGGCAGCCAGGGGAGACGCGACAGTTTTTCCCGGTGCACACAGTGGTGGTCAGTCCACCCTAATCACGCAATTGCTGTTGAGAGGGAGGGCCGGGCCACATAAGCAACATTCACAGGTTATAGCTACAACACTTTCATTATACTTTTACTTAGGAAATAAAATTTTATCTTTAAAATTTTTGTGATAAGGTAAGTTAGCAAAGAATCCTTACAAGCACGGGCAAGCGCCCTATTCCAACAGCAACATTAATGTTTAAACAGGCATTAAGTGATTCGCAAGTTAATTAAATGCTGTATACAGTATAACTCGTTAAAGGAGACTACAATAATGAGATAAGGTTTAACCAATATGGATATCACAATTTTTTTAAAATGAAATACAAACAGATACACCCGTTCGTGACAAATTTTCAAAACAGGTGACGTCACATAGGCACGGGCTTCAAATAAGAGAAAGGGGGGGGGGGCACTGGACCCAGACCAGAGGCGGCCAGCCCAGAACCCACAGCAAGCGGGCGAGCTGGACAGGCTGCCGCACATAGTACACTATAGCACACTGAAAAAAAGATCTTAGAGCCCGTGCTATTACGCAATTTCAGTGAAAAGGGGGGCGGGGGGGGGGGGGGGTAGAAAACGGCAAACATTAATTCCTCAAACTTAAAATAACTACTATGTATAGAATAACAGCCTATTTCACGAACATTGAAATAAAATAGTCAGTTGTGAATCAATAACTACAATAACTAATGCCCTTGACGTAACCTTAAAGACGAGGGCGGATAGCATAATACCAAGTCGGCTTAGAAACTTAAACTACACTAGTAGGTTAACTTACGCTCACTGAAACTGGGGAGCCCATTTAAATTACCCCTTAACAGGATACTGATAAACGTCAACAGTCAAGTAGGCCACCATTTCACTCTTTACGAGTGAACAAGTAATACAATTAGATAAATCAGAACATACAGATACAATGTTAAGCCTGTGCTTCGACCCAACTATAAAAACGTCCACACAGCTCAGTGTACCAGGAAAAATATTACAGTTTCACCATACTGGCTTATGTCGTCCGTCACTTCGAGCAACAATAGTACCAATAAATACACCTCGCTTACTCCGACTGTATTACATCACAAAATCCAGATAAACCTTTAACCAAACAGCACTAAATAGAGGGGACCTTTTGGCTGGCAAGACAACAGTTTCCAGTCATGGTGCCGATACTTGGGAAGCAAGGATCAGTATAATATGCGCACCAAAAACATGACAAGCAATTCTCACCAAATCTTTTATGAAATCCTTTACAGATCCCAATCAGGGCCGCACGACTCGATTCGGGTAATGTGGCCGAGTCCTGTTCCCACACTACGAGCCAGGTTCGGTCTTGCAAACGTGTCAAACACACCACAACCTCTGCGTCCTGCCCCGGCCCGCTCAACCACGCTCTCCCTGCTTCGCCAGCGCCGCGCGGCTCTCCGGCCGTCCCCTTTCTCGCCCTCACGCCCGTCGCGGCCAAAAGCCACGTCAAACGGCCCACCACAAAGATCACACCATGCCGACCCGATCGATCAATCGATACGAGCCGGTACGGCTCCCACAAAACCAATCCTGGACGTTGCGAGCTATGCGAACAGTGGCTCTGTCGCGTTGCAACACAGCATCATCAACTGGGGAGCAAACATTGCACCACGGAACGGACCTTATTAAGCAGAACGATCACATAATCCTTGCCGGTAAAATGACATTACACAGTAGGCATGTCGACTGCGGAGTACCACGATATGGCTGCCCAAATCACCACCAAACACCTGCCATTTTTTACTCTATGGACGTAAATTCTGCCAGAAGATGGAAGCACTGTAGGTCAACACTCATTCGACCAAACGACTTGCTTCCAGAACTCCACACTTCAGGTCTTACGGCTTCGTCACTACGTTTTCGTGTCACTTGCATCTGCATCACTGACCAGTGATTTTGCTACTGCAGTTCGCCCTACAATTCCCTGCTAATGCAGCTCCCTTCGTGTTGTTCTGGTGCTGACAGAGTTCGCGAGTGCAACATTTACTTCTGGAGTCCCTTTTGCAGGTCTCGCCCTGTTGACTTTCGTCACAATCCTCTTCAACGACCGTCCGTCACGACCACTAAACACACACTTTCGACCGTGCTGTGACTTAGCGGATGATGTTTTTCCGCTTTTCCTGCATGGGGCATTAATCTTCGATCGATAGCTGTTCAAACAGTAAACAAAAAAATGGTTCAAATGGTTCTGAGCACTATGGGACTCTACTGCTGTGGTCATAGGTCCCCTAGAACGTAGAGCTACTTAAACCTAACTAACCTAAGGACATCACACACATCCATGCCCGAGGCAGGATTCGAACCTGCGACCGTAGCGGTCGTGCGGTTCCTGACTGTAGCGCCTTTAACCGCTCGGCCACTCCGGCCGGCCAAACAGTAAACACTTCGGCTACCCTGACTACGGAAGGACCTGACATACAAGCAGCAAGAGTTCCCTCACGTCCAACCTCACTTAGTTGCGTTTTTAATGCAGTCACAACTACAAAGAACATTTAATATTTTTTTCATAATGCGGGGCCACAGTCATAATATATTTCTTTGAAGTCAGTACCGCCATTGGACTGTTGTTTATTTGCTGTGTTACATTTACACGATCATGATTTCGGATCCAAAGTGCCATTATCAAGCGTTTTAAATGTTATACAGTGCCTAAGATGGCATACTATGGTATTTAAAATACACTATTAGACACATTGTCTAAGGTTCGATATTTCTGGTAAAGCTTACTGTGATAAAACAAAGCAGTAGGCTTTACCAGAAATATAGACTCTTAGACAATGTGTCTAATAGGGTATTTTAAACACCATAGTATGCCATCTTAGGCACTGTATAACACTTAAAACGCTTGATAATGGCACTTTGAAGCCGAAATCATGATCGTGTAAATGTAACACTGCAAACATACAACAGTCTAATGGCGGTACTGACTTTAAAGAAACAAAGAACATTGCTCTCACCGTGATTGACACTAGCAAGGTATTGACGGCGCTGCACAGGTGCCATTCGTGGTCAGATAAGACAGTCGGTACTCTGTCTGTCCACATCTGCATCAGCACTCCACAAACCTCCTTACTGTGTGTGGCGGAGGAAACTTTGTTCACCGCTGACGCTCCCTGCTATTCTGTTCTATTCACGAGTGGTTATCTGGCAGAACGACTGTTGTAAAGGCTCCGTTTATGTCGGAAAGTTTTTAATTTTTGCTTTCTCCCAAAGTGTTTGTGCGAGGAACTCATACACGATGTACAGAATAAAATCAATGAACTTCACTGCGTATGTTGATCTATAAGTAAAGCGTCAAAGATCGAAAAGATAAAACCATAAAATTAAAGTTTTGCAAAGCAGTGGCTATACCTGTACTGCTCTGCGTCCCGAGAAGAAATGCCTAGAATTTTTTATACGAAAAATCTTAATGCTTGGAACTTGCTGGCAGATCAAAACCGTGTGCCGGACCGAGACTAGAACTCACGACCTTTGCCTTTCGCGGGCAAGTGCTCTACCATCTGAGCTACCCAAGCACGACTCACGCCCCGTCCTCACAGCTTTACTTCTGCCAGTACCTCGTCTCCTACCTTTCAAACATCCCCCAGGCTGTGGCTAAGCCATGTCACCGCAATATCCTTTCTTTCAGGACTGCTAGTTCTGCAAGGTACGCAGGAGAGCTTCTGTAAAGTTTGGAAGGTAGGAAACGAGGTACTGGCAGAAGTGAATCTGTGAAGAAGTGCCGTGAGTACTGCTTGGGTAGCTCAGATGGTGGAGCAGTTGCCCCCGAAAGTCAAAGGTCCCGAGTTCGAGTCTCGGTCCGGCTCACAGTTTTAATCTGCCAGGAAGTTTCATATCAGTGCACACTCCGCTGCAGAGTGAAAATCTCATTCAGGAATCTTAAAGCTTTTTAATCAAAATTAAGTTTATTAACATTCTAAATCTTCATTGTTCATGTTTACATATTTATTTTTCAGTACAGTCACCCCGGCGACATTTCTCCCAACGGGAGACCAATTTGTTGATACTGTCGCGGTAGAATGGTTGAGTTTGTTGAGGGAGCCAGAATCTCGGCTCTACTTACAAAGCTTCATCACTGCTAAAGTGAAGGCCTCAAAGGCTTTCCTTACTTTTCCAAAACAGATGACCGTCGGTTGGAGCCAAGACTGTATTGTATGAAGGATGATTGAAGACAGTGAAGCCGAGGCGTCGCATTGATGCGTTTGTCGCAGCGCTCGCGTGTGTTGCCTGGCATTGTCATGATGAAGTAGAGGGTGCTGCACGTGTGAACCAACTTTTAGAATTCGGAACTGCAACAGCGAGCTGTTTGCCCCCACCGACGTAGCTGCGCTGCACAGTGCCACGTTATACGCTACAATTCGGAGATAATAAAGATGTAGAATGTTAATAATGTCTGTTTTATTTAAAACTTTCACAGTTTTCACATAGAAAATTCGGAGGCATTACTTATCAGAATGCCCTCGTCGAAGCACAGAAGCAGCATGCAACTGATTGGAATCAGATTTCTAAGCTGTGCCAATGGTTGCTGTACTGTTTCTCCTGGGTGGACATGAATGTGAAATATATATATTATATGTTCTTACAATAAGTATTGTATGAGTAACTTGCTAGTTTTACCAAGGAACAATATATTATGCTGCAATGTATACCTATTCCATTGAATTAAGATTCTGTGTTTGAACTCTGACCTCTTTTGTGATTACTATTCTTCCTCTTGTCTTATGACCTGAACGCGAACCGTAAGGAGCGTTTAACGAAGGTTAATCTTGCTGTATCACCTAATGTAAGTTATTAACAAAACTGAAAATAGAGTTGTTTGTAACTTAAACATTGCGTCCGTGTTCAAATCATTTGTAATCCTGAACCTTGCTTGTCTAGAGTAGACGTGGGCCTTAACAGAAATTCTTAATTGTTAGGCGCCATCTTAAAAAAAATTAAGAACTTCCTTTTAGGTCAGCGTCGAGACGTACCGCCGTTTAGAAAACTAAACCTTTGTTTCAATTTCTACTAGTCTGGCGGGTGCTGCAAATAATTCAATAAGATTCACTTTCAGATTTTGTCAAAGTTGCGAGATAACGTCCCAGGCAGGAAGGCCTGGTCACAGGATTCTAGCTCTGGTGCTATAAGCACACGACTTTTAACTTGACGTCGACGAAGTACATATTGAGGAATATCTGTGGTGTTTTAATAGTTAAACAAATGAGTATTTGCAGTTCCGTAAAGCCTGAGAACTGGGCTAGTTCACTGAGTGCTTATAAATGGTTCAAATGGCTCTGAGCACTATGGGACTCAACATCTGAGGTCATCAGTGCCCCAGAACTTAGAACTATTTAAACCTAACTAACCTAAGGACACCACACACATCCATGCCCGAGGCAGGATTCGAACCTGCGACCGTCTCGGTCTCGCGATTCCAGACTGTATCGCCTAGAACCACACGGCCACTGCTGCCGGCGGGTGCTTATACGCGTCGGGCTAAAGTAAGCAACATATTACACGCTTAATAATATTCTTACATTAGTTATTTCTCTTTTATGCTGAGCCATTGCATTAACGTGTGTTTCTTTTTTTATATAAGTCACGGCTCATATTCATTATATTTCATTACACTGATAGTATAGAAAAAGAGTCACAAATATTTTTATTTTATTACAATACATTGCCCATATAAAAATGAGAATATACGCGATGAATTAGAAGGTGAAATGGAGGCAAAAACTTAGGCGTATGGATGAAGACAGAACTACAGTCACTCTAAACAAGTTCAGGTCCTCAGAAAAAAGATGTGTTGATCTTAAAAACATGAAGTCGGAACAGGCATATTGCCTACTAATCCTTGAAGGGAAGAAGAAGAAGAAGAAGAGTAATATATCGGCTGTCTCTTCTAGGAAGGCACGCTCTCGGAACTTCAATGGTAAACAACACCTTGATGCAGACCGCCTCTCTTGTAGCGCCTGCCACTGGAGATGGAAGAGTGTCTCTGTGACGCTACCGCGCCTGCTGAGAGAACCTAACGAAGCGCCCTGCTCTTCTCGAGATCCCCCCCCCCCCCTTCCATTTCCTCTATTAGTCCGATCTGGGAAGCTTCGCACACTGACGAACTGTACTTCAGTATTGGGCGAAAGAGGATTCCGTATTTCGCCTTCTTCGAGGGAGGACTAGACGTTCCAAGAATCCTTCCCTTGACTTTCAGTCTGACGATTGCCTTTCACACAGTTAACTTAATGTGGGCGTTCCTCTCCGAATCGCCCTTTACTGAGAGGGACCAGTATAGCCCGTTCACATTTATTTTCGATTGTTTCTTTATTTTGCTGTGCTAAGAAGCTATTTTGCCCCGGCTACAGGGCTGGGTTCTGATAGATGTGTTTTCTCTCTTTTCTCCCATCTAAACTGCGTGATTCCCGTCGGAGAAAAGATACGATGACAGACATTCTGTGAGCATTTTTTGAGGAAAGATTTAGTTCCAAGGGGAGAAAATGTTTCAAAAGGCTCTCAGCACTATGGGACTTAACATCTGAGGTCATCAGTCCCGTAGAACTTAGAACTACTTAAACCTAACTAACCTAAGGACATCACACACATCCATGTCCGAGGCAGGATTCGAACCTGCGATCGTAGCAGTCGCGAGGTTCCGGACTGAAGCGCCTAGAACCGCTCCGCCATCGCGGCTGGCTCAAGGGCAGACTTGCATGACTGAGTTAATCGTTGGGTGTCAGATGGCAGCATCAGACTTGTAACGAAAAATTGGTGAAATAAATACGATAATTTAAAATAATCTCAGTTACAAAAAATACCTTTTGTGGGTGTCAGTCAGTAAAGATAGAGAAAAGACACAGCGAACATGTAACACGTCAGCCTCAGTTGCAAATAGGAACCAATCTTTACTCAGGTTTCAGCCAAAATAATTTGGCCTTCTTCAGAAGCCAGTGACACTGAACTATTGCATGCCAAAGTTTGGCCTTGTCAATTACAAAACTGTTGCATCGTAGTAACCAGAGTTCCGGCGCAGCTCTCGTGGCCTACCGACCTCGTCCGCGGAGTAGGGCCTGCTGTTTCTCTACAGCCCAAGTAATGTAGATGTATGACTGGTTACTATGGTGCTACAGTTCTATACCTGACAAGGCCAAACTTTGGCCTGCAGTAGTTTAGTGTCACTGGCTTCTGAAGAAGGCCAAATTATTTTGGCTGAAACCTGGGTAAAGATCTACATCTACATCCATACTTCGCAAGCCATCTGACGGTGTGTGGCGGAGGCTACTTTGAGTACCTCTATCGGTCCTCCCTTCTATTCCAGTCTAGTGTAGTCGTGGAAAGAAAGATTGTCGGTATGCCTCTGTGTAGGCTCTAATCTCTCTGATTTTATCCTTATGGTCTCTTCGCGAGATATACGTAGGAGGGAACAATATACTGCTTGACCCCTCGGTGAAGGTATGTTCTCCAAACTTCAACAAAAGTCCGTACCGAGCTACTGAGCGTCTCTCCTGCAGAGTCTTCCACTGGAGTTTATCTGTCATCTCCGTAACGCTTTCGCGATTACTAAATGATCCTGTAATGAAGCGCGCTGGTCTCCGTTGGATCTTCTCTATCTCTTCTATCAACCCTATCTGGTACGGATCCCACACCGGTGAGCAGTATTCAAGCAGTGGGTGAACAAGCGTACTGTAATCTACTTCCTTTGTTTTCGGATTGCATTTCCTTAGGATTCTTCCAATGAATCTCAGTCTGGCATCTGCTTTACCGACGATCAACTTTATATGATCATTCCATTTTAAATCACTCTTAATGCGTACTCCCATATAATTTATAGAATTATCTGCTTCCAGTTGCTGACCTGCTATATTGTAGCTAAATGGTAAAGGATCTTTCTTTCTATGTATTCGCAGCACATTACACTTGTCTACATTGATATTCAATTGCCATTGGTTTCTATTTGCAACTGAGGCTGAGGTGTTACATGTTCAATTATCACAGTTGCTGACAGGGCTGCACAATGTTAATAATTCTTAAAAGGCACAGTTATAAAGTAGTACATACACAGGCCACCGCCTATGTTCGGCATCGACGTGCGACAACCACTCACGAAAGACGTGCAACAGCACTAGCAATGGAGGGCGTCACGCGAGCACACGAAAAACAGTGCAGTCGTTGTCGTAATTCGGAAACGGAGCCATTTATCTGACGTCCAAAATGGCGTCGTCATTGGCTCTCGGGCCAAGGGCGGAAGCATTTCCTGAACAGCTAACTCTGTAAATTCTTCGGTGGCGCCTTTATTGAAGTATACGGCACACGGCAAAATGACGCTATCCAAAACAGTCGCAGAGGCTACTGTGGCGCACCACGGGCGATAGATGGCAAGGCTGAAAGACTGCTGCGGAAGTGTGTTCGGACAGACAGACGTGGAAGTGTTCAGAAAGTGGCCGCCCGTATGAACCAAGGGGCCACCAACAGTGCCTCCTCAACGACTGTTCAGCGAACGTTGCTGCCTCTGGGCTTCTGCAGCGGGCGCCTGATTCTTGTATCCATGCTTGTATTGCATTCCAATACCTCAACTGGACGTCCACTGAGTGATGACACGTGCCCTTTCCGTATTAGTCACGTTTCATGCTCCATCGGACATACTGCCGGTGGCGTGTGTGGCGTCAAATGTCTGAACGCAAACACTCTGCATTAGTTGTGGCTCGGCTGGCTCTGAGCACTACGGGACTTAACTTCTGAGGTCATCAGTCCCCTAGAACTTAGAACTACTTAAACCTAACTAACCTAAGGACATCACACACATCCATGCCCGAGGCAGGATTCGAACCTGCGACCGTAGCGGTCGCGCGATTCCAGACTGTAGCGCCTAGAACCGCTCGGCCACCCCGGCCGGCATTAGTTGTGGTCTGGGGAATGTTTCCACAGTATTACCTTTGTGACCGCGATATTCTGGAAGGCACAATGGACCAACATAAGCATGTATCTGTCCTTGTGGATCATATCCACCCCTACATGCAATTTCTCTCCCTTGGCAAGATGTACAATACGTCACACAGCGTGCAGTGTACGTGTGTGGTTCGAAGAACAAGAGGACGAGTTTACCGTACCACCCTGACCACCAAACTCCCCGGATTTAAACCCAATCTAGAATCTGTGGGACCACTTCGATTGGGCTGTACGCGACATGGATTCCCAACCGAGAAACCTAGCGCACCTTTTTCTGAGACGAGTAGAAATAACGGATTTTAACAGTTTTGCATTGAGATCGAACATCATCTTGCTTTGTGATTGAATTTTACCCCAGAGGAAGATGAATGGGAATCCGCACCTGGAATTTATTTTCTGTGATGCTCTTTCACATGTCATTTAAAGAAATGAATAGGGATCGATCAGAAACATTAAATTAAATAACGATAGAAACTATATTGTGTCAGTGTTTAGTTGTTCCATTTTGTTCAAATTAGGTCCATCGACTTTATTAACGAAGAGATGAAACAGTCAAACCCTTTTCCACGTTCTACATAGGTGGTAAAGGAAATATTTAACTGCAGTAAAGTTATTTCACTCACAGCTCTTTTTCCTTTCGTGTTGGTGATTAAAGTTTCACACTGAGGAAAGCAAATATAGCAGAAATTGGTTTTTTTACATTAGTGTTACTGATATTGACACTGAGGTCTGGAGCCGAACAACAAATATAAAAATACAATGGCCTCGTCATTTATTTAAACAGTACTGATTCGGTGAAAGACAAGAGACGGCTAGTGTCAGAACAGTAACTCGGCAATGCTATCTGCGAATACTCTAACTGGAACACGCAGTAATCCTAGTCCTGGGTATTTAATAGATGTGATAGGTTGCAGTGATTGTTCGACAATACGTGTTCATACAATAATGGGCTTTTCCCGTTTATTTATACGCAGTACATAAACATTTGTTTATGCTGAAGGTCAGGCAACAATGCATGAACCTTGCACGTCCTCTTCGTTATGCTAACTTTGCGACTTCTCTTGTGCTGCACAATGAAAGAATCTCGTACTCTAGAACATTTCAACTAACCAGTCATCAGATAGTGTCAACAATTATTCTTCTGTCAAGATGTTGTGCTATTAAGGGGGCAAATTTTCAGGGCTTCTTAACCGAAATTGCATACTTAATGTCAGTTGAGTTCCCCGAAAAGGTAGGAAGGAGACCTTCAGAACGTGGAAATCCACAAAGTTGTGATCTGTACGAGCGCAGGACGCCCCGTTCGGAGTGCAGGATTGTTGTCCAGTGAAAAGTCCTAGGTTGACAGTGGTACACGGTTGGCAGTAAATACTTTATTTTGGGGACTCATACAATGCAAATAACTTCTCAGAGCGGTGCACACGGCCAGGGGTTGTCTGCGTTGCACGGCGGAGTTCGGAAACCGCAACTTCAACAGCGACGGCGTCGTGCGGGTTGCCGGCAAGGCCGTCTGCAGGCGTTGTCCACCGTCCAGCTGGGACGCCGCAGCGTGGAGCTCCGCTTTTACAAGAGGCGCTCTCGAAGATATCGCAGTTACGCGCCCAGGTCAGCTACCCACAGCTCCGCACCGATTGACAGTAGCCGTACAAAAGTATGTCCTCGACTCCCGACTAGAGATGGCGAATGCCTCGGTAGCTGCTGACAGGTACAGCGCGATTGCACCTCTGCCGAACAGTGTGTGTGGCCGGCACCTAGCAGGCCACCCTCGACTGACCCCAGCGGGACGCTGACCGAAGGCACTCAGGGCTTCACGTCAGTGGCACCAGCGGCATTCCAGGGTAGTGGAGTGCCACACGCTGGCTGCTGTCTGGTACTCGAAGTTTGGCTTCTTTTTTTTCCATCAGTTTCTGGATGGTTTGATGCGGCCCGCCACGAATTCTGTACAAACCTCTCAGAGTAGCACTTGCAACCTACGTCTTCTATTATTTGCTGTAAGTATTCCAATCTCTGTCTTCCTCTACGGCTTTTGCCCTCTACAGCTCCCTCTAGTACCATGGAAATCATTCCCTCATGTCTTAACAGATGTCCTATTATCCTGTCCCTTCTCCTTATCAGTGTTTTCCACATATTCCTTTCCTCTCCGATTCTGCGTAGGACCTCCTCACTCATTACCTTATCAGTCCACCTAATTTTCAACATTCGTCTGTAGCACCACAGTCCATGTTTCACTATCATACAATGCTGTGCTTCACACGTACATTCTCAGAAATCTCTTCCACAAATTAAGGCCGGTATTTGATATTAGTAGACTTCTCTTGGCCAGGAATGCCTTTTTTGCCATAGCTAGTCTGCTTTTGATGTCCTCCTTGATCTGTCCGTCATTGGTTATTTTACTGCCTAGGTTGCAGAAGTCGAAGTTACCGTACGAATATTACGCTGAACATCACGGGACAGCCTCTGCGTGGATTCGCTGTGACTCATAAGACTCACACACCGACTGCTCGCAACTGAAGAGCGTAAATCAGAGCAGCCTGTGTGCTTCAGAAATAACGATGTTTATGCTGATCGGCTCGTCGGCGTCACAACCGTGGCTCTCAGCTCTGCAACTTGGCGCTTTCTACCATACCAGTGGGCTATAAGTCTTTCTTGCGTACGATTTATGGGTTGCTGTGGCATCTCGCAATGCTATCAGAATGTGGTCGTTTTGCTGTGGTCGCACCCTGCTTTCGCTACTAAGAAGCTGTTATGAAATAATAGATAGGTAGAGATTCATGGCTGACTTATAAAGTAGGAGGAAGGTTTTTGTCTCGCTCTAGGCGATATAATTTTATAAAAAGCAATGAGTGATTACGTGGTGTTGTTTTTGAGACAGATACAAACATGTATTTTGACACTGTTCTATATCAAATGTAATGTTGCTTTGTGATGGTTGGCCGGTTATGAGAGTTTAGTGTTGATGTGGTGTTGCAGCATCCCCGTTGCGTGCCTCACTAACTGGCACATTGGCTTTCCTTCCTGGTTACATTCTGATTAAGACGCTGTGCGCTGGCCTTTCTTGGCTAGATTCTGTGCTGACCGGGACAGAACTTTTAAAATTATACGTTTTCACAGAATTCCTTTCTGCGGTGCAACAAATGTAATATCGAATGTGTTATTGGAGTTAGTCTAGTCTTCCACCTACTAAACTATTTAGTATTTTACCGTAACGCCCTGAGCAGCATATAAAAAAATAAATCAACAAATAAGAATAAAGTCTTTTGCGACGGCACTGTTGTATAAAACATTCACGGAGTTTTTGCCGTGTCAATTCAGAGTAAAATCTCGAGCTTTCGGCCATTACGTCCATCATCTTCATCAGGAGAAACTGACTGCCCTTTTAACTTTCTTTGTAACAGAGGAAGCTATTACACAGCTCAGTCCATTCGTACAGTTTCCGACCGCTGTGGAGAGTATCAGTGGAGCTTTAAAAATCGGGAAATGGTGAAATCTGCATTTGCTGAACACAGCCTTGCAAGCAAACACAAAATACTGTGTGACTAAGCAAAAGTTCTGTCTCAGGGTTCTATATACTGGGATTGTGTAATTAAATGGGCTGTAGAAATAAGAATGTGCGAGAACAGCTTAAACCGTGAAAGCGGATACAATCTTAGCAGCGCATGGAAACGAGCTCTCGATGCAGAGAAGAGCCAGAGATACTCGTCGCAATGTTCACGCTGGTATGGGAGCGGTGACGTCACGAGCGTGGACGTTGACACCATCTGCGGCAGCATTACGTAATTACCACTCATCACAAGCGGTCTATGGGCCACATAAGCCACCACACCAGCAGCTTAGGCAGTGACTTGCACATGGCGACGACCACGGAAGTAATCTGCCAAAACGCGAGGTTTTACCTTGAATTGACGCCACAAGAGGTCCGAAAATGTTTTGTACAAATTAACAAATATTGGAGAGAGCTGTATCAAACAGCTGACACTTTAGGCGAGAGAGGTGAAAGAGTATGGTGCGTATTTCTTGAAGAATTTCGTGTGAGAAATGATTTACAGTTGAATGTTGGTGAGTTTGTATGAAACGTTTGCTAGCCGGCCGAAGTGGCCGTGCGGTTCTAGGCGCTGCAGTCTGGAACCGCGAGACCGCTACGGTCGCAGGTTCGAATCCTGCCTCGGGCATGGATGTCTGTGATGTCCTTAGGTTAGTTAGGTTTAACTAGTTCTAAGTTCTAGGGGACTAATGACCTCAGCAGTTGAGTCCCATAGTGCTCAGAGCCATTTTTTTGAAACGTTTGGATGCTTCCTGGAAAGCACTAGAGCTGTTTCACAGCATTTCTGACACCGTTAAACCTGAGTGCAATCACATGTTAGCTAGTGCCCCCCCCCCCTCTCACCCCACCATTATGGACACCCACTCAGAATCAAATAGGGTCTAAGTTCAAATATGTGCACTACACTTGCTGTTTGTAAATAATTTATTGCTACACTCCTTACTTTTGAAATGGCAGAAACTGCAGGAATTCAGGCTACCAATGCTTTGTATCTGATCACTACCACTAAGAACATAATAATAATAATAATAATAATAATAATAATAACAATGTACGCGTCCTGCAGCAGTGTAGCAGCCATTATATAAGGGGCATTCAGATGAAAGCCGGTCACTAGTGTAAAGTGACGGTAACGATTTTATTAATTAAAAAATGCAGTTGTACACAGTACACATACACAAAAATAGTCACCAGAACTGTTGGCACATGTATCCCATTGCGACACTAGCCGGTCGATTCCATTCTTGAAGAAGCCAGTAGGCTGCTGTCGGATCCAGGCCTGAACCCAGTCACACACTTCGTCGTCCGTTGCGAATCGATGTCCGCGAATAGCTTGCTTTAGAGGTCCAAACACATGAAAGTCACACGGTGAAACGTCGGGACTGTACTGTGGATGAGCCTGTACAGGACGAGCATCGGCTTCCAGTGACTCGCGCCTCTGCAGCAATCGTTTGCGCCATTTCACAACACTTGAACGACTCAGACTGTATTCGCCGTACACTGCCATCATCCGTCGATATATTTCACGGCCTCCAACTCCCTTCGCCGCCAAAAATCGAATCATTCCTCGTTCTTCCTGCTTACTTTCCTGCATGTTCGATAGTGGACGATAACTTGTGTGACCACCTTCTCTTCGGCGTGAAACCACACTGGCGCTGTGCGACATCAAACAGTGCGCACGCGTCAATCTCTCTAGCAATAGATGGCGCCACCATACCCGCAGTTACGTGTAAGGCAAAGGCAGACGCACTGACCTGGTTTTATTTGAATGAACCTGCTGTGTTGTACTGTCAATTTGTTTACTTTTGTTGTTGGGAGTTGAATAGCCAATATATATATCCAAACTTTCAGCCAATGGGCGTTCTGATCGCTGTTGCTAGGCGGATCTGACGTCACGTTTGCGGACATTGTGACGGAATTTTGTCTCGGAACACTGTCTCAGTTTGTAAGATCCTACTCCCGAATAATCGGACCTTGTCCCTGCTAAGGTCGCACAACATTGCCTCCTATGATTTCATCACTAATGCTCCTTGCTGATGCTTAATTGTTAAATGTACATGTAGCCTGGCTGCTACTGAGCAGTCCTGATCGCATAAATGTGCGTAGTAGTTGGCTTAAACACGTGAAGGGAATGCATGTACGCATTACACTTTTGTTTTTACCCCTCAGAAAATTTCTTTTTACCGCTGAGGGTATAACTAGCCTTGAGGTTGGGAAGCACTGCACTAGAGAGCAGGACAGTCACGGCTGAGACACTTCAACCGGCCGGTGCTGGACCGGTGCTGTGTGGCGGGCCTTTAGTTATTAACCAGGGGCTGGCTGAAGGGACGACGCTGGCCCCGCCACGCCTTCCACGTCCGAGGGGAAGGGGGGGGGGGAGGCGGGTGTGGTAACCGGCTAATGGCGGCCGTGTCCCGCCCCCCGGGGCGCGCTCCGGTACTCTCCAAACTGTGATCACCTGCCGCTACAACTCGCCTCGTCACGGCCTGCGCTGCCCCCTGGGAAATGCCGGCGGCTTGTTCACCAAGTTACTGCTCCAGTACACCGAGTCGTGATTTACACATACACTGCTGAGCAGCGATGTTGCAACGCCAGGGAGGATAGCATACTACGAAATGGTACCTTCTACTGTGCACTAGCAGTAGAGTGGGAAGAACGTGTGATTTAATTTGTGGGTTATCTGGAGTTGTACAAGGAGCCTGTGGCAGCAACAATGGCTGCAGCAATGCAATGCAATGGGCGTCGAGTCGCACTGAGCTGGGAGGACAGGTAAGAGTACTTCATTACGTGCTACGTTAGCTTTCGTAAACTGCAGTAGCTGGCGAATGGTACCGCGCCGGTGTAACCCAACGCCAGGTCTTTTCAGTGGGCGGGAGTGAATCGTTCTTCGTCGTCTGTTGCCCCGCTTCGCCTCACCTCGGAGGTCCGCAGCTCGTGGTCTTGCGCTAGCGTTCTTGCTTCCCGCGCACGGGGTCCCGCGTTCGATTCCCGGCGGGGTCAGGGATTTTCTCTGCCTCGTGATGACTGGGTGTTGTGTGTCTTTCATCATCATTGACTCGCAAGTTGCCGAAGTGGTGTCAGCTAACGGGGTGTTCGGCCAACAATGCCGTACGACCATTTCATTTCATTTGCCTCACCTCGGAGTTGCTTCCGTGGCGTCTGGCGAGGCCCCGCTCGCGGTCAGGGTCCACACACTCCTAAACCCGTCCTCTTACGGGACGTGAAAAAGCACGTGGCCGACGAGCTGGCGACGACACAGCGTGGAAAGACACCTCCCACTGCACTGCGGTGCTCGAAATTAAGGATCTGGCACGTCAGACTTTTGTCTCGCGGAGAGCAACGTGGACAATGATATGCGACATCGTTTTTAGTCACAAGCTGAAGAGAGGAGCCGCCATTTTGTATGGCGTTAAACATCCTATTTGGTGGGCTTTCTCTGTCATGCGGTACGTGGTATGAGTGTAAGCTTTCAAAAACACAAGAAAATTGGCGATCTGTCGAAAACGCGTCGTTTTTGCCATGCTTTTTCTAGTAAAATAACGGGAAGCTGCATATCGATAGCTAAAAGCTTCCTGTAGCTGATATTTCTAATAATATAATTTGTGTGTTACTAAAGGATATCATTTTCACGCTACAGCAGAATGACGATCTATTAAAAGCGCCTTTTTTGGTACAAATTGCATTCCATGAACCTCCTGCGAGGTACTTAATTGTGGACTGAGACTAATCACGTAGAAATAATGATATTTGTAGATACAGTGTTTAGACAGTGTATACCAAGACGGAGATTCGACTGCTGTGTTGAAGTTCTAGCGCAGTTAATAGCATCGTGAGCTCTTTTGCTGTGAATCGAGAAGTAGCTGCTCCGCTGTCACCTCCTTCCAATTCCTTTCTCATTTTTCCTTTCCTTGAAAGTTCTCGGTCTTTCTTATTCATTTAATAGAAGCATTATCGGAAAAGTCGATGTTATTTATTACAAATACTGCACTTACTGCAACTCTTGTTGCAAAGGCCAACGACTGGAATATTTCCCCAACGGTCAGAACTCTTAACGTGGCTACCAGTCTATGTCTAAAAATAAACACAAGCCACACACTGCAAGTTTTTGTATTATGGAACTTCTTATAAAAATATACACCTATCTCTTGATTTATGGACTGGCTAATGTTTTTATATTGCCCGTAAATACGTTTCTTATTGATGGTCAGCAGCTTCGAAAAATCTCCTCTTCCAATCGATTCAAATTACGAAACGAATCTCGATGTTGAAGTCTACGTGACTGAGTACGTTATTCCACAGTATCGGTAGTCAGTGAAACGCCGGGGATGGAATCTCCATTGAGTTAACGAATAACTTCTGCTCGTATGTACAATTATTAAAATATATGGGAAAAAAATAAATTAGTTACAAACTAAGGCGTGCACACACTTTATTCATCATGTAAACGTCACAACAGGTATTTGGATTTAGGTTATGACATGTTCGATATGCCTGTCATCATTGGCGATGATGTAGCGCAGACGAATAGCGAAAATCTGCATGACTCGCTTAAGCGTCGGAACATCGACGCTGCCGATGACCTCCTGAATGGCTTTTTTCATCTCGAAAATGGTTTTGGTGTTATTGCTGTACACCTTTTCTTTAATGTAGCCCCACAAAAAGGAGTCACAAGTATTCAGATCCGGAGAGTATGACGGACAATGGAGCCCCCTGACAGTGGCCTCTGGGTACCCCAGAGCCAGAATGCGGTCCCCGAAGTGCTGTTCCAGGACATCAAACACTCTCCTGATGCGATGGGGTCGAGCTCCGTTTTGCATGAACTACATCTTGTCAAAATCAGGGTCACTTTGGATAATGGGGATGAAATAATCTTCCGAAACCTTCACGTGCCGTTTGGTAGTCACCGTGCCAATGTCGCGAACTTCTAGTCGACCCCTGTTCATTAGTCTGGCAATTCTGACATTGGCCTCTCAATATATATATATTCTTTAATGTCGTTTATTGTTAACAATATCGGCTTATTCGCAACAATTAGCAGCTTTAACTCAGTTAATACTGGGCGGAAATCCAATCTATCCATTTCTATCGCACATCCCTAACTCTTGTGCGTAAAGGCGTGCAGTACACTGCTGCCTCCATTTTCATTAAGCTACCACAAGAATTCCAAAATCTTAGCAGTAATCCACGTGCTTTCAAATCCAAACTCAAGAGCTTCCTCACGGATCACTGCTTCTATTCTGTCAAGGATTTCCTTGAAAAATTAAGCTAATTTCTGAGTTACATTGTTGATTGTATTTATATAAACTTATAGCCCTTAGTCTTTTTAATGTTCACAAACATTTTATTTTATCTATTATTACTCTTCTGTTTCAATTTAATGTGTGTTGACACGGCCCATGAGCATGGAGATTTGCTCGTCAATTTGGTCCTTCGGAACCAGACGTGTGAAATAAAAAAATAGATAAAAACTAGCAATAGTCACTGCAAAATAGTAATTGCTGAACGTTTCATACGATGTTCATAAACGAAATACTGCATGATAGCTCAGGACTCTAGTAACCATCCCTGAAAGTCACACACTGATATATATTTTATTTATTGATTGTTGCGTTTTCCATATTTTTATTACATAAATCTTTCACCTCATGGTATCGTTCACAGATACAAAGTAACCATGTTATTTTTTACCTCAATAATTAACTGTTTCTGAATGACAACTGAAAGTTATGTTGGTCAGTATTAAAATGATTGTTACTTAAAAACAGTGAATGGTCCATAACATTTAATAGCCAAGTGCATTGAGGGTGGAAGACGCATCAGTTGAGCAGATCAACCCTATATTTCATATGTCATTACATGCACTATCTATTATTTTTTAGAAGCCCATTTGCGCTATGCCACGTTTTACTAATTAACGTACGCAGCTCTAACTCTCCTACGGATATCAACTGAAGACACGTTTTCCGCGGTTAAAAACTCTATTACAGCACGTTGTTTCTGAAGCACCGATACAGTTCCGTTGCACACCGCCCTGTTAACGCTACAATTCTGAGCCCTCTAGCGGCACAGGGCTGACCCTTCCGTCAGCGGAGAGCGAATGTCGACCGAGTAGTATGCGTGACATGTTAACACCTCATGCGATATCGAGAACAGCGTAAAAACTTCGGAGGCATTACGTTTCAGCTGGCCCTTGTACTGCCTGCTCTTCCCTCCACATAGATGGGGACTGGGTTGGCATCAATAAAACACCTGCCCTTTAGCCACAAACATTTAAGAAATTGGCTGTAAAAGATACGTATTACCATTTCAAAATATTAAACTACATATGGGTTGTACGTTAAAGTATATAGGATTATCTTCAGATTTTCTTAGAAAATGAAAGTCTATTTTCTTGCTAATGTAAATGGAACCGATGTCTTTCCCTAGTAACTGACAATGTTTGTGATAGCCGTTTATTACTTTTGGCTATCAAAGATGGATCAATGAGAAATGGAATCTGCGAATTCTGAGGGAGAAGTTATAGTTACCAGTTAAGGCGATTGTGAGGGCGTATTCTGGAAAGCAAGTTGATAGGGAACGTGGCCGGCCGTTGTGACCGAGCGGTTCTAGGCGCTTCAGACCGGAACCGCGCGCCTGCTATGTTCGCGGGTTCGAATCCTGCCTCGGGCATTGATGTGTGTGATGTCTTAGGCTAGTTAGGTTTAAGTAGTTCTAAGTCTAGGGGACTGATGACCTCAGCTGTGAAGTCCCATAGTGCTTAGAGCCATTTGAACCATTTTTGAACCTCCCCCTTGGCAGTCCACACTTGAACCATTTGATGGAGAAAGTACGTTAAGAGGACCCTGAGACAGAGGAGAAGAGGAAGGTGATGATGAAGAAGAAGAAGAAGAAGAAGAAGAAGAAGAAGAGTAGGAGGATGACT